>NC_053458.1:11956463-12259104 GCF_015227805.2 Hirundo rustica | reverse complement strand
ATCCTAGTCAGGAAGTGTTTCCCGGTGAAGACACAGTCTGAAACAGTAAATATCTTTTAGTGCTAATGAACTGACATTTTTCAAGAAAAAATGTATTGGACTAAATTTTTTTGAATGCCCTGTCCTGATCAATTTAATTTCACCAGAAGTCCAAGTGCTAACTGAGCTACCTCCATGAAAGGCAGACCATTCCTCTCTGAGCTTTCAAGTGCTCTTTGTCTTGCTTTAAAAAAGGAAGGACGGTAGAAGGAAAAAAGATGTCTTAGTTGTCAAATTTGACAGCTTTCAGCTACCTTGATTGGGCAGAATTATGATAGATCACTTCACTCAGTGTCTTACAATTTAATTGTAATTAATTATGAAAGAAATTACAGCTCTTCAACATGAGTGCAAATATTTTTATTTGCAAGTTATATTAAATTTTGTGTAGCTCATCCTATTCAGTGTTCAACTAACAAAGAACTATCATTCTGTATCTACACACATAGAGTTTCATGCATTGTGAAGCACTAACATCATATTTACTTGAGGACAGAACACTACGTTACTCTTCCAGTATGTAAAATACGTACATTTAAGAGTGGAATTAAGGACCTATTTTAAATATAGCTGTTGCTAGGCAATGTGCTATTAGCAAAACTCCAGCAGCCTGGAACATTTCATATTTTAGGACCTACATGCTCATTTTTATATTATTGCTTGGTTTCCAAAATACTAGCAATCAACAGAGAAGTTGGTAATTTGTGTAGACAATAGATGAGATCGCTCCTCAGTGCTCTCTACTGGGCAGTCCCAAACCTGACAGGAGTAGCAGCCAGAGCAACAGCATTTTTCTCTGTCCATGCCCAGCTTTCTTTTCTTGCAGAAGCACCTGTTCAGGTAGCCATGGTGGTAGGGAGACAGGGGGGGATGCTAATCCGCAAGCAGATTTCAGAGCTACCCTAGATGTAGGTGAGGTAGGTTAACTCCACACACTGCTTTTCCCATCCTATTCTAAAATACATGTGATTGATTGAACAGAGCTCCCCAGGCTAGTGCCTTTGGCAAAGCTCCCTTATTGTTGACAAGATGATTAGGAAAGCACCAGGAAATTTCTTTGAATTCTAAATTGCTTTATCTCTCATTCAAGAGGAAATTATCCAGATCAGTGCTGTGGGTCACATCTGATCCTAGGACTTGTACCACTCCAGATTGCTCTGAACTCTTCCTTGTGTGCCTGCTGGACCTAACCCACCAACATCACGGCTCTGAATGTGGGAACTGTATCATGGAGTTAAACAGCTGCAGGAAAATTTCACTGTCCCGCTCTTTACCACAGTATGCATCCATGACACCTCTAAGTGCTAATCTGCAGAGAGAAACCTGCAGCAGAGTCCATTAACATCTCTGAATGTCTCGGGCCTGCCATTCTCTGTGGTGCGTACTGATAAAGCCTTGACAGTGTTGGTGCAATGGGAGTTTCACTATTTAACTGGCATTCTGCATATTGGCTTAATGGGGCCAGAAGTCACGCCAAAACCCTAAATCCTTCTGATCCTTTTCATATGTGATGTCCCAGGGAGAGATATGCCAAACACTTACCATCTTTCCTTTAAACTCCATCTCAGGTGTACAACCCAGCTCATGCAGGTTTGTGTCTCCTTAGAGATTACCCAGGGTTATACAGCTACATAAATGTAGCTGCCCATATCTACAGAATCCTGATTTCATGGCATCCTAATAATTGCTCTTGTTCGATGTCTATTTCATACAAATATATTTTAAGCTTTTCATTTGTTCATAAATGTACCACAACATTTTTAGAATTTAAGAAGGCTAAAAATACTTTAACAAATATCTTTAGGGAGACTTGATTCCCTGAAGATGCTGTGAGTGGAAGCTTTTTCTGTCTCAGTCCTTGACTTTGATTAACAACTTAAAAAAAAAAAAAAAAAAAAAAAAGGAAAAATTAATTATTAAAATTAGTCCTGTAGTGCACCTGAGCAATGATGAGTGAAACATGATTCCCACTGAATTGCAGAGGAGGCAGAGCTGAGGATGCTCAGTACTTCAGAGAATTGTCCTGGTAGGGAGAAAGTCTGAGGTTTCCTTTGTAAAATGGTAAGGACTGAGTGCACTGTTTGCCCAATAGCAGTCTCGGGTGGTTTGTTAAATAAATAAAATACAAAAAAATTATTCAGTTCAGGGCTTGGAATCGATGCAATTCCCCTCTAGTCTATTAGACTTGCTGAGAAGCCCCTCTCAGGACACGCAGCAGTTTCTCTGACTGCTCAGCCATGTAATAGCACTGAAAACAAAGGCACCAGAACTTGCCATGTCACACTGTAACATCGTTATTCACCTGATAAAACTGTGGCCATGCCACAACATCTCACGCTCGGGGTTTGCCCCAAGCTGCAGACTAACGTGCTCATTATTCAGGTGGCTCGTCCCCAGGCTGACCCTTCCCAGCCCCGTGCAGAGCCTGTCCTGAGCTCGGTTTCACAGCTGCCTGCACATCCTGCTCTGCTCCAGCTTGCTCCCTCTCCGGAGACAGCAGCCCTCATGTTTGCCATTTCCTTCTCATTCACCTTGCCTGTCACCTTAAGGCAGTCTTAATTATAATGTCATCAAAGGTTTATTCAACAAGGTCTTAACACTGTGGTTTAATTACAAAAACAAAAACACGTGATTGCAACCAAAGTATAAAACAGTATTTGGCTATAAGGAGCAATTGAAACTTTTTAGATGTTTCAGTGTCTCTCATCCTCTGTCACGGAAGGAAAATTAGGGGATCCAGGATTTCTTACATACGTCTATATTCTAGATTACTTTTACAGCCTACTGCCTCAATTTGAAACTCAGTTTTGGATACAAGTTCAAATGTCTTAAGTGCTTGTATCTTTGGCCAGGCATTTTGAGTGCTTTGACTTTTCATTCCATTTGTTAGAACACATATAGCTCTTTGGGGATATCAGTTCTATTTCCCCTTTAGTCCTAATTAGTCCAATTTACTAGTGTTCATACTCAGTCCTGCCATTTAGTATGAACTTTTTACTTTACATTTCCCAGAAATAGTTGAGGCCATTGGTATGTCCGTAGCAAAGAACATGCAGAGTTATCAGATTGAAGCAGGATGCATTAAGTTTAGGATACCTTCTGGGATATCTTTTGGATTACCAGTTTTCTCCCAAGGCCACACTTGACACATTGTTTACATTAGCCAGGTTTTTTCTCCTGGATTTACCCAGGAGTTCGTGCTACTGTTTTCCCTCGAGTTTTGCTTTATTTCTGTGTCACAAGATAGTTACTACAACTTTCATGTTATCCATTTCTTCCCCCCTCAAAGGACAAAATGCAGTTCCAGAGGTTTCTGACTTAGGTTGAGGCATTGTGTAAAGCCAGTCTATGCGCTTTCACTTTGCTAGAGAATTTTTTTTTTTATTAATGGAGTGCTTAAATTGGGGCAAAGGCCGACTTAAGACTTTAATAAATCTTGGAAATGACCGGGTGTTTCAGAAGTTAAGTTCACCCTCATTACCCTGTAACATTACCTCCTGTGAGGCTACCTGAGACATATTGTACAATAATTTTGTTCTGGCAGCTGACTCCAAGAGGCTGGTGTTAACCTCTCCTGTTCCCCTGATACATACAGATTATTCCCATTAGAATGGCTTGGTGAATGAAAAGATCATAGTTAATGGGTATTACTCTAATGCAGAAGGCCAAATCCTATTATCCTGTGAAACGGACAGTGCAAATAGTATTTGTGTAAAGGAGCCCCACTGGGACGAGGAGAAATGGAGCCTGCTGCCCACCCCATCCTTGTTCAGCAAAACCTTGCTGGTTCTGCAGCTGTGTCTGTGAGTAAGGGGGGTTGGCCCATAGAGCTTCTCACAGAACCTAATTCTGGCAGTTTCTAAAGAAGCAACAGAGTGTTCTCCATGCTTACGGTACTTTGATCACATTTCCCGCTACCTTTTTCAAATTAATAGTACATTAGGTGGGTTATGCAGATTACAGTGTATGCGTGGAGTTATTTGATATATTATACACCAACAAATATAAGATAAAAAGTAGTTCTGCATATAATTATCCACAACTGCTGACTGACTCATAATTAACTTTGAAAAATTGCTGGTTTATGAGGTATCATAGATTACAATTTTAAATATAAGGAGCTTCAGAATAGCTCTCGGTACTATCAGCACTAGTACAAGGTATTCAATGAAGGATTAATTCCCTAAACTGCTCATCAGCTCTATCTCTTATCAAATTGTAAATATATTATGCTGCATTAAACTGTGATCATGCAGCTAGTTAAAGCAGAGCCTGCTTTAATATCAGATCCTCCCCCCTCAACACAGCAAAAATGTTCTAAGGACATATGAGTATAAACTAATGAAAGTGACCCCTTTTCAAGTGGTGCTGTGCTCCAACAGCTTTTTGGTTTTATTTCAGAGGCTTTACTTTTTAGGTTGGGTTGGGTTTTGGGTTCAGTTTGGTTTTTTAAAGAAAAAGAAGCAGGGAAAAAAACCATACAGTCTTTCTGGAGAAACAACTTGGGGAAGGCATTAATATTATCCATTCCATCTGGAAGCCCACAGGAAACTGACCAAGGGATTGCAACCAAGAATTTACAAATAGTACCTGAATGACACACAATTAAAATTTGGTTCATTTACTAACATTTTAAATATATTCTGATGTTAAATGCTGCAAAGTAAGAAGGCAACCATCCACATGTTTAAAGGAATGCAATATAAATTTAACTGAAAGATCAGTGAAGCCTAGCCAAGCGAAGAGAGGATCAGAACCATAACTGAGCATCATTTGCAAAATTGCTTGTTTTAGTCGCTTTTCTTTGTTTCAAACTTGAATCAAGTAATGCCATTGTACAAAAATCAAGGAAAAGATACCAAAACTATTAATCTATATTTAAAGAAAAGGAATATATGCAGCCAGATGCCTTTCAACAAAAGCTAGCTTTTAAAAAATTATTTATGTAAGCATCTAAGATTTTTTGTGTCACTTGAAAGTTTTCACACCGCAAAAACCTCAAAATATGATGCTATTGATGTTATTCATCAACAAAAGACACACAAATTTCAAGATCAATATGATACAGTACAATAGGAAACCCATAGGGTTTATCAGTTCCGTTGGAAGTGGAAGGGAAGGAAGGGAAGGACAGGGAGGGAAGGAAGGGAAGGGAAGGGAATGGAAGGGAAGGGAAGGGAAGGGAAGGGAAGGGAAGGGAAGGGAAGGGGGAAGGGAAGGGAAGGGAAGGGAAGGGAAGGGAAGGGAAGGGAAGGAGAAAAAGAAAGACGAAAAAAAAAAACTCTCCCCTTCTCTTTCCCTTCCCTTTCCCTTTCTCTTTTCCCTCTCCTTTCCCTTCTCTTTCCCTTTCTCTTTTCCCTTCTCTTTCCCTTTTCCCTTCTCTTTCCCTTCCTTCATCTCTACTTAGGAAAAATAATATCAGCAGGAAATCAAGGAGATTTACCAATAAAATCAATAAATATTTGCAGACTGTTGGTAGTGATACTGCTGAGATAAAGTAAGGTTACATCCCTGTTTGATCAATGTTTATTTCAGGGCTCATATTTTTTTAATAGAAGTGAATCAGGGTAGGGGGTTTTTTTCCCTCCTGGCATGTAGCTCTGTAGATTTCAGATACACAGAAATTTTATCTGACTTGTTTCATTTAAATGCTTAACAGTTATTGGCATTCAAAAGTATCCTGATTTGAACTAAAAGGTTTTTTCTTCACTGCCCTCAGGTTAATTTGTTGGCTTTTGGAGTGATTATTTATAAAGTATTTCGACACACTGCAATGTTAAAGCCAGAAGTCAGTTGTTATGAAAATATAAGGTAAGTTTGCCACTCAGTACAAATTCTGCCTTCTGTAGGTTTAAATACAGACAGAGATGACAATGAGTATTTAACAGTTTGATATCCTGAGATTTGTAGAAAAAGATTTTTTTTTTCTGTTATTAGGTATATTTGGATGTAAGTTTTGCAAAGATTATTCCCACTGAGCAACACCTTGTATGAGGGTATGTGTGAAAGTTGCACAAAGAAAAAAGGTGGCCCATATCAACCAGAGGGTAAAGGCTGATGGCAAAGTTAAAGCCTCTATGCAAGGCAAAACAGAATCCAAAACTATGCCTGAAATGGGACCAAAATATTTGCCTTGAAGTATCAAGTGATAAGAGATTGGAGCCATTCATATTACTTGGGAGAAGTCTGCAGTGGGACATTATGCTTCTGTGGCACTGGGGGGATGGAGCAGGTTCTTTACTTTGCATGCTGCTATGATTTTTCCATCAACTCACTCTCTTTAAAACTGATTTATAGGGACCTTGAAAATCGTTTGTGCAGGAAAAGCTGAAGTGTACTACAGGGAACATTGAAAACAACTTACTGTTTGTGTTGCTTAGGAACACTCCTGCAGTTTCAACGCATTGCACTAGATTTATAGTTAGGATTTAGCAATTGTTTGATTGATTACTTTCTCTTATTCCTCACCTTTCACAGCTTCTTGTGGTGACCTGTTCCTAATGAAGTTGAAAATTATTCATTTTCAGGGGAACAGTGCTAAAAGTGTCTGCTGTTCAAAGGAAGTCCCGCAATGACTGAGCTGAGAATGAATAAGAAAGTAATCACTGGCTTCATTTCCAAGACAACATGCTGTAATTTGCTCAAGTCTGTGAACAGCATTCTACAGCATCTTGGAAAAAAAAAAAATCATAGCCAATCAGTTCCTACAATTTTAAGGCATCAATATGCTGACCCAGGAACTATTTGAGAGTACTTGTGTTCTAAAAACAATCTTTTTTTTTTCTTTTTAAGAGACAGAAATTTAAAAAGGGTCTGGTTTTACAACTTGCACCGTCCTCTGCAGTGAACCTGAGAGGCAGCCTGGGAATCCTTTGATGTCATGCACATGCACTGACCTAAGAGCATACTGAACATTTTTCTGGGTTATTTTTTTGAGGAAGATAAGGGGGAGGAGGAAAAGTGGGGGAATGCTTCATAACAGACATATGTTTTTCCTTGGGGAATTACACTAACAGTAGATTTAAATCAAATCATATGGTGCTGCAGTACACCAGAGAAAACATATCTGAAGATTAAAGAAGCCAGTGTTTTAAGGCCCTCCAGTTTTACTCCTTTGCTCTTCCAAAGTGATTATGTGATTTTGTTCATGCTACAGTGCTACAGCACACCCTGAAGAGCAGCCCCTGTACTTGCACTTCTCAGGCCTTTGCAGCTGTGAAAAAATTTCCAAGGCAGCATTCACCACTTAAATTGGAGGAAGAGGCGAGTAGCACGTGCCTGTGTGTTGTTCACAATGTTTTCTTCCTGTCTAGATCCTGTGCCCGAGGTGCCCTTGCTCTCCTGTTCCTCCTTGGGGCTACCTGGATTTTCGGGGTCCTCCATGTGGTCCAGGGATCTGTGGTTACTGCCTATCTTTTTACAATCTTCAATGCATTCCAGGGGATGTTCATCTTCATATTTCTTTGTGTATTGTCTAGGAAGGTAAGTGCCCTACTCCTGGTGGGAAGTGACTCAGTCTCATGTTCCCGGCACTGTCCAGATGCCCTGAAATTGATCTGCTGCCTTCAGTGAGGCAGAACCTCTGTCCAGCCTTTATGTTCTCACATATTTTCTCCAGTTTTAAAACTGAAGTATGAAACATGGGAAAATGGGACTTTTTAACTGTAAAACTGGTTATATTGTCATTAACCTGATGAAACAATACAATGTGTGCAATAAAACTTCCTTCCAGTCTTTTCAATTAGAAGCAAGATTCACCCACAGTACCCTGGGATAATACTTCCTTCAGTGTTCTGTCCTAAAGTAAAAGTTAGCCCCACCTTAAACTATCTAGTGACAGTAGCAGTACAAAATGAGTTCAAAGACATATAGAATTCTTAACAAATCTGTTTCATAATTGAATTCAATGTTTTTATTTCAGATTCAGGAGGAGTATTATAGATTGTTCAAAAATGTTCCTTGCTGTTTTGGCTGCTTGAGATAAAAGGAAGGAAAACACTCAAAAGCATCACAGCAGAAGAAAGAAGCAACCTACATGGTATTGTAATGGATATCACTGCAAAATATGGTATTGTGAAAGCATGAAATGACCCAGTGAGCAGGCATATCTCTTAACTAAATTGCTGGTTTTGTACATACATGTGCATTCATTCAGAACATCTGTATTATTCTGTATACTAACAGTATACAAAAGAAACTGGATCATTGCAAAACAAATATTAATAAACACAAGAGAAAGAAGCAATTTCTAAAGAACCTCAAGACTTCATGGCAGAGGTTTTGTTTCTAATATTAAAAATATCTGCAGTTCTTGGAAGTGAGATACCAAAAACCAACTGGCACAGCAGATTTTATGAAGTGCTTTGCTAGTGGAAACATGTTCACCATCCTTTTGTAGTAATGAACTTCATACATTAAGTTGTATGTGACCGTCTGCAGGGAATGGGTTCCATTAAAGAGTCAATAGATAAAGATCTGCTTCAGCCCAGACTTTTAAAAACATTTCTTTTAATTTAAAGTAGATTAAAAAAGGAATTTGTTTAATATTATTCTCTTATCACTCTGAAATATATATTTGTATATTAATCAATCCTTTATTTTTATAACTTCTAAAGAACTGTTTAGATCTAAAGGGCTGAGGTCAGATCTGATACAAGAATGGTGGGATAGTCATTTTATAACTGAAAGATTATTTTGTGAATACTTTGAGAAAAATCTGGTTCTTGTTTTATTTAATTGCCAAAAAGACTGAGATCTGCTTAACTGGCACTATGATTTTGGAGGCTGTGGGAAGAAGATGCTTTCACAGGTTTGTTAATTCATAGAGATACTTGGAATCCAGATTTTGTAGGTTCAAATTAAAGTGGTAGAAATCACCCACGCAGAAGAACACAGATTTAAATTCAAGTTAATGTGGCTCTGTACTATGTAAAACTCCAATTACAGTAGTTTTCTCACAGCATATTTGAATTAAGCAGTTGTCTTCCTCTGAGGCTCCTGGGTTTGAAACAATCCTGCACTTAACCTTAGGAGTACGTATAGAACTACTAAAATCAAAGGGAGTATCAGGGTGCGAGTTTTGCAGATCAGAGCATAAAACACAATGCATCAACCATTCTACCTATGGCATCTGACTTATTTGAAAAGAATGCTTTAATTTCACCCTCTTAGCACTCAAATTATATGAACTGCTGAGCAATTCCACATTGCCTTCCTGTCCACATTGCCTTCTCAGGAAGTGTCTAGGATCTCAGACGAAGCCCAGTATTTTTGCCAGTGAGGCACTGTAAATATGTAGTTGTTAATAAATCCCACTGTTGTGTTGTCTGTTAAAATAAAGCACTAGTCTGAATTTTATTTATATTAAAGGAAATCTTTTTTTAGTAATGGTCAACTTTGTTTTTTATCTTTTTTTTTTTCTCTTTTACACAAGGTTTTCATTGTATGCACTGCAATGGTAGGCTTCATTAAGTATGTTCCATGCCTGTGTCAAGTTTTTTGAAAAAAGAGTAGTCTATTTTTCAAAAAAATACTAAAGAAATTTCCTGGTCCTTTGAATGTAAAATATGTGAATAAACTGGAGTGCTTTGCTTTCACATTTTGACATTTCCATTCATTTAAATAAATACAGTGGCAAAAATTCTCTTTGTTATATATCATTTGCCCTCAATTATTTGCTGTATTTCCTTTGCTGTTGTATATGTTCTTCTAAGGTTGGGAAATGCAGATACATATTACTTAAAAGAGTATTTTCAGGATATCTACCAGCTCATCATTTTTAATCTCCTGCAGAACTGTAACCTATAGTAAGCTGATCTGGACAAAGCATCTCTAGTAACTATATAATGACTTCAGCATGCTCAGGGAGATTGGAAAAAGTTCCTTGGAAAGAAAATATATCATAAATGTTTAGCTTACAATAGTCTTTGTAATGAAAGGACATCTTTTATAGGAAAACTGCTCTCCTGTCTCTGGGTCAGATCTTCATTGAAACTCTGTTTTCCTTACAAACAAAGATGATTTTTCATCTTTTAATACAGTACATAAAGAGCAGAAATTTTTTTTTTAGATTCCCCACCTCAGACCCTGAAAGATATTGCAATTGTCCTTCCTAATGCATGCAGATGTACTGACAAGAAATTAAATCCCTATTTGTCACAGCCCTTAGTTACATGAACCCCAACCCAGCAGAGAGAAAAGGACTGACATTGGACATAAATTGAAAAAAGAGGGGTTTCCACAAGATATGAGGAAAAACCTTTTTGCCATGAGGACAGTCAAGTGTTGGAAAGGATTGCCCAGAAATTTTGTATAGTTGTGTTAAAATCTTTAGAGGTTTTTAAAGCTGCAGAAAGTTCCCAGCAACTTGTTCTCAACCTGACCCTGCTGCGAGGAGGAAAGTGAATGAGATGACCCTCTGAGATCCCTTCCAGCCTGGATTGTTCTATTAGTCTATGGTGTCAGATCACAAAAATAATAATCAGGCATTAGTCACAATTTTGTTGTGAAAACTTGCACTCAAGTGCTATGCAAACTGTATTTCCAAAAGTAAATTCATGTAATCTATTTGTCAGATCAGCTAGCTGACTGGTTTGAAATCTAAGTGTTGTTCAACACTTTTTAAGATTACACACATTTTAGAGGCATGTGACATGTCCAGTGGTGCCAACAGGAAAAATAAAAAAATAAAAACAAATCCGTGATTGACCAGAGAGATAAAAAGTAAAATGTTAAGGTTTCACTCTGAAAGTAAATGCTTGATGAAGAATTTTTTTCCATTAAACCAAACAGAAATTTTTGTTCAGTGTTGCATTTCAAGGTGTGTTTCTGAACACAATAAAAAGGTAAAGACTCATCTATTCTGAAATAAATATTCCCTCAAAGAAATAGAATTGTATTTCAAAGAAACTGCAGTATTACCCCCATCTCCATTGGGATGTTCAGTCTGCTGGAGATGTGGTAATAAACAGATCTGTGCTGTTTACCTATAGGTAGTAATTTAAAACAAGATAAATGCAGTGCAAATTTATTTCAGACTTTTCTCCAGTGTCCAGCCAGGACTTTGGCCACTTGTGCACCTTGTTGACCACACATAAAAAGCAATGCTGCACATGATTACATGAAGCAGAACAAATATTTTCAGGGCTGATTCCTCCAGCTGCTACAACTCCAGCATCACTTTTCTCATCAATAATATCACTTTATATATCTTTACCATGATAGTTCCTTAAAGGCCAGTTCATAATCACACTCTTTCCATATGCCAGTTAATCCTAGGAGAAGTCCTACTTCCTGCTTTGAAATCTTTATAAAAAAAAAGACAAAAAATTCAAAACCCATGAAGAAAATTAAAACTTTCCTCTGGGAAGAGAGATGGTAGGAGGAGGTCCACTGGCCCACAGCTTCCTGCAGCCTGTGTTACTCTTTTCCCTTGGTTCTCTTACATTCAGTGCTGTGCTGTGAGATTACAGAAGCGACGGTGCCACCTCCCCAAAGTCATCCCCCACACAGTTTTTATATAAAATTAAGCCCTTAAGATGGATGCAGACTTGAAAGCAGCTGATCATCAATGCACTGATCGTCCACGTAAACACAACCAAATTGTCAAGTGCAAATGTGCTAAAGCATGTTCTCAAGCTGCCCGGCTCTCTGCCAGCTCAGCCCTCGGCCGTCGCTGTGGGCAGTCTGTCCCTGGAGATGCACTCACAGAAGGAGGGGACTGCTGTTTCACACTCTGTGTCTCCATGACAACCCTCCTGAACAAACCTTATGGAGAACCAAGAGCCCTTGACACATCCAGACTTTGCCAGGAGTCAGGTCCATGGCCACATGTGGAACCTGGAGGCCCTGGGACTGCTGCTTCAAAACAAGATGCAAGATGTGACTAATATGAAATACAATAATTCCATCAGCTTTACTGCTACACAGCAATATTGACAGCAGCAGTCCTGCTGGGTCAGAAGAACAGAAATTATGAAAAAAAAAAAATCCATACACACCAAAAAGTAACAGTAAAACTGACTTCTGAGAATATGCTCTTTTTTCCAAGTGGTACAAAAGTGTTTAAAAAGCACACTGAAATTATCATGAAACATAAATTATTACTGGTTTTATTTATAGCAATTATGTTTTTTAGAGGCTTTATTTTACATCTTCCCAATGTAGGGTTGCATTTTTTCCAGAATTCCTTTTCCAGCACTATCCCTTTAAATTTGGCAGAAGCTGTTCAGTTCCACAGGTTTGGTTTTACAACTCCTTGGTTTCTTTCTTGCCTTGCTGGTAAGTACACAAATTTTATTGTATTTTCTCTTCTGGATTCCGAAGGAAACTGTTTTCATCAAACATAGGGGAAACTTCTCCATTTCCCAAAGCATTGCTGAGTATTCTAATTAAAACTAGCTCCAAGACTGACCATCAGTCTTCACTGCAGTGCAGTAGGCACCTCCCTCCAATGTAAGCTTTTGTATTTATTGTAACTATTTATATAAATGCTGCAGTCAGCTCTGTATCCACATAAACCTAACACCTTTTAAATTAATTTTGTAAGACTTTTGTGAGACACTGCTGAATAATTTAGTCAAATCCAAGTTGATTATAAACTGTTCTTCTTTATAATAACTAAGTTTGAAAACTATGTTTTTAAGAGACAATCCTGTTTACTTTGTTAAAGTCAGTTTTATTTTAATCTGGGCAGGGATGTTTTCCTCCTGTGACTGGCCCACCATTATTTGGTCTAATGGATTGAGTTAGAGGTAACAGTCTTCAAAATCCCATTCCTCTCTCTCTCTGAATGTTTCTGCACTATACAGACTTCTGGCATCACCTTGGCTTCTGCTGGGTTTCAGAAATAATTGTTGATGATACAGTAAATTTGTTTTCTCTCCCTTGTGTTTAAATCCCAATCTTACAAACACTCATGTATTTGCTCAGTTTTATGCACGACTAAGTCTTTGGCGTTAATGAGGCTGCTCATGTGCATAAAGTTAAGCATATGTGCAAGTGTTGTATGATCAGGGTCTTAGGATGCCAATTTGCAGTAATAACAGATTTGCATAAACTCATGGTCCCAAGCACTGGGCTTCCTGCTCATTATCACTAGTGGAATTAATTTAGCTGGTTTTCATTCCATGATGTTTATGAGCATTTTCTTTTAATTTCTTTTCATTTTTTTTTTTTTTTGTGAACTTCAAGATTTTTTTATTACCACTCCTCAGCCATTTTTGATTTTGTCCCTGTAACTTACCATATGTGGGATTTTCCCCTCCACTTACAAATGCCCACCTTAGCCGTGTTAGTATGAGCTCATTTACGCTCAAGATGAAAGATCGGGTCACACTTCTTAAGCTGAAAATATGCTCCTTGCTGGGTAAGAGAGCTATAGAAACACCAATTGCAAATACCCAGCTAGGACTCATCAAAATCCTGTGCGCAAGTCATGGCTTCTGTTGTCAAGGGGTTAGGCCCTAAATGAAGTGAGTAGCAGCTGTAACCCCTTTAGTACAGATGCCAGCTAAGGGAGAGGCAGCTTGTACTCCTCTCTGGCAGGTGGGTCGCATTGAAGCAGAAAAAGGTAAAGTATACCCTCACTGAAATTACAGTGCATGTCCTACTGAAGGATAATCTCCTTTCTGATGCTCAGCTCTGCTTTGTCTTCATTATAATTGACACTTTATACCTATAATACAACTCCTAGAGACTTTGGGGTTTGATTCCTCATTCTCAGAAGCAGTACTGCATTTACTCCCTCTCTAAATGGATGGGGCAGGACCAGGTGGCCATCCTTCCCTGGCAGGTACTGATGAAGACACAGCTACCCAGAGAAAGCTCCCTCTGTGTTGCACCCAGCCCCCACAGCTGACCCCCAGCCTAAGTCCCCAGCACAGCTGAGAAGGCTGGAGTGCAAGGTTTGGCTTTGGAGTGAGTCAGGGACAGCAGTGCTGCAATAGGGAAACCAAGGTAAAAACAAAGGCATGAATACAATCTAATCCTAATATGAAAAGTTTTCAAAGAGGGGGAGAAAGATATAAGAATGAGTTCTGGTACCAAAGAGACAGTTGAGAGCTAGCATCTAGAGAACCTCATGGTTCCCTACCTGAATAACTGCATTTGCCAAAAGAAAAGGGGAGTAGTGCTGGGGAGGAGGAGGTGGTAGGGAGGAGGCTCGTGGTGTGGGGGCAACACAAACAGATTATGGATTATTGGGAAAGTGAGGGTAGCATCAAGCAGTAATTTTGTAAGGACATCTTCCCTAAAGCTAAACTAAAGTGAAAAAAAATCCACTGATCCTTGAAGCAACTCCCAATTACACCCCATATGTTATCTTTTTAATGAATTATTTGTGTGCAAAATTTCTAGACTAAAAATATTACGCATTAGTGAATCCAGCAGCATAATCTTGCAGGAAAATTAGGAAAAAGTTTACAGTAAGAGAGAAAAAGGGAAAGACCCTGTGGTTCTGCACAGCTTTTGTGAAACCATGTGAGCCTGTGAGATCTGCTTTATACTGTTGCATGGCTTGAATGGTCTTATTTAGTTGTTTTTTCTCCTTTAAAACAATTGTTTTCTCCAGAAAGGCATTGTCTGCATGGAATACATGTGCTGTGAGCTACAAATGAGTAGTATCCTTCTGAATCTGGCAACCTTAGGCTGCATCCATTTCAGAGATATTTCCTCTGCATGTGTTATATGTCTGTGCAGGGAAGGATGAACAGAAATGTGCTCTCTGCTCATGCGTAGTGTACAAGTTACATAAAACCACGTTTTAAAGTAAGCTATCCTTTCAAGTGGTCAGTGTTATCTTAACTATTTGAATGACCAAAAAGTTGTCATTCTCTCTACTACATACTGTCTGCTTCAAGCCCATTTAGAAATGATCCCACGTTTTGTGGCTATTTTAGACCTCCTCCCCAGACCAAAATGAAAGCAATACTAACAGAGGGCAAGTGACAGTTCTACCGAGTCTCCTCTGCCCGAGGGCTGCTGGTGAAGGGCACGGTGTGATGACAATGAAGCAATCACCTCTTCTCCAAGTCCTGTACAGTGCCAGTGCACGCTGACCTCCGAGGTTTTTCCTGCCAGGCTCTGCATATAGCTGATACAGGCTGGTTAACAAAGCCAATGTCCTTTCCAGGAGTGCAGCCACGTTTCAGGTCTCCCCTTTCTATATCAGGAAGGGAGGAAGGGAATTTGTAACAAAGGCATGCTCCAGAGGTGGTTCTCAAGTATGTTGAATGGAGATGATGAAAAATTCTGCCCACTTTCATGACAAAAGCAGTGGCTGAGGTGCATTCTGGTTCAGGTTATTTTAGGTACCAGTTGTAATAAAAGTACCGGAATAGCAGGGCTGATTCCAGGACAGAACCCGTGCCCAGCTCTGGCCGTGGCAGGAGCTGTGCCTGTGCTGTCAGGACAGAGGGAGGCATGTGGGCTGCTGCCAGGCCCATCCCCAGTGTGCCCACCTCAGCACGGCACCGGGCGCTGGGGCAGCAGCAAAAGCCAAGCGGGAGGCTGCCAGGGAAAGCTGCACTGCAATTCTGTGACAAAGTGGAGGGGGAGAAGGAAAGGAACGAGGGGTGCTGAGGGGCTGTTTTCTGTGACCTGTACCACTGGCACGGTTAAGAATGCTTCCATGGGTTCCTGGCATTTCACAGTTCTTTATTTAGGGACCGTACATTTCAAATTGTAACTCCCACATCTGACCCTAATGAGGGCAGCAAAACTTTGGAGATTTCTGTAAGCCAGCTGGAGCCACAGAGAGCAGTATCTCTGGAGGCCAGCCCAGGAGGAAGATATTAACCTTCTCAGTGCTGGTGGAGAAGCCAAAAAGCCAGAAAGTAGTACTAAATAAACGAGTCTCTGTGTGTCTCAAAGGCTTAACTGCAATTATTTTCAGTACAGTATGCCTTCTTTACCAGCCCTTGAACACACAGTCACAAGGGGACTGCACAAAGAGGCATCACTGTCTCTTTGCAGGAGCTGCAGAGTGGAGGGTCTGGAGCAGAGGTCTGCAAGGGCAGAAACGGCAGCGAGGAGCATCCGATTGTGTCCCGCCTTTTGCAAGTCAGGAACTCCCCTTTCTTGAACAGCTTTGTTCCCCTACCAGGGGCTGCTCTCTGAGGCTGCATCTGATTGTAGTTTCCAAGCTCTGGCTTGGTTCTTGCAGACGCTATTCCTGTAACAGACAAGCCTGCTCCTCTGCCACGTATTTGTTTAAATGGGTTCAAAAGTTCTCAGCTTCCTGACAATTTTTTTCCCCCTTTGTTTTATACCAATCAGTTAATTTGCTAACATCACCCTCCATATCTTCTGATCTTAGGCAAGCTGGCTGGGTTTACTGGTGCCTTTATCACCAGATTACAGCCAGCAGTGAGGAATGCAGGTCAGAAGGGAAATAAGAAGGGACGGCTCTTTTGAAATGGGGAGGAACAAGGTCAGGGTTCTGGGGCAAACAGGAGAGGGTGGAAGTACAGAAAAGGGATGTACTTTAAAAACAAACTCATGCTGCACTAATCCAACTGCTATTCAGCTTTATCCCCCTCTGCTTATACATTGCTAGAAATGTCTTTTTATCTTCCTTTGTCTCTTTTTCTTATACTGTCTATTATAAAGTCTTCACGAACCCACTTATTTTTGTTATACGTTTTATAAAATGCTATGACTATTTCACAACACGCTTTTATTAACTTCTGATCAAGAAGTCTGTTTCAAATGAAAACATTAGAACTGATCAGAAATGGGAACATTTTTCACAAAAGGTGATCGTTTTGTTTTGAGAACACTTTACTTTTTAGTCAGAATTTTTGTCCTAGCCAACAAAGAGCTTTTTTATCTCTCTCCCAGTTACTCCAGATTTACAAGAGTGAGAATGAAAACAGACTGTAATTTTTGTCCTCATTACAAAAGGGAAGGAGATTTACAAGAAAAAGATTCATTGAGCAGTTATATTAGAATAAAATTGTGTTGTTTGGCTTTGGTAGCTTTGTGCTTTTTGATATCAGTGGAATGATCAGAGACACTCATATTTTGTTTTCTTCCACAGCTCTGCATGTCCTTGGTGAACAGGACAGTCCTGCTTTATCTCTCACAATGTTCTTCCAGGTCATGGTTGAGCACAGAGGCATGACCATGAGGAAACTTTCCTTTACTTCTGCCAATCACATACCAGTCGATAAAGAGAAATCCATTTTCTTTCTACCTAGCACTAAAGTGGAAGAAGAAAGGTTCTCCCTTCCTTTTTCCTTTTTTTATTTATGTGTGTATGTGTGTGTGTGTGTGTGTGTGTGTGCAGCAAAGCAAACAAAAGTTTAAAGGAAACTTTTTCAAATAACTCTTTTTCCTGGCAGAACTTTCTCTGCCTTCTGCTGGCTGAAGGGCATTGTAATTCATGCAATAAAAGGGGAAAAGATCTGCTGGTAGAGATTGTTTACTTTAAACTTCTGTTTGTTTTGCCTCCACTCCGGGGAAAGAATGTAATATTTCTATAAAGCTCAGTTAATTTTTTTTTCTTCCTTTGACTGACTTGAGCACTGGAGAAAGCACCCAATCAACAAACGGGAAGCCAAAGTACTTTTCAACCCTGTAGGACAGAGGTAGCATGAACTGTTGCACTGCAAACTGCTTTTAACTGATCCTCTTTGTGAGTAAATGGATGTTACCTGGTTATAACCATATACCTGGGTCAAAATTTTCAAACCTGTCTCCTAAGCTCAAGCACCCCACTGAAACCTATGATGGAGTTAGTAAACCATTTCAGATAATTTTTTTTTTTTTTTTTTTTTTTTTTTTTTTTTTTTTTTTTTTTAAGAATAAGATACATAAGCACCCAACTGTGGGTACAATCTGCAGGTCACCATTTGTGGAAATTCTGCCTGTTTGGAGAGCTGGGTTTCAGATCCAGTTTCCAGGCTGACAGACCAGACATGCAGATCTAGAAGCTGGTCCTTGCACGGGGACAGGGGTCCATCAGAGGTCAAGGTGCCACAGTGATTGCAGACTACTAGCAGTGGTTTGAGGTGCCTTGTCACATTGTGGACAGCAGATCACGAGTTGCTCACTCTAAAGCCACTGGGAACTGAGTTTCACTTTTCCCTTGTTGCTTGCTGTAGGTTCTTTGTGAGTGTGTGTGCTTCCCCCTTACTGAAAGAGGTCGAGGCTGAGAACATGGGAAGTGTCATACAGACAAAATGCCCAGTCCAGAGGGATGTTTTTCAGGGTGGTGTGGTATCTGATATGTTGCATTTTTTTCTCATATATATGAACTAGTTTAGAAAACGAAGAGCACAGGAATAGTCTGTCCTTTTAACAGAGATGTGATTAGGAAGGCAGTTGCTATCACTGTGTGCTAGATTCAGGATTTCTGAGAGACATAACCTATCCAGTTGCATAATAACAGAGCAAGGGTTGTTTTTTACACTCTTGATTCATAGCAAACTGCAATGGTGACACTGATCCACTTATCCTGAAGTGCCTCCTAACCAGGAGCAGTGAGTCCAGGTAGCACGTTCTTCAGCTCCTGTAAGGGTTCAGATCTAAATCTCTGGCTTTTTGGGAGTGTTTGCCAGAAACTTGCCACTCAGCACAGTAGGGGTAAGTTTTCCTGACAAATCTCAGCTGCTGAAGCAAGAACTCATGGGCCCAAGAGGGGTCTGAATGATTCTCCTTTTGGAAGTGCCTGAGACAGTAGGTGGAAGTCTGTGCTCTGACAGCTCCTTCCAAAACTTCCCCCACCCCCTCATTTATCACTGCTATGGGCGAGCAGGAAAAGAGCAGGAAGAGCGGCAGAACAAAAATAGCCCTGAGACAGGAGAGCAGGAGTCAGGGATCCTTCGTGCTGCTGACTCAACTGTGCAGCTTTACTGACAGTCCGGTGCTCCAGCTTTCTTACCCACAAAAGTGTGTCAGGGAAGGGACAAGCAGTTCTTCTCCTTCCCTTTCTCTTTCTGCTAGAAGAGAAAAGTTGACACCGATGTTTTCGAGACACTCTGTGCTGGCGGTCACTGGTGCTCACTGGCTTCCCCCTTCAAACCATGCCAGGCAGGGGACTTGAGTGCCACTCAGTCACACATCCCCATCTACCTGCTGCAGCCTGTGCAAATGCACAGGCAGAGCTGAAGATGCCTGCACAGCTTGGATTTGGGCAGGGAGACATCTGGGGCTGCAAGAAAGATGCTGAGAGCAGATTTGGGGGTTGCGATATTGGCAGGTCTTTAAAAATCTTGATTTGCCTTAAGCTTCTGTAAGATCTGACCCTAAAAATTGATCTAGAAAGTGTTAGATTTATTTCAGCAATATGGGCTCCATCCCCAGGATGTTCAGGAACATAGATCTTCAGAGCCAGAAAGGATTAAAAATTTCAGCTCCCGTGTAATGAAAAACTAAGGACCTTATCTGAAAATGTCTGCCTCGAGCTCTCAGCTTGTGACAAAATATTGCAAGACTCTTCCAGGATCTGGAGAACTCTTGCCCATTGAGCCCCTTTCTCTTTCTCCAGCCTGCCACAGTTCTTGAATAAAAAGCTCCTGAAAATATGTATGTAAATGCAGGGCATTTTACAACATGCTCGCAAGGCAGGCAAACGGGTCAGGCCTTTGAGGAAGCATGAATAGGTTAGGATTATAATTCATTGTAATGTCATGGCAAGCTGCAGTTTCAAAGGCCCAGGTTCCCCAATTTTAGCCAATAAAAAAAATTAAAGGGACAAAACCCCAATTTGTTTTATAATCAATAAAATGTACAACTTCTTTATCTTATTAGAAAAGGCTGTCGCTTGCAGTCAAACATTGTCAACAGGCTGTTTGATCTATCAGTAAAACAAATCATCACAAGGAACACAGCACTGCTGCTGTGGCTTTTGTGGTGTTTTTAATGAGGACTGGCAACACTTCTGTTCCATTACAAGATTTGAAAGTAAATTTGTTGGAGACACACCCAGGCTTAAGGTAGGAGAGCGAGGTTTAAAAATAATTAACTGTGCTGTTCCAAATAACCCAATAGATTAAGGATTCATTCACAATAAAGCAATTCCCTGTCTCTATTATTGGTATTTAAATGTAGGATGGCATTAAGTGCTGGTCTGCTTCAGCCTAACCTTGGGACTGCACAGGATTAGAGTGCACGCGTGGCTGCTCTCGCATGGGGTAGCTGAGAGGAATGAAGTGTCTGAGCACTGAAAAAAAAGAGACAGGAAGGAGGAGAAAATATGACCACATGGGAGGGGGTGAGGGGCTGTTTGGCAGTTGTTTCACACCATGGTGGTGGCCATCCCTGTATGCAGTGGCCCTGGAGCTCATGCTGGCACCCAGCACCCTTGCAATCCCTGAGGCATGTAAACTCTGGAAAGGGGACCCCTCCCTGCCACACATGCACTGCTGCCTCAGGCCCTCCACAGCTGTCCTTGGTGTTTCTGTTTTCCTCCCTGTAGGTGCTGGGCTGTATAATAAGGTGATGAAGGTAGGATACGGCAGGCTGAAACCACGGACATGGCTTCTTTAGATGTGTTTCCCTGTTAAGAACTCCCCCAACTCCATGGCATCCCTCCTGCAGCACCACAGCTACTCACCAAACCCAGCAGCTGACACTTGAGGGTCAGGACACGATTTCCTTCCTTCCAGACCAGAGGGAAAACGTGCAGCCTCGAGGGAAGGGATACCTTGGGATTAAAACAGATCTGAGGCTGAGATGATAAATGTGGGACAAAAGCTCCTGTGAAAGGCACCTTCCTAATTCAAAGGTAATGCTAATGGAAGTCATACCCTTAGGTCACATAATTCCTGAAACAATCCACAAAGTAGCCCAGTAAATAAAGGAGAACTGATTTGAAGCTCCTCCTCCACCTCAGACTGCTTTTTAAGGCACTTAGCTCATAAGAAAAAAAATTTCATCCACCTGATAAAATACAGGGGGGCTGGGAACAGGAGCACCACTACTGTTTTACCTGTAGTCTTTGCTTTGGGGTGGGAGTGCACAACAGAACAGAACAGGTAACTCTGTGCCTAGGATAGGGATGTCCTGGGAAGGAACTGTGGACAGCCAGCAATGCCAGGGCCATGTCTTACTGAAGAGCCAGGTTTGGGATCCCCCTCTGTAGCCTTTGGAGCTGCTGCTTGAAACTGGATGGGACCCCGAATTGTCAACAAGCTGAGGTAGCCTGTCACAGTCCTGCTGTGAGCTGATTATCACATCTAACAAAATAATGTGCTGGAACAAATAACACTTCAGGCTCTGTTGTTTCAGGTGAAACTCAGTCCTACCGAGTACAAATTTATAACAAGAGCCACAGCATTACGAGTTTCCCAACAGTCAGGTTTAATTCAAATGCATAATTCAGACCCGTGCAGGGACACTCTCATCTTTGTACGTTGGAATTTGGGGATTTACACACATAATTCCCATTAACACTAGCAGGAGTTACAGTATGCATGCGTACATTCCCCTCTCGACGCAGGCATTTCCCCCCGGGGATAATAAGCGTGTTTCAAATTCTCCCACGCGGGTTTGCGGCGCTGCCGCGTGTGCGCCGCTCCCCGCAGGAGCCAAGGGCTGTCCCCGGCAGGGAGGTGTGACCTGCCCGGGGCAGGGCCGTGCTCATGGCGGCACACCCACGGCTCCGGGCGATTCGAGCCCCGAAAGCGCCGCTCCGCCCCGGGCCGCGCTCAAGGCGCGCCCGCAGCCGCGCCCGCGGCGCCCCGAGGCGCGGAGCGGAGCCCGAGTGCCACCTGCCGGGGCCGCAGCTGGAAACCGCTGGAAACCGCTGGGCACGGCGGAAACCCGGCCCGGGAACAGGGCCAGAGGAGCTGGGGCAGCTGCTTGGCTGGAGAGGAAAAAGAACGCACATTCCCTCTAAGTCCACGCAGAATTCATGCGTGTGTGTTTAAAAAAAAAAAAAAAAAAAAAAAAAAAAAAAATTTGGGGATGGATTTGTTGGAGTAGCTAGCTGAAAGAAAATGAGAGCTGACCTTATTCTGTTGCCTGGCAATTTTTTTTATTTTTTTTTTTTAAGTCATTAAGGGCACTGCTGCAAAACCTCTATAAGGCACTTCACTTTAAAAGGATTTAACCTGATGTTTAAACAAGCGGCCCAATCAAGGCCTGGAGCATAGCAGAAGATTCTCTCTGGAAGTAGTACTCATTACACTTTGTTGCATTTGTAACGTTTTGCAAATGCCCCCTTCCCTAACAAGATCTACTCACATAAAATGCATCTGGTAACATAATTGTAGTGGGGAAGAAAGGCCATAAATATTGTACTATGCCTGACCAAAATATATTCATTGTGTCCTGTTCCCTTTTTAGCAAGTTTGAAGTCGACTCTGTTGAATTTAATAGGCTGATGTTTTTATAAAGCATGTGTGACAGATAAACTGGATTATGTAGAGATTGACAGGGCAGTTGCTTTTGTGAGAGATTTTTGGGGTTGTTTTTGATGCTGGAAGCTTTAGTGATATTCAGTGCACTGGTAGCTGCAGTGCTCCTCTCACAGGCCCCTTTGCTGTCAGAGTCAGGGTACGCTGGTCCCAGCTTGCACAGCACAGAAGAGCTGAAGGCAGAGTCCCACTGATTCAGACAGCCCTGTGTTGTGCCTAAAGCCGAGACGGTAACACAACCTTTGCAGCAGTCTGACTGCCAAACTAGTCTTAACCACAATTCTTTCATGAACTCAGAGGTATAATTCTGTTGTGTGTATGGATTGCTAAGTAATAATTTACCACCACTCCCTATGTGAAAGGCATGACCCAAATTTACCTAGCAAGAGAATGTGGAATGCCCATATCACCTTTTTAGTAGTTGTGTTTTAACCTAAACTGGACTGTAAAGCTACAACAATTTTGTCAGGCTTTTCTGGCTCCTTTGAAGATCTGTTCTCATAGAACTACCAAGCAGTACATGGAAAAGGTGTGTCCCCATGTGCAGACACAGACTCACTCCCCAAAACTGATCCATTCTTTGCACAGTGGGCTTCTTGTCTCCTTCATGAAAGCTAAAAATTTGGCTTTCTGTATAATTCTCTATCTGGTAACAGAAAATCTTTGTTAATAAATCTCTTCTATATGCTGTGAAATGCTGGAGGATCTCACAGCTCATTGCAACTATGTGTATTTTAGATCAGAGGAGTGATGGCTTATACTTAGAGGCTCTGCAGAGAGTGTTGCATGTTATGCTAGCGACACAGCTTTGGCTACAGGCCCTGATCCAAAGCCAGCTGCAATCAAACAGTCAAAGGTCATGTCTCCACAACAGAAAGAAGTTGTAATTGTAGCTTGTCCCAGGATTACCCTTGGCAGCTCGAGCCTGCCAGCGTGAGAAGTAATAACCCAAGCAAATGTGTAGCTGAGAGCTACCAGAATACAAAGGCCTCTAAAGTGGGTTGGTGGTGTCTCCTGGAGCCCATCTCCCTGCCCAGGCAGAAACAGCCCAGGCCTGTGAGCAGCCCGGGGCCAGCGCTGCGCCCTGACACCTCCAAACCCACGTGGCAGCCCTGGGCACAGGGGCACCAGGGCCTGCAGCCACCACCCTGCTTGCAGGACGCCGTGGCCAGGACCTGCCTCCTCCCTGCCCCACTGCAGTCCCTCGTGAACCACACAAGGCCGTGAGTGCCAGAACAGCTGTCCCCACTGCCCTTTGTCCCCAGGTCAGGACAAGGCTGTCCACATAGTACCAAGAGTAGCTGCTGGAATGTGATGATCCGTGCCAGCTGCCATTAGGGGGAGAAAAATCTAATCTTCAGAGCCTGGGGGAATGGCCAAAGCTTGAGAACATGAATAAACTTTCAGAAAAAGACATGGGAGGTCCTTAAAAAAAATTCTAAAATGTATTATTTGTATAAAGATATATGTGTGATGTATACAGATGCCTCTATAAATATTTTTCAGAATTTGCATGATTTTTTTTAAGGTCCATAATTTAGAGTTCCAAATTAAAATTTCAAACCTGCCTTGTTTTAGTAGGATGGGATGTCGAAAGAAAAAGTTGAAAGTCGAAAGAAAAAGTTGCTGAGCTGTACCCTTCCCATTCTCATGTCCAAACCTTTCCTCTTGATAGTTTCTTATTACCATATCTCTAAGTAGTTAATGCTCAGAGTGTATTTTATTGTAATAGATCGAGAAAATGGCAATGGCTCTATATCATTGTGCAAAAGCAAAGGGATCTCATACTACTACTTTAAAAATGCAGAAAAGATCACATATTTCTGCAATATCTGCCTTAGAAATGGTTTGCTGTGAACAAAGTCACTATTTTAGCTTGGTGTCTATGAATGCTGTTGGATCACACTGAAACTCAAGAGAGTGAGGGGAAGGAAAGAAAACAAAGGTAGAAGAAAAGAAAGGGAAAGAAGCTTTGCATTGCTGCCCTTCCTTGAAGGCAGACTTTCAGCAGATCACTTTGACCTGTCTCCCGTCTACCTGTCAAAATGATTATTTGTTCTTTCACAGTGCCTAGAACAATTGCAGGGTAAGGGTTTGTTTACTCTTTTGCATCATATTGAAATCGTTTACTTTTATAATTGTGGACAGCTGGAAAAGGAATTAGGGAACAAAATAGGAACAAAAATTAAGAGGACCGGCAAGAAGGTGAAGGATTTTAAGATGGCACCAAGCAGTTTTAATGCTTGAGATGACATAAAAAAACTCTTATTGAACACCAATGACTAGCATATAACTTCTGTAGCTGAAAAGTAAATGACATTTTTAATCAAATATCTCTCGCTAGAACAGAAATAAACATAAGCACATATGTTTATCTTTTACCCACACCTTCATCAGAATCAAAAACCCAGAGTAAGGAAAGTTATTATCATCTGTCCCTGATGTAAAACGTGTATCTATCAAGTAAACTTCTGAAAAGCTCATTTAAATGCTTTGGTATCTGCTTTTAGCCATTATGTGTGTTCAGTCCCATGTAGACCTTTGCAAAGCAAAACAAGAGTTCTTTTGCAAAGCCTCCTTTCTATTTCCCAGAGTTGTTTTTTCTAAAGCCATTGTTTTTTTCTCCTGAGAAAAATACCATTGTTTTTATCTTGCTGCACTGTTTCTTAGCAGAAGAATGTTTTAAGAACAATAACATAACATTTAGGAATAATAACCCCCCTGTCTCATGCTGGCACTGCTGTTCTTACTCACAAAGCCACACGTACTGTCTGTAACTAAAAGCCAATCTCTTAGAATGAACTTCAGAAAATAACAAGTATTTATATTTTCTCAGTGTTGCCGCCAGGGGCATTGGGTCTTTTTTGTGGGATAGCTCTGTGTGAGTCTTAGTAGCAATTTGTTTCAGAAGATTTCCAATTAGTCATGGATATTTTTCAATAGCTGGGACATGTTGTGTTTAGTGGCACACTCAGTACAGAGAAATCTCCTTTCATTCTGAAACTACTATTTGCACTTTTGTTTGTTTTGCTGTAGTTTTCTTAGTAGAATACAAAGTGAGCCATTGTTTCCACTTCCCACCTAATCTTTCCATAATTACAAAAGAATCGGACTGGTTAATGGTTTTGCTTTTTTACCAGAAAAACAAAATTCTCTGATAATATCCTTACAATTATCATGCCAAGAGAACTTTATTTCACAAATTTCTCTG
Organism: Hirundo rustica; assembly: GCF_015227805.2. NCBI lineage: Eukaryota > Metazoa > Chordata > Aves > Passeriformes > Hirundinidae > Hirundo > Hirundo rustica. The sequence goes on along the minus strand of NC_053458.1, from coordinate 12,233,493 downwards.
CAAGTATAGATACAGCTGGGATATGTGCTTTTATTTCAACTGTTATCTATAGTGCTTCTTGTGTCAGAATCACCTATTCACAAGGGTCCAGCATCAGAGAGTTAGCAATACTAACTTAAAACAAATTAGTCTTTCAGGATTTTTTGAGTGTTCATTGATATTTGGGTTGATTTTCCTTTTCCTCCACCTAGAAGAGAGGACTTTGTTGTTCCTGTGCATACAATACTTCTTGTCTGTAGTCTCCTTCTTAGAGCTCCTGACATGTTCTAATTTCTGCTCAGGCCCTTTAAAAAGAATCACAAAAATCTGTGCAAATATTTCACTTACTTCATTCACAGAACAGATATGTGAGAACACTAAAGTTATGTGCCCTTATTGATTTGGTTTTAGTGAAATCAGAGTAGAAATTAATGTACCAGCTGATTTTCAGACAGCCACTACCACAGAGCAATTTGCTGATGGATGTCACCAAACAGGAGCTCACACCACAGCATATGCACTTGGTTGTGCTGTGCAGTGACTTCATTTGTATGCAGCAGGGACAGTGAGGCATGGGGCTGCCTCTGGAGGGAACAGTCAATTCTGCAAACATTTATGACACTGCAGAGTAGCCCAGGGAAGTTTACCTTGCCCTTGTCTTTGTAAAGTGTTTTGTTGATCAAGGTTATCTGGTCAGAGGTTTCCTGGAGTCTCAGCACAGCCAGTTCAGGGAGCAAACGGGTGGAGGGACATTAGAGAGAGTCTTTATAGTGTGTCTTGTGGAATATTTTTCTGAAAAGCCATTGTACCAGGACTCAGATTTCTGATTCCATTTTCCAGGGATGGTTTTGGACAAAAAAGAAAACTTCAGCCTTTCTGTGTCTTGCCACAGCTTAAGAACAGGGTGCAGATCTTCTCTCTCCACCATGTAAGGTCATCTCATTAATTCTTCCTGGTGTGTGTGGGACCTTGATTGCACCTTGAGCCCATAGATATAATTTTATATCATGTTGAAAAACGAACATGTAAATTAAGTCTTCTTGAATGTTCATCTGAATAAATGGCATGAGCCTGGGAAAGGAAAATTCATGTCTGCACTGCAGCTTTGGTAGAGGTGAAATCTAAGCCTGGGTTTTCCACAACTCAGATTTTCTTTCTGCTCCATTTTGTGAAAGATGCCATCATTACTTGTTCTTCTCTTTCTTCTATTTTAGCAGTAATCCCTATGAGTCAATCCCTTTATTTTCAAGTACTTACTTTATTTGCTAAATTCTCAGACAATGCTTTAAAACAAAGTTTAAAAAAATTCAGCTAAAATAAGCATTTTTATTTAATCCCAGGCAATATTTGTTTCAAATGTGGATAATTTTAGGAAAAAAAAAATAAGTGCAGAATGGACATCAGATTTCTTGGAGACTTTTAAGAAATTTCAGTGGTGAATCAGAAAAATTAATTATTTTCATTGGGTTTTTTTACTTAGATCTTTATTCATACAGCCTACAGGTCTGTCATTCATTTCTCTGCCTCTTTTTTTTTTTTTTTTTTTTTTTCTTTTCTTTCTTGTACTTGTTCATCTTCTCCCAGGATCATTTGTAGAAGAGTCATCTCAGGTTTGAATTTTCAGATGCACTGCTTGTTATCTTACAATCTGCAAACAAAAAATCTTTTGTATCTCCTCTATCTCACTGAAGTCAAATGGTAAAGCAAGTAGGCCAAAGAAGCTTCTCTTAAGTATAGTTTCAATGACAAAGGGGGATCTACTTATTTGCATTTTAATTTCTTGTTTTCCCAAGGAAATAAAGTAACTCTTTGCTAAGCTTTATTCAGTGGGTTTTGATCACAAAAAATGGGTTTTTTTCAATGAAAGACATTTAGGTTTGTTGGTTGGTTGGCTGTTTTTTTGTAAACCAGCAGTGGTTCTTTTGTTATCGTTGTACCAAATATTATAACCAGCCACACCGAGTACCATGATGAAACTGAGATAGAAATAAGTGTGTCCAGGGAGCCCAAGGTGTTACTCCTGGGTGAAGCCTGCTCTTGTCTAACCTGTCACTTCACAACAGAGCTTTGTGTGTGGGTACAGATTGCTGCATAGAGACAACAAATCTGGCTGAGAGGAACTAAAACTGCAAAAGGCACAGGCACAGCCATGCTTATGTGGAGACTGAGCCAAAATAAAACTGGTAAAGGAGGAAAATATGCTTAAGTACAGGTGACTTTCAAGAGAGGAGTCAGCAGCAGTGAGGAGAAGGACATACCAGAGAAAAGTTTTATTAGTGACCGAAGGCCAGCCAGGAGAGCAGACTTTGATGAGTTTTCCTGCACAACAGCTCCAGCTTTGCAAGTTAGGCTGAGTCCACATTCACAGCTTCCATTTTGTCTGTAAGAGTTTTGTGGGCACACAGCTATGCTGAGTCTGGGTATTTGGATGTCTGCCTGACCAGCTCTGGTGTTTATTTCTCATTTGGGAATAGAAGCACAGGGTTTGCTCATGGAAAGAAGTGAATGAACTCATTTGCAGGTGCAATCTTAATGTATTCTTAAATTGCTATCCTCTTTTCCTTTCCCAGTTCATTTTTATTGGGCTGGTTTGGGGTTATTTTTCTGTCGTTGGGTTATTTAAAAAAAAAATAAGTGGTCCAACTGTTCCCTAACAGATATCTCTTTAATTTCTCAGAATGTTTTTAACTGGGCCGGCCCAATGCTTAACAATGATAGAGAAAAGAGGAGAGCAGAGGGGAAAGGTGCACAGGATCACTTGACCATTGGCGTTTGGTTCTGAATTTCAGAGTAAATGTCTATATTCTTGCTGGTAGCATAACTTTCCAATCATGTAAAGTACAACACGCCAGAAAACTTTGTAGCAGTTAATTCATTTTTGTGGAGTTCCCTACTGCCAAAAGTCAAGGGAGCAAACGAGAACATAGTGTAAGCCACAGTTCACATGGCTGTGCTACAGACCACAGAGACAGCTGATTGATGCAGTGTGAGTTTACCCTCCAGGATACAGCTGAGGTTATTGGTGGGACAAGGAACTGAAGATTATGTTGCAGCTATTGGCTTCATTCATGAATTGTTAATGTAGAAGAACAAAAGAATTCACTCAAGGCAATCAATTTCCTTTTAAAAATACAACAATTCACCCCAAAAGAGTGAAAGAAGGCTTAAGTGATAAATTGCAGGAATATTGCTTTCACATTTGACACCCATTAGACCTGTTTTATATTGGGAAAATAGCATCATTAAGCAAAGCAGACAGTGCTTTACAACCATTAGCTTATGAAAAGATCCAGCTACTACATAAAGATAACTGTTATTAAATAAGAACATTTTGCAAACCCTTTAAAGAATAAGAAGCAGAGTTGTCTTTGATAGTATAGGTCTTTCCTTACATGTCTCCACAAAAAAAGAAGGCAGAACAATTGGAGCTATTTGAGTGCAGAGGCACTTAATGAGAAGCTAGATTCCCTCAGCAAGGGAATACAAGTGCAGGTATAAACTGAAGGAAATTGCTGTCCTCCAAAAACACCAGAGTGAAGTAATCCCCCCATGGAATGGTAGCAACTACTGTTCCTCCCAAGGAGGAGCCATGGAGAAGATGTAGGGTAGTCAGCATCCATTTCTCCAGGGTTCAGGGCCCTAAACAGTGCCTCCTTAACCCTTGCCAGCCTTTCAGACATAAGCTGAAACCATTCACCAGCAACTTACATCCCACAGTCCTTTTCCAACACAGATCATAAACACTCACTCAGTCTTACAATACACTATCTTGTAAGCTGTTAAACAAAAAATATGTGACTGAGTTTCAAAAACCCTGCCAAACAAACTTTCCTCCTAATGTCCAGAAACTGCTGTCCTTTCTGTTTCCATGTCTAATTTGAGGCAGATAAAATGAACTTCTCACCATGCTTTATCCATCTGTAACATGTCTTCCCACCACATTATACCCCAAATGTCCCTTAGAGAAGCAAGAATATAACACTGATAGAGAGGGGGCAGTTCATTTTCTAACCTATGTCATCTCCCTTGAGAACAAAAAGCATGTATATCTACTGAAACCATTAGCCCTCATCCCATGTGCCAGGTTATGTCCTAGAAGCAAGTCACAGCGATATTGCAAATCCAGGGATTTTTGAACGGAAGGGATGAGAGAAGTAGGATGGTGAGGACTGCGCAAAGCATCAGGCACAGGAACTAGGTGAAGAGAATTCAGAGCAAGGGTTAGTTTTTGCCCTGAATGTTGGCTAGAAAAAAAAAAAAAAAAAAGAAATATTTAGAGCTCTCTTATGAAATCTTGCTTATGCTTTCTCTCTGCTCTCTGAACTCTAGATACTTGGCTACATAATCATGTTTTTCCCTTAATCATTAGCCCTCTATCTGGGTTATTTTTGAGGTGAAAGCAACCTTTTCTAATTCCCTGAGAACTTTCTGTTCTAGCTAGTGCCAGATGGTGAAGTGGAAAGCATTTGGGATAAGCCCTTCACCATCTGCAGACCAAAATATTTCCACCACTCTATTTTCCTCCATCAGCTACTCCTTCTTTCTGTTTTCCCTCACAACTCTGGTTCATTTGCTTCTTTACCAGCCTTCTTGATCTTTATCAGCAAGCAGGAACTGTCTGCCCCCAACAAAGCTAAGTGCAGAAGAAAATCTGTGTACCCAATCTCACATCTGAGATAAGCTCCAGCAACCAGGGGAGGTTGGGAAAAGACAGCAATATTTGTTTTTGTTATTGATCAGTATTTCTAGTATAGGAATACCTCAGCCTCTCAGTCAAGAGAGATATTTCTTTGAGGTAGATGCCGAGTCTTCACCTAGTGAGAGATTTTCCCTGCCTTAAAACGTTTATAGTCCAACAGGCATGACATACTATCCACATTTTGTATTAAGTGTGATTTGCTCCAAGACCAACACGGATCCATAAATTGAAACCAGTTCTTCTCAGGCTTTATCTACTGCCTGAACCACAAAACCAAGTTTTCTGACTCCTGAAGGCCATTTAGCAATTGGAACTCAGAAATAGTTCACAGTTTCTTTTTCTTAGTGGCTGTAAATTGAGTCTTACTGAAGTCAAAAGTGTTGTTTCATTCTAGTGATATTTGCAGTTTGGCTGTTTTGTCATTCATGTTTGAATTAAAGCTTATGTACCATTACAGCTTTTCTGTGCTAAATAAGAATGCAACTTTTCATGAGTACTAAACTATTAAAAATGTTTTAAAAATTAGGTCCAGAAATGCACTCCTCCTTAAGCTGTACTGCACCAAGTAACACCAGCATATTGTGTTTGCTGTCTCTCTTCAAATCTGCATCAGAAAATTTTAAGCTGGATATCAGGAAAAGGTTCTTCACCCAGAGGGTGGTTGGGCACTGGAACAGGCTCTCCCAGTGGAACCAGCACCAGCCTGACAGAGCTCAAGAAGCATTTGGACAATGCTCTTGGGCACATGGTGTGACTCTTGTGGATGTCCTCTGCAGGGCCTCATTGATCCTTGAGGGTGCCTCCCAACTCAGCTTATTGTGTGATTCTGTAATGTCACTCTTCGCATTAGAGCTTCTGGGTAATCAGGAAAGGTGTTGCTTGGACTTTCAGATGCCTGTCACAGGCATATCTAAGTGATCCAACCTGTACAAATTACTCCATTCCACCTCATATATTTCATTCTGGTCTTCAGCGAATGAGCAGCGCTTTTTCCCCAACCAAACATTTGTATTGTTGGGCTGCAAATTTGAACTCAAACCTGCTTTATTTTCTTCTGCACCTTGCCTAAGTTTTATTCCAATTATGCCTCGTTCTATTCTTTCACATCAAGGGCGTATATTATACTTGCAGTTGCCATGTGATTGACAGCAAGAATGCTATTATGTGCTAAGCAATCTGAAAAAGTAGGTCACGTAAATTTGCAGAGTCTAGTTTGCTGAAAACCTGTGGAGATTTACATATAGCATACTCTATGGAGTTGTTCTGAGCATCCTTTGCCTTTATTGTGCTTTAGAATGATGTGGTGAGTGGGAATCTTCTTCTAGTCATACTTTCTACAGGATTGTACTGCCAGAGCTAGTGCAGCTCGAAATTTGAACATGAGCTGGGAAGTGAGTATAAATGGAATAAAGTGATATGAGGGCCAAAAATATAATAACAGTTTTGGAAAGTGATACCAAAAAAAGTACAGGAGAAGAAGAGATTTCTGACTTCATTTATGCAAATTTTTGTCAAATATAATTAAATAGATGTCAAGAGGAATCTCTCTCATCTCATCCTCTAATACTTCTGTAGCTCTCACAGTGCATCAATACGAGCAATACAGAGGGCCAAACTGAGCCTCAGCCTGACACCACTGATGTAACTGAATTATCAAGTTAGATAGAGGCAACATTGTGCAGAAACCTATAAGCCTGTGTTACTGAGGCCCCCAGTTAGGTACCATAATGGTTTCTTTTGGCCTGTGAACCTTTGAAATGATCATTCTGCTTTTTAAAGACTCTTAAGCATCTAGAGGTCATTGCATTGGGTTACAATTGCAGCTATAAAATGACCAGTAACAAACCAAACGCATTTCTTTTCTCTTTTCTGAAGCATGTTTCTTATGCTGCAGACACTGCTTCCCTCACTCATTATAGTGAGATCCCTTATTGCCCAGCATTGTACTAACTCTGTCTGGTCTATTGTATTGTGATGACACTCCTTTGCCCATTGTATTAGGTTAGCACCTCCTTGGCTATAATAAGTACGAAAAAAAAATTCAAGGTTTGACTTGTCAAATGGAACTTTTCAGTGACTTATTAAAAGAACCCCTGCGGTATTACAAAATGCAGGTTTTCTGTCATCTAACCAAAAGATCCCTTTAGAAACCTTCATTTTTTATATGTGTAAAGACAATTTCTTCTAGTGAAACTCTTTGATTCTTCCCTGAATGAAATCAAGTGTTTTAAAACTTTTTGAGTTGCCCCAAAGGCTCACTTCTATACTATGGAACGTGAAAGACTGTGAGCCACTCACATAATCACCACACAGACACTTTGCAATGTGCTCCTGGCAGCAATCATTCATTATATACTGCAGGCTTTCATTAAAAAAAAAAAAAAAGAAAAAGAAAAAAAAAAAAAAAAAACCTGAAGAAAATCAGGGAAGAGAAAACAGTGAACTGTGTCTCTCTTGATCATAAGAATTGGGAGAAAACAAAGCTGGAGAGAAAGCAGCTGTCAGAGATTGTTAATGAGGTTAAGATAAATTGTTGCTGCAGAGATCTTACCTAATGAAATAGGATGGGAAACAGAAACGTGAGGAGCAATAGCATTCCTGTTAACCTCCTTCAAGCAGATACACCTCAAGTAGTGTTCCTCCCACCACAGCACATGAATTACCACCAGCAAATGAATCAGGTCTTTGGACTCTCCTCTTACATATTTGTTATTACTCACTTTCCGTTTATCCCTTGTGCTATAATGCTGAGGAGAGGTTGGGTATTTTTGCCTTTTGGCGTCTCTGTGGCAGCTATTAACACCCCTGGTAATCAACACGTCACACACATACATGGAAGGCAACTCTGCTTTGGTCTTTCTGGGGTTCTCTGGTTGGGCTTTTGGGTTTGGGGTTTTCTCTGCGTATTCATTTGTTAGCGATGTCTACGGTGAATACAAGACCAGTTTTGTGAGCAGTCTGGGAAGACAGAGCCTCCCACATCTTGTGTGAGCTCCCAAAGGAGGGAGGGGAAGTGGCAAGGTCAGTGTCCAAATCTGTCACAGTGGAATAGTCAGAGCACCACAGGAGGAGGCAACAGCACCTAAAGGATGACTTCAATGGAGCTCCCATTCTCTGGACATCTAACAGGAGTACTCATCTCTCTCTTACTTAGTCTTTCCTGAACCCCCATGAAGTAATGTATACTAGTGAGAGGTTTAGAGAACTGTAAAATAGGCTTTTCCAGAGAGCAAAAAACCATCTGAGAAATATTGTTGGCCTCATTTGACTTTGAGACAGTCACTGCATCTATAATGCGACAAAGCAAGAGACAAGCTAAAAATGCTGGGAGATGTTAAAATAAATTTCCTAGATAAAAAAGGAAAAGCTAACTGGAAAAAACAGAATATATAAAATTCAGGGGTCTTCCAGAGGTGCAAGACTAAGAAAAAGAAAATATCCGAGGCTCTTTTATTTTGTTCTGAAGGATCTGTGAAGGCATCAAAGAGAAAAATAAAAAGTTTTCCTTGGTTCCTTTTTTTCTGCATTGTACATTTGCTCCTGGCTTCAGATAAGAGACTGAAGTAGACACCTTTTTCCAGCCTTCTAATCTGAAGCATACTGAATGGACTTCAAAATAGAAAAGTAGAATTTTCTATATGTCTCTATCTTCTTTTATTGTGTAGCTTCAAATTATTATTTGTTTCCAGAGTGATTTTTATTGTATATTTATCTAAACTGTTTAAAACCTCTATCATCTTTCATATTCAAGGGCAAATCCAAACCATTTTTCCCCAAGACAGAGACAAAAATAAACTACTTAATACTGAGGTAATAACATGGACAAAATGTCACTCGTGTCTTTCAGTTTAAATCCCTTTTTCCCTCATGTTATTTCGATCTGCCTGTTGAGGAGACCTAAGAGTCTCTCTGTAAAAACAATAGGTTTCCAATTAAGTCTCATTAGTAGGACAAAACCACCTGTTTTGGGTTAAAGATCTTATAAGGCTCTAGAGCAAAATGAGTGACAGTGAGGGCAAAGTGCTCTGATGAGAAATCGAACAATTCTTTCCCTGAGAAGTCCATCGTCCCTTCCCGCTCTCCAGATCAATCTGAAGCTCTTGTCAGCATCTTGTGTGTCTCGTGCTTTTTAGCAAAATAGACTCCCCATATCTCTTGGGGTCAGGGAATACCCTCTTGAAAATCCTGGCTGCTTCTCTGACCTGCACTTCCATACAGTTGTCACAAATCTTCTCCTCACAGCTTGTGGCACCTTTTGTGGCAGGCAGCTCAAGCCTGTTTCAGGGCTTTTCTTCCCACTGTTTCTGAAGAATCACACTGCTTCCTTTTGTCTTAGGTTGTGGTCCTTGCACCCTATATTTTATAGCTGGAGGTTCATCATCTCAGTCCAGGCCCATTTTAAAGAACTGTCCGCAGGTTTAACAGTTCTTGCATGAGGAATTTTACACGTTAAAAAGCACTGAAATCTTATTTGCTGTAACTTCAAGATGGAAAGGCAGACTGTTTCTAACCCATTGCTGAACTGCTCCTTGGAGTCAGGGAAAGGTATCTAGAAACTCCTATAATGGTCTTCACTCCGATGTGCTTTGAGCCTGCTGCTCCAGTGATCTTCAGTGATAAGGCTGGCTCACATACCTGTGGTTCCATGTGTGCAATAGACAGTTCTGTAATTTTAGAGCCTATTAACCACTAACTTACAAGTCTGTGGTGCTTGTATTTTGTGAATGCTTTGTGAGGCTGATAGCCTATTTTCTTGGTTTGCCTTTTCTTCTTGTTTCCCAGGTGACTGGCCTGGCTTTTCAAACTGTACTCTGAGATTGGTTTCTTTTCCATGCTTCATTAAGACAGAGCGTTTGTTACCCTCTCTTCAGACATTGCCTAAGTCTTTGCACAAGCACTTTTATCTTTTTCTATACATTTCCCAACATGTTGAGTGAGTAGAAATTTACAGATGGAGCTACTGATGTGCTTTCATGTAGAGCATATTTTCTTTTACAGCTGTATGTCTCATATTTTAATTTTCCTTTGCTGATACCAGCAGTTACTTTTATGCCTGGAAGACGAGCTGTTCCCACTCTCCTCCAGAGTTTCTCCCACTAACATTTCTTTGTAGGCTGGTTGGTGAGAAGAGCTGAAATATTACAGTGCTGCTACCTTCCAGAAAGACACTGAATTATTTAGTATCACCACTTCTACCTAAAATAATAGCTCATTTAACTCCAAGTTCAACAGTGGCCCTGCCTTCATCTGCTTAGGCACATTGCTGCTACAGAAAGCCCAGGAGCTGTCTGGAGAGGCTAAACATGGGCAGATTTGAAAAAAATCGTTAATGCTTATAAATAATAGTTACTCTAAGAAAGGTGGTTGAGTTTTATAGGCACAAAAATCTTGTGTTAAGAGTCTTGGCTGTGTTAATGGGCCCTTCTGCTGTGACTCTGTGTGAGATGGCAGCCACTGGCACATGCACTGAAGCATAGATGCCTGTGATAGCTGGACCAAGAGCACAAGGGGTATGAAATATTTGCATAATTAATTAGGAGTTAGAAATATATATGCTTAAATGCACATATTTATTACACGATTGTGGTATACACTGCATATATTTAGAAGCACACAAGTACGGAATTGAGTGGTGAAGTTAACATTCACTTCAGAAAACTCACAGATATACGAATCCAAATAGTTCTATTTGCTGCAGGAAAGATCTTAATCTTTAAATCAAGAGGAAGACAAATTTCCATTCACTTGTGTCACAGTGTCCAGAGATTCTGGGAAGATTAATAGGAGTGCTTGAATCATTTACTAGATTGAACTTATGGGTCTTTGTGTTTTGCAATGTAAGTCCTCAATTAGAGGGTTTATGCACTAATAATCAGTTCCAGGGAACTTAGTTGCCCATTAGAAAGTCTCTAGAAAAACAAGATGTTAGCATCAACCAAGTTCTTCCTATGTTAAAAACTGTAAAATACTGAATACGTAACTGGAGTAAACTGATCCAATTCGATTTAATTTGAGCTACATCAGTTTATTTCAGAAGAAATTTAGCCAATGAATGAATTAAAAATAAATTTTCAGAGGGGAAAAGAAATCCAACAAGACAAAACTGCAGAAAATATCCATGGGAGCTCTCTGGCTTAATTACATTGCTTTCTCTGAAGAATTAAAAAATTGATAATTATGTCCAATTTAAGTTTGGAGATTGACATTATTTGTTGATCAGTGCAAGCATTCCTTGAAAATTAAATTTAGAAATTTCTTTCCCAGTTATTTGCCTTTGAAAACCAAGAAAATAACAATCTTCCTAGTGTTCCCTCCAAAGGTGAGCAAAAGGAAATTAATTTTATTATAAGGTATTATTTATAAGGTATTATTATTAAAAATAATTGAATAGTAAAAGAATTGGATCATTTCTGAAATAAAGTTCTCATACAGCATTTTTAATGAGGTACCCATACTAGAGCACAATTTTCAAGCCCTTCATACTGAGAACAGTTTTATTCCTTGAGTGTCTGCACTGAAGTTAAAGTGAATTCTCAAAGAGAAAATCAGTGTCAGCATACACTAGATATAGCTCCAGTTACACTCCATGAACAGATACCATTAACTTCAGTGCAGGCTACAGAGAGCAAGGGCCTGCCTTTAGCTTTTTTCTTACATTTATATTTAAAAGTCTCGAAAATAGAATTTGAGTAGTTACACATCAAGGCTGCACATACCACACTGGAGAATGGGATTTTAGTGATATATGTTCTTCTTGCAGGAAAAGACAGTCTTTATCGTAAGTGTTAGAATTGTTCCCAGTCAAATGGAAAAGAGATTTTCTGCAAGATGGGAGAAAATGCAGTTGTGTAAGTGCGTAAGAAAGCAGGCCTGGATCTGAATCCAGATCTTACTTCTCCTGGATGTACAAATTTGTTCAGCCTTAATTCTTCATACTGTGAGGATTAAATTAAATCTTCATGGTCTTAGCCAAAGGTGTGTTCAAAAGCTAGTTTGCCCTCTGATTTTTATGGGTTGAACCATAGTGCTTCAATCCTTGATAAGCAGCTATGAATATCAGTGTTCCATTTAATATTTTATCTGTAACTGTCTTATATAGAAAATATTATGATGATTAACATGTATTGTTGTGGGAATAACCATGTAGCAACTTTTTTTTAAACTGATGAAACATGGTGCTCAAATTATTACTGAACTAACTTTCACACTAACTTAAAATGTGTTCTTATTTGTATATGATTAGGCCTTTTATACTTTGGAAGTCATAGTCATTCATTAAATACTGGTAGGTGATTTTGCCTTTTTTACCTATTTTTTGAGGGTAAAGTCAATGCCTGTTGTTTGAACTGGCTGGGTATTATCTGCTCCTTCCTTAGGAATAATACACAGGTTATCTTATCTGACCTGTGACCTAATGTCACAGTGACCCAGTGCCATGAAACTGAGGTATCACTCACCTCATATATTTTGTACTGAGATAAACTCATAGTGAGCTTCTTCCTGTCACCACAAACCTATCTGTTACTCTGGCACTAGAAAGGAGTGATCAAGACCCATTCTGTTCTTGCCGTGGCTCTGTGATATAAAGGAACATGTTACTAAGATGGAGGTCCATGAAACAAAACAAAACAAAACAAAATCATTAACCTGAGAATATTGACTTCTAAGAAAAAAATCAGTGTTTTCCCCTTCATTCTTGAAATTTTTTGCACATTTTGGGTGGGACCACAATATAACAATTTTGAGAAATCATTGTATATTTTTACAAGACTACACTTTGAAAATTAAAAAAAAACAATCAATCCAATTCTTTTCTTAGGAGAATCTGCAGTTTTGCATCGCAATGCACTTGGACTGATGCAAAAAAAAAAGAAAGCCTTGAGAATATTCTTTTTAAAACTCTTCCACCACTGACTTGGGCATTGTTCCTCCAGAGTGAGAAAGGCATCCCCATGCAGAGGGTCATGAGTTGTTTTCTGAAGTGGCAGTGGTTATTTTCTGTTTTGTGTGTTCCCAGTGCCTCCTGAAAAAGGGTTGTGATGCTGAGTCAGCTAAACCGGGTGTTCTCGCTCTGCTGCTTTCCACCCTGAGGCACACGGGGTGGTCTGGGCGCTCCTCACCTCCCTGCAGCAGTGCCCACACTTTATACAGCCATAGTTTGTCACAATAGCCATTACACAGGTTTATGTTTTATTATCTTCCCTCCAGAGAAGTTAGCACTCGTGGCCAGGCGTGCAGTTACCAGCAGCACCTCAGCCCACGGAGCAAGGCTTGGGCAGTGCAGGGCACGGAGCTCTCCATGTCCCGTCTGTGCCGTCAGCATTTCAGCCCTGGAGGGACTGAGCTGGACTCCTGACACGGCTAAATTTCAGGGCTACCCAATTTCCAGCCACACAGGAGCTAATCACTCTGTGACCATGAAGTCTAAGGGTTAAGATAAACTTATTAGTTATCTTCTAGTGTAATGGAATTACATGGCAAACACCAGTCCTCAAATATGACATGACTCAAACCTCAGATGCAAGCTGTCTAACATTTAACCCTACTGAATGACTTGGGAAACAGTATATCCTGGAAGGGGAGGGGAAACCCTGAAGCCACTGAATCAGTGTGCTGGCTGATGAGCCAATGATGAGAGCCACCATGGTGGACTGTCAGGCTTTAGAATGTGTTTTCCATATTTGAATACAAATAAAAACCTTTGAGCTTCTTAGTAAAACTAAGTTGTATCAAAACAATCTGTTTTCAGATTGAGAGTGTCAGAGTTAGATTCCACACTCCTCTTTTTAATTTCATTCTTTTATTTGGAAATGACAGGCAATGCACGCTTGGCCTTAGGAACAGTCCCACCAACTACTTCACAAAATGCACCAAAATGTGGCTTTATCTTAGCAGCATATATTAGCAAAAAGAAAATTCATCAAAATAAAATTCTACAGCTTTTCTATAAATCTAGACCAACAGTGTCTTTCAAACCACACATACATCAAAAGCTAGATAACTTATAAATAGCATTTCTTCCTGTTTTAGTTCTCAAACTTTACATCCAATTCCCACAGTTATCAGCCCCTTGGTGGTGTGCCAGCATCAAGCTGGGATAACCATGAAAAAAAACCAAAGCAATCTAATGAAAAAAAATCCCTTTGTGAATGTACTAGAATCAGCATATGGCAATTTAGCCCAACCTAGAACACATTCTTATTCATTAGATGATGTCTCTGGAGAGAATATCAAACATTATCTTGGAGGCTATGCCGCACTTACAAATGCTGAACGTTTGGAGGAAAAAATTCAAGGAGTGAATGCTAAAGATGAAATAGGTGTGAAGTTTCCTTTTAAAAATCTTTTGAAATGAGAAAAACTGAAGGCTAAAAAGCTCTTTTGCTAGCCAGCTGGTTATATCTGTTTTAACCTGCTCTGGTTGCTTGGGAGCTGTTTGGCTAATCTCTGCTTTGTCGCTGGGCTACGCATTAGCAGGATGGAAATGGCATCGCTGCACCATAATTCAGCAATGTGAACACAGAGCAAGGAGTGTGCAGAGCTATCGGTGGCAGTACAACAGCAGATAATAAGACTCTGTTACTCAAGCAGAATGTGTTATGTAAAGACAATTGCTGTGTAGAAGCAATAGCTCTAATCAGGTTAATTAGGCTGTATTCATGTTTCATTTATGGTGCAAGTGCCCAGTAAATTCAAAGCAGTCTACTTCCTCTTACTGCACTCCTTATATAGCCATCACATTCTCTGTAACACTCAACACCATATATTTTCTTCTTTAAAAGAAAAAATCCCAAGATATTTCCCACTGCTTTTTAACAATTCCTTTTCTTCACTGTTTGTGCCTAAAAGAAGAAAAAAAGGAAGAGATACAGGTTGTGTATAAAGCCACATGAAATTTTCTTCCTCTGCCGCCAAATTAAGCACTTGGAAATTGTCGAGGGCCTGTTTGATTGTGGATTATATATTTTTCTTGCGTTTTCTTGCTCACTAACATGGCCTGTTGAATGTTTCAGAAAAATCACATTGACTTTAAAAAGTGTGGCTCTTACCTTTCCTTCTTCTATCCATTTTCCTTAAAGTGATAGATCTCCTGCTTATTCCCTCAGAACTAGCTGGAATGATGTGTCTACTTTGAAGAAAGGATTAGAGCTCAGTGCTCTGACCCTCAAACTCTAGCTGTGTCTCCTCTCTACTTAATGCATTTACTCAATAGTTCCTTTAAAGTAGTAATGGGTACAACAAATCTGAGATCACTTTCTTTTCTTGCCCAAGAAAACAAGCCTGGGTAGAGAGGAGTTATTAAAATGAGAGAGTACATGCTGCAAATGAAGAGAAATTGGCAGCCTGCACCATCTTAATTATTATAGTTGTTATTTTAGCAATCAGGTATCCACATGCTGATTGTAAGCTTAGATTCAGTATACTTCATTAGAAAAAATAAATGCAGTATTTTCAGTACCCATTTAGAACAAATTTATTCATGTTACATCTTAATTATAAAACCTTTTACTGAACTTGAAAAATGCTATAGTTCTATTTTAATATGTATGTGTCCCTCACACAGTATTTCAATGAACTATTAATAACAATGTTTAAATAAATATCCTTTCTCATACAGTTCTCTATATAATAAAAACTTTATCTTATACATTCTACCCTGTGGAATGGAGCTTGTTGAGCTCAATATGGTGGCACAATATTACTGCAGAGGTCAAGGTGTGGCATTGATGAGCAGTGTCATAAAAGCAGGGTGATCGAAGCAGGAGTTTTGCATGTTATCACTTACAGTATTTACTTTGCTGCTGTGCATTTACTTCCATTGTGGCTACAAAAAATGTAACTGTTTGTAAGGAATTTCTGACTGCATCTAACAGCATCAAGGTGTGCTGCTGAATTTCACACGGCTCGCAAACATGGTGTATCTTGACATAGCTCATAGGACTTAGCACCCTAGCCGAAAACATCAAGAAAAATCTGTGTGCACTTAATTTTTCACCTCCTGAGCTCACACTGAACCAAAAATGCAACTATTAATCTCTTTTAATGGTTCATATGTCTACTACATCTTTAAATATTTTACTAGACAGATTCCATTTCAGGGAAGGTCTGACTAGCCATACAGTTCTGTATCACTCCCTTCTTGAAGAAAAACTGTGATATTAAAATCCTCAAGATTTCGGGAGGTCTCTGTAGTGAAGGAGTCTGAGCAAGGGAGCCCTCATTTGACTCCTGGTGGAGCAATGATGATGATGATGGTGATGAGTAGGGGGACCATGCAACTGCACCCCTGACTCCAGCTCAGGTGCCCTGGCACCACAACAATGAACTTCATTATTCCTCAGTCAGGTGGTATCACTCCAAGTAAATGAAGCAATAATGTGAAGGACTGGGGCCTGCAGTAAATGTGTCTTCAGGCCTGAAAGTGAAGACCTCAGGACCTGGATTTAGGTTTCACCTTTCTCCTTCCTGATGAATAGCACCAGCAGAGACCTCTTAGTTCCCCTCCTGGAGGATAAAGTCTGGCTGCCTTAGTGCGGTGTGTACCATGTTGCACCTTCCAGAGCCTCAGAGAAATAGCAGGTATGCATTCCTGAGCACTCCTTCCTGCCTCCTCAGTAACCTTTGAATGCAGGTGGCTTTTTACATGATATTTAATTTATCTTTTGAACAAAAGACAAGCTTAAATTCAAAGTAAATGTTAAATACTTGCACTAAAGTACTTATAACTGAAGTTAGGGAGCAAACTCCCTCCTGACATAGTTTTGCTAAGGATTGATCTAAATGTTATTGCTATGAGTGGGAAATTCTGGATATATTTCCCCAAGAGTGACAGCAGCAAAAGCCTCATGAGAAAACCTACTGAGAAGCTCCCAGTGCTCCCAGCTCACTGAGGTCCTGCTGGAAATGTAATTCACTTCTTATTAGATTCTCCTTATAAGCAAAGAGATTAATTTCCCTCCTGTTTTCATGGTATAAACATTCACTATTAGCCACAGGCTAATGTGATGGTCATACTGACAAGTTTTGTCTTTCCAGGTGTGGGTAATAAGATATGCTTGCAAAGACAGACATGGTAGATACCACAGAGAAGCAGTTTCTCATGGCATGCCTTCAAGCTGTAAAGTGTCTCAAGCCAAAATCTGTAAAATCAAGCACAAATTCTCCTCTCAAAGTAGAGTTTCAATGTGAGCAAGGTTTTTCTCCAAAGCAGTGACCCTTATGAAGAGTAAAATATCAGGAGATAGAAGATATGACTGGAAGAAAGCTAAATTATTTCAGTTATGATGGAGGAATTATATTTGCATAATTAAAATTTTAGGGGGTTTTTACTGTATAAATAAAATGTACAGAGATGGCGGAAAATAGCAAGCAGGTTGTTTGGAAAATTAAATCTCTCTTCCAGCATATTCCTCTCAAGGTGTCCTGCTAAATTTCAGAGGGCTCACAAACATGGTGAACTATGTAAAAAGTAAAGTAGCTGAAATCATGAGGTGATTTGAAGCCATCAGCATTGATGACCTCAGAAATGTTTATTTTTTGATTGATCAATATGCATTCTAGAATACACTTATTTGTCAAACTTACGTGCCAAAAGAAACATGTGATATCACATGCCTTTATAAAAGAGAAACCCATCACATTCACCTTTACTTTATTCCCATCATGAGGGGCTTGATATTAGCCCTGGTTTTAACCCTAGGGGGTAAGTATCCAACTTACCTGCTTTGATGAATCTAAAATTGTATATTCAGGAAAAGGTTTCAGAATCTAAATATAGTTCACTTACAGACATGAACTTTAACATGTTGTAGAAAAAAATATTTTATTACTTCTCTTGTTGTTTAAAGAAAAGAAAAGGTATTTGATTGGTGCTGAAATAGAAGTAAGGTTAATTAGAAAGGGTTATGCTATATGGGCAAGATGAGATATAGCTTTTTATACTACAATACACTAACATTTTGGGGTTGTTTTTTTTCATTTCATTCCTCTGTTTTTTCTTCTCTTTCAGGAAGCCAGCATCTTAATTACCGTAAGTAATTTTCCTATCAGCTAATATAATTATAATGAGTGAAATTAAAAATAGAATCTGAAAAGTGTATCAATGTTTAACATAGTTTTACAACAGCTAATTTTGTTCAGGTGCAGTGCAAAAATGAACAAATTTGTCTTTTTTTGTTCCATACATTCTAATGCAGGTACTTTAATACGTTCTGTACATCCTGTATAATATTTTATGGGAACTATTTCTTTGCAGAACCTGATCTCAGTGAAAACAAGGTTTATACATTTGATTATGAAACCACACTTCTCAGTGGACTTCCAGAGAAAGGACTTGCAAGAGCTGGAATAAGAATAAAATGTAAAGTGGAAATTAGTGGTATTGGGCCAAAACTTTGTCTTATTAGGGTAAGAAAATGTATTCAATTTGAAAGGTAAAATTCTCATTATGTATTCAGTTTGAAAGGTAAAATTCTCATCATACGTACTTTCTTTTTTAAGCTTTTGTGAAGTAATTAGGTTTCATCATGTATTGTGCTTACTCAGGGATAATGTAACTAACAGAGTTATTTTTTATACAGTGTCCTAAATTCTATTTGCACTTTGCAAGGTAATTCTCAGTTCAAGCCAACCTTGGGCTTGAAGGATTTTTTCTGCTTTGTGGTCAGGGAGACAATGGAATGTAATTTGAAATGCACAATAATTTATTACTGGATCAATCCAATTGTTTCTAACTGTACAACCTAGAATTATTTAATCAACTGATTTCATAACCAGCAGACAAAAGGCAATAAAACATGCAACAGTTGTTGCATGGGATTCAATATTTAGCATAATTAATGTCATCCTTGTTTTTTCTGAGGGGCCTGAGTGACATACTTTGTCATCTTCAATTGTATATTTTTGCTGCTTGCTGAGTAATTACTGAGAGTTTTGATTATGTGAAATACACTTTTGCCCTTAACAGGAGCCTATAGCCACTTATAATGAGTGTATAGAAATGCACACCTCAATTGCTTCACACAAACTCCACTTAGTCTTGTGTATACAGGGAAGAAAAATTATATTTTTAAAATCTTTAATTTGGCATATTGAACACTTTAGATTAAAAAGACTGGTGCCTGTCCGATAAATGCTTGTAAATGTTGTAGCCTTCCAGCCTGAGTTAACCTGCTGTTACTAGGTATTTTTGTAAGTTCAAATTATAATAGATCTAGATGGGAAACATTGCTTTTCCATGACATTTGTAAGGGGATGGATTTCAAAACAAAAACAAACAAACAAAACAAAAAACAAAAACAAAACAAAAAAAAAAAAAAAACAAAAAAAAAAAAAAAAAACAACAACAACACACAACAACCAAGGAAATAAGAGTCACACATCTGCAGTGGTGAGTAGAAAGCTTCCCTGGCAGAAGCAGTCTTATCCTTATCCCTGATCCTCCTTCATTCCTGCCTAAACTGCTCTAGGTGTGCCAGGATGTCTTCACCAAAAATTGTCTCCTCTTCTCTAAAACTTTCTAATGTAGCTTTACTGGTGTCATTGTATTTGTGAAAAGTTTCCATTTCAGAAATAATTTCAGGCAAGAAAAGGAAAAAAAAAATATAACTTTTGGGGCAAGTTCTAAGCTAAAGGTAATAGCACATTTATTCCCTTCTTCTGTGGGAAAAGTTTATTTTGCTGCTGTTATATTTAAATTAGACAGTTTGGAGGGATGGTTCAGGGAATTAAACTTTCATCTGCAGCCTACTAGTTCACATTCAGCCCAAACAAAAAGCTGTGTTCCCTGGGCAGTTTCCAGCTGACAATTTTTTCATCACAAACCTACAAGTAAGAATTGCCAGCTGTGTTCAAAACCAAGCAGACAGCCTAAGTCCTGCCTGGGCCCCAAGGGCTGGGGAAAACTACCTCGCCCTGACCCTGCAGAGCAGTCCCAAACCTGCCTGTATGCAATATGCCAGAAGCATGTCCAAGAGGCAGCATGAGGGATTTACTCTCTAACAGCCTTCCCTGTAAGCTTCAGTTGCTGGGGATGGCAGTAATCTCCACCGACAATAACAAAAATAAATATGAAAGTGCAGTCTCCTGTGATTTGCTGTATGAGGATTTAGTTTGTGTGGCTTTTTGAGAAATTAATCCGTGTCTTGCACCACATCGCCAGCCTGAGGTGTCAGAGAAAAGTCTCTTTAAGTTGTCAAAATATATAGAAGGAAAGGATCCTCTCAGAAACTAAGCTAAACATGCCCGTTCCCATGGGGTAGAATTTATTCAAGTTATGCGTAGTTTAGCACAACTTTCTACTTGTTCGGATGTGCCCCAGGTTGAGGCTGGAGCGTGAAGTGCAGAGTGGGGTTAGAGCCAGCGCCTCAGCCTTTGGTTCCACAGCAAAACATGTAGAGGAGGACAATTTCTGTAATCTGCTGTCCACTGCTCAAACTAATTCTGCATGTCTGGCTGGCCTAGAGGCCATGTGTTTGTTTCAGATTGTTGCCTGCGCTCTGTGACCTCAGTGAGGGAAATGACGGAGTTCACAACAGGAGTTAATGATGCTTTATGCAACATTAACTTTCTCCTGCAATTTCCTGCAGATCTTCCATACTACTTTCAGGCAGCAACCTGCTTCATGTGGCTCTTCTCTGGCTCATTTCTTTGCACAAGTCAACCTTTGGCAATATGGATTGTCTATGAAATAGAACGGAGTGCAGTGGCTGCGGAAATATCAGCCATTTGCAGTGCTCTCTTTCCTTTTATATACGGAAATATGTGTATTGACACTAGTAATGCTAAATGACAACTTCTAAGTTGCCCCTTTGAAGAGGCTTTGTGTTATTTAAGAGTGTATTTTTGATGTGATTAAAGCTCTAGATGCTTATGTGTATTGAAAAAAAAAAAAGTTAACCGGGGGGAAAAATCTTAAAGAGGGATTTTATTCCCCCTTTGTTCTAGATCCACTCGATCGAAGCTGCAGAGTACAATGGTGCCTGGCCCACGAGTTCATTCTCTCGATCACTGAAACTGACCCAGGTCCTGACTGGGCAGCTCAGTATCCCCATCAAGTTTGAGTACAGCAGTGGCCACGTTGGAAACATTTTGGCTCCTGATTCTGTCTCGGATGATGCTCTGAACATTTACAGAGGGATTATGAATGTGCTGGAGCTGAGCATAAAGAAGACACAGAATTCATACAGTTTACAGGAGGTGAGTTGTGGGTTTGGCCATGGTGGTGCCTTTGTAAATAAACTTTCGCGTCAGAGTATTCTACTGCATTTTCTGAATTCATCCTTGACATAAACTTCACTTACAAGGAAGACCTAAGCTTGGGAAATCATGATTAAGTTTCTTATGGGACAACTTTTGGTGGAGATGTAGTTAAACAGGACAACAGAAGGGCATATTTTTAAACTGGTTGATGAAAGTATTTCAGAAAATACATTTGCAGAATTAATCCCTTAGAAAATCTGGCTTGTGATTCTAGAGAAAATAAACTGTGAAAGATGAAGCCTACATAAAACGCGAACGCTGTATAAAACAACCTTAACAATACAGTTTAATATTAAAGTCAAAATAACAGTAATTTGACTCTTTCCACCAATCATATATACTTTAATCTCCTCTAGCTCCTTTTTTAGGAAGAAAATAGTATATATGTCATAACATTACTGTAACAGCTTTGACAGTTGCAGCTGATGCTCTGTTGGAATTTCCAGTTTTTCAAGTTTTAATATATTAGTTAAGGTCAATCATCTGATATTACTATTCACCACAGAAATTGCAATGTGTTTAGTTTTTGTGAAACCATATTTACATTGATTAGACTACATTCAATTCAGAGATCAGCAAAAACCTTGAATTTATTATATTTTCATGCTATTTTTATTGAAAATAGACCAGAGTAACTATAATTTTTT
This sequence comes from Hirundo rustica, assembly GCF_015227805.2. NCBI lineage: Eukaryota > Metazoa > Chordata > Aves > Passeriformes > Hirundinidae > Hirundo > Hirundo rustica. Next base: position 12,211,908 of record NC_053458.1, on the reverse strand, counting down.
AAAATTTATTTTTATGTAAGTAGAGTTGTTTCTGGGAAAGGAGCTAGATGATTTAATTTTCTTCACTCTGTTTCCTGCACATAAAAATCTGGGTGGTGTTGTTGGATATTCTGCAGCACTGTTTTCTCCTATCTACTTTTACACCTTAATTCTTTCAAATTCAGTTAGCAATATGTTCTACTCTCACTGCTAGGTGATAGATGTGACTTCACCTCCTAGAATAATTTCCACGTTTTCTTTGCTTTTCTCAGAGAGCAACTGATTAATGAGCTTTGGCACCCTTGCTTGACAATCTTGAATCACTCTGCAAAGGAAGATAAACATTATTAGTCCCAAAATCTGAGCTGCAGAGAGGTTTAAAGGACTTATCTGGGAAAGTGTATACATCCCATCCTGTGGGTTCAGGCTAAGGGTATCTGAGCTAGCCATAAACTGCACATGGCCATAAAGTCCAGCTAGGCAGGAGTCTACTTCATCCCACTGAATTCTCTGGGCAGTTCCCATTTAAAATCTGGATGTCTCTACTGCGCCCTGCAGTGTGCAGAAACCCATACCTGTATTTGCAGAGTACAAGACTTCCAGAAATCTTGGGCAATTCCTGTTTCTAGCCTTTACCAAAGGCACAGTGTCTCAGTGAATTCAGTTAAGCTGAAGATGAAGTGGGTATATCTTGCTTCCTAAACACCACATGACCATTTCACTGCTCTCACATAGCCCAGAGCTGGTCCCTGCACCAGCTCTGCTATAAATAACAATAATAAAAAAATCAGGAAAATAACTCTCCCTCCTAAAATACAATCAAGCATTTTGACTCTACAAAAATCTCACCAACTGTGAAGACTTGAAAGCTCTTATAAATGTATATACTCAAAATATTATTGAAGAGCTCAGCTAAAACTGTGAACTCAAGAAGACCCACAATCAAAACTCTGTTATACTGAAATTCTTTTAAATTATTGCTAGTCATTCATATTGTGACAGATCACCTGATATGGCAAGGTCTGTTCCATGGGCATTTGTAAACTGTCTGTAAAAGCAAGTTTTAAGGACAGAATGTCATCTCCAACCTAGAAATACTTTGCTGTTAAGATTTCATTCTGACAGATCAAATTATTTTGACACTTTATTAATAATCCCTCAAATCCTATTTCATAATCAACAACTCTAACTGAAAATTGTTACTCCCCTTTCCTGAAGCTCCCAGTGAAACTTTGGGGAGATAGTTCTCTGGCTGTAACTGATTTGGCTTACTGAAAACCCGTACATGTAAAAAAGAGATGAAGGTAATGATCATCGCAATTTTGCTTCTGAAGAGTATAAGGAAAAATAAAGCATTCACTTCCATTAGTAATTTTGAAAATGCAGAATTAAACAGGAAATTTCAGGTGGTGAAGTGAAGCTTTGCATAATAGTGAACTTCTCTGATCCTGTTCTCACTTTTGCCAGGCTGGGATTGGAGGTATTTGTAACACAACATATGCAATTCAGGAAAACAAGAGAGCAAACCTAGTCTATGTGACCAAATCCAAGGACCTGAACAGCTGTGAAGAGAAAGTTCAAATTGTCACAGGTTCAGCATACACTCATCCATGCAAGACCTGCCAGCAGGTAAATCAGAGTGGTATTACATATATGTATTTTATATTCTTATGCAGAACACCATTTGATATCCACACAATCTCTTCATTGAAAATACTGAAAATGAAGCAAGAATCAGATCTGCTGTATCCAGTTGTCAATATTTTCTTTCTGTATGAAAATGATCCCACAGAGAAGCAGAGGTCTGGGCTGCACTCCGTCATGTACTGCAAGCGCACATGAGCTAGCTCAAACTAGCTCGCTTGGAAAATATTAATTATCAGCACGAGTTAATTCACCTACTCTGTTGAGTAAAAAAAGTAGTCATGATGTCCATAATGCTGCAGTTTATTATAATCCTATCTTTGAAATAAAAAGTTGAGTGGTTTATGCAGCTTCTCTCCTCAGAAAATGTGTCTGCTTCTCAAGGGAATTGCCAATTACTTAGATTTGAGAAAAGGAAAAAGCAGCTAACACTTCTCAGCGGTAAAAATAATCGAGACGGGCAGTGTGCCTGACCTCTCCCATGGAAGTGAGTGCACAGAATTCACACTGATTGCTCTTATGGCCAGTGAACAAAACAGCCCTGGAAAATAAATGGGTTGAAGTGGGTGATGTAATAGCCTCTAGTCACAGAATTTCAAAGCTCAATGACTTTTTATTTTCTTTGTTTCATTGCTTTTTATATTATTAAGAGGAACGAGAATTCCCGTGCAACCGCTACTTACAATTATAAAATTAAATATATGCGTAGTGAAGCTGTAATTACACAAGCTGACATCGAGGAAATCCACCAGTTTTCACCCTTCAATGAGATAACAGGAGGAAACGCTATCGTAGAAGCAAGGTACTGTACATACTCCTTTAATTCAGCAACTCAGTAATCCAAGTGAAGGTCCATAAGTGAAATAAATCCTTTACTTCCGCAGCCTATTGTTTGCCAGTATTTAATTATATAAAATACCAAACAGCTCATAAAAACAGTCTTCACTGTTAGTTGTAAATCTGAAACATGCACATCGGTATCCAAATTTTGTTAGCTAAACTTGGCAGGAGTTGACTATTTTATTTCTCCAGGGATATTTGATTTATGCCATAAAAGCCAAAACAAATGTGATTCCATCTGAGAAACTGTGAACTAATATATTTGAAGTAAAATGATTTGAAAGACAGTTACTCAGGAAAGAGAGCTCCCTGGAAAATAATAATGTCGTAAGAGATCCGTGGAGACTAGTTCAGAGGAAACCTAGATAGGACTCTGGATTCCTAAATACTATGGGCATGCAAATCTCCATCAAAGCTGTTTCTTGATAGGAAATCGGGTTTTATTGCAAAACAATTGGGCACAAGGTATGTTAAATGCTTTGCTTTTTCACAGAAAATTTTGCATATTTCTTAAAGAAATTGGGGTCAAGACAAGAATATGATTGTCTATGAAACTGTGCCCCAAGTTCAAGCACTCAAACTTTCAGTATTTGAATTTTTTTCATCTATCAAATTCATTGAGTAAAAAAAAATACACTTACTCATTTAATTATGGACTCTGTAAATAGGAGTGCCCTGCTGAAGGGAGAGGCTTTGCATAAATTTCACAGTGCTTAAGGCATTCTTTGTTCCCATTCTACAGCTGCTGTAAACTTCATTGCTCCATTAGTTTCTGCAAGGATCTATTGGTATAATACACAGTTTTGGAAACAACAATGTCAGATAGTTTGTGTTAGTAACTCACTGATTAACTTCATATGTATAATTTTTAAAAATTGAAAGTGGCTTTACTATCTTATGCAATCAAGATGTAGATAGACCCAGCTGCAGTGCTTTACAGTTTTTTGTGAGTCAGCATTAGTCTGGAGACAATGGACTAATGATGCTTCACACTCTCCTTCTGCAGCCTGTAGAGACTGTCTTCAGGAAGGTCTTTCTCAGCTCTCAGAAGGGTAGTACCCTTACTTTTCCCATTTTTTCTGCATTTTTATCATTACCCAGCTGAAGGGGACAAATATAAGATAGTTGGAAGATGTGACTATCTCACTCAAGTCTTCAGAAGTTATTTCCACAATGCATTCTCTGTTAAAAAAAAAAAAAAAAGCACTTGGAGGTGAATTTTCAGACCTGCTCAGCAGAAGACTCTTGCGGCACTTTTCAAGGCCAAGAGAGGTTTTTCTACTGTTTCACCATTTTAATCCTATCTTTAGCATTTATTTGCTCTTCTCTTCAGAATACAGCATTTTCCCACCCATTCTAGGCAGATATATCCCTTCCCAAAACACTGAAAATGGACATAATAGATTCATCATGATTTAAAAGGAGGAGTTAAATCTGCCCAAGTGTATGTTATACTTTCTGATGTTATACTTTCTGACCCAAATGCCCTTTCAATAATATTGTATAAAATTTCAAGAGAGAAAAAATCTCTATTGATTCTGTAGCAGTTTCTATTCAAATTCCAGTGGCTTGTCTGTAAAGCAGTTATATGCTATTTTTCTGCAGCAGTTCTCTGCAATCCATATGAAAGGAGTGAACAGAAATGATACAGAAGATCATAGAGATTCCAAAATAAACACACCAATTTTCTACAGAGATTTTGAGAGACTCTGTAGTACAGCAATATTGCTTTTGGAATGTTTTCAGTTGTTCAGTACAAATACCTAACTTTATTATAGTGTCCTAAATGACCCATTTTAAACATAATTGGTAGGATAGGCTGCATCTCTTTAGCTGAAAATGTAAAAAGATAGCAAATATTTACAAAAACAGTCTCTCATTGGAATTATTCTTAATAACAAATGATGAAGGTTTGTTGCTTCTTAAAAAGTTTTCAGAAGGTTGAGCACTTTTCCAAAGACTAATCCTGAATTTATGTGGCCCTTTTTGTTTGGTAAATCCAATTTAAAACTTCATGAGAACCTTCTTTTTTAGTCTCCAGGATATTCAGCTTACTAAACAAAATGGGGAGGGAATTGTAATAGTTCAAGTAAAAAGATTGCAGCATTTCTTATTGCATCTAAAAACTTTCAATTCCATTTGAAGCTTCCAGGAGAGACACAGACACATAACAACTTTTATGAACTTCTTAAAATGTTTAAATTAAATTATAATTTCTGAGCAAGTTTCCCATCTGTGTTTTTCTACAGTCTATAGTTTACTCCTTAAGACACAACATGTATTTCCTGTGATATTCTTTAGGCCACAGCTTCTCACCTCCCTCTTCTTCTGCAAATTCTCAAGGGTGGCTCTGATCTGAACGCTGCTGTGCAAGTGCACACCTTCTCAGAGTACGGTTCTAAGTAGCATGTCCAAATGCATCTGTCTGTAAATAACTTTGCCCTCAATAACAAAAGCTTTTGTATTGCAATATGAGGAAGCAGAATTACTGGGTTATTGGTTTTTTTAGTTTGTACCCTGCATCTTGTGATGTTTTCTTCCTGGGGTTCTCCATTCCAGGCAGAAACTTGTTTTGACTGATGTGCAGAAGCAAAGGGCAGAGGTACCACCAAAAGAGTACCAGAATCGTGGGTCTCTTCAGTATCAGTTTGGCAGTGAATTGCTTCAGCTTCCTGTCCACTTATTCAAAATAAAAGATGTGGAAAGCCAGGTAAAGCCCAGCCACTGGACAGATTCTTTGTCAGAGATTTAAATCCATGCACATGGGAAAAAATGCATGTGAGCTTCCTGCTTTTTTGTCTGCAGATAGAGGAAAGTCTGCAAGAATTAGTAGAGGCCACCTCTGACCAACTTCCCAGTGATGCACCAGCAAAAGCTCTCAAGCTTCTGCACCTCTTCCGTGCAGCAAATGAGGAGAATTACGAATCAGTGTGGAAGCACCTCTCCAACCGACCAGCATACAGGTACAGGCAATAAAGGTGGTGCTGCTTCTGCTGGAGACCCTCTGGAATGCCTGTGTTCAGGGGCAGACCTGGAAAATGCTGCTTGTCTTTCCCAATACAGGCGCCACATTTTGGATATAATTCCTGCAGTGGCCAGCCATCGTGCACTCAGGTTCCTGCGGCATAAAATGGAAAGGCAGGAGCTCACCAACTGGGAGGTGACTCAAACAGTGCTCGTGGCTCTGCACTCCAGCACTCCAACTCGGGATGTGATGGAGGAAGCAACGGTAGGATTCTCTAAACACTCTCAAATCACTCTCTGCTGATTCTAGCATCTGTTGTATTTATTCCTTTGACAAGATAGAAAAGGCTTTGAAAAGATAAAGGTTTTATAGCCTCTAGCGTGGTTGAAAGGGCTTTCTCTCCTGAGTGTCTTAAGAGGAGGAGAATGCAAATCAAAAGGGCAAAAATGAGTCTGAAATGAAACAGGAAATAAAGGCTTTTGTCCCTCTGGGACAAAGGTTCTTGCTGCAAACAGTGGCTTCTAGTCTCTTTTTCCAAATGTACTTTATAGTTACATCAGATTACATCTCTGACTGTCTACAAAGACAAGGGAGCAAGAAATACATATTTGTTATATCCATGTATTTGTCCTAATTGACCTGGAAGGGTGGGTATGAATTTGAGAAGATTTGTCAAAACTAAAGGAATTATGTCAATATGAAGGCCATGTAGGAGAAAGTCTAATTATTTTTGATTTTTTTTTTCTCTATATGCAGCGTTTAATCCCAGTCTCAGATGCAAGAACTTATCTCTGCCTACCCTAGGCAGAGACAATGAACCTCAGACTAGAGTTTTACCCTCACTGAAAGCTATGACAGCCCAGCTTTGCTGATGCTTCCCACACAAGAAACCAGTGGGCTGGTGCCTTCTGTCAACTCCTACATTTATAAAAAGAAATTCCTATCTGCCCAAGTAGTGAGGTCCATTCACAACAAATCTCAAATTCATTATTGTACCTATAGCTGAGGCAATCATAAAACATGATGAATATTTCTTCAACAATGTGTGTTTTTCCATTCCATAACTGGGTGATTTCTTCCCTTTGGATTATAGGCTATGCCAAATTTAAATCTGAAACACTGTAAAAGAAACAGATCTGCCTTCCAGATGTTACTTGGAATTACTTTACAATTACACTGTCAAATACAGTACTATCGACAGATTAACTGAAAATCCACCAACAAAAAAAAAATATATCGAAAGCCTGGTTTTGTCTTTCATTGGGCAGAAACATATTTTTCAATAATGTTTCTTTGCATTAATGTTAGTAACAACCCTCTGCCTTCTCCCTAGGTCATCGTAAAGAAACATTGCCCACGCTCAAGCTCTGTGCTTGGCAAGGTTTGCCACCTCAGCTACGCGTCGCTGTGCCACAAACAGTGTTCCTCATCAGACTCCTGCTCCGAATGTCTCCAGGTAACCACACCAGGTTACTTATCATTTAAAAGAAAAATTAAGCCTTTAGGTCTTTCTTCATTATTCAGAAAGCTGTATTTCGCTTCACTACAGTGTTTCCTTTGGGGAAAGGAACCCCAGTCGGTTAAATACAACATTTTTATCTTTAGATTAGCACACAAAAGAGTGAGGAGAAGAAGAAGCAAACAATTTGATACACTTTCCATCTGAGTACCTCTGAGTGCTTTATTTCCAATTATTAATGAAGTCCCATGACATTGCTCAAAAATACTTTAAATATAGGTATTATGTATATTTTTAAATTAACTAAGTGACACAAAAGCACAGGTTTTTGCCAGAATTAATGTATCCCAGCCAGAGGCAGAGCCCAGGCATCAATGTAGGCTATAAGGTTATTATAAGGGCAGTAACACCCTCCCTGTTCTACACTGCTTTTAATCAGCAGGCCTCAAAACAATTTGAGTAGTCATTAAGTAGCATTACCCAGTTCTGAAAATTCATGTCATGTTTTACAGGGGCCAACCACTCAGCCAGTAACCAGGAGGGAAAGAGAAATGTGTGTTTAGTGTTTGGCATCCGTCAATCCACCGTTCCCCAGTGAGAGCAGGGTGTTCCAAATACACCGTGTGCCTGACATGATGTTTTTCCTGTAGTACATAGCCATGGCCAACATTCCTACATACATCTCCTGTGTTACTACTGCCACCAATTCTCTTGAGCTAATTAAATCTGAGAAGGCCTGTGTCAGAGAATGAAAATTCCTTCCTACAGCAAATGATTGTTTAGGCTTATTCAATGCATTTCAGATGTCCCTTCATCTGATTAGTAATATGCATTCGACTGTTTCTGCACCATCAAGGGATCTCAAATGTGTTATTTTAAAGTACAGAATCTGTATTGAAATTATCCTCCAACATCTCAGTTTCTTTTTTAGAGCTATTTGTTATAATTTAAAACTGTTATCTATTAAGATTTAGTTCCCTGCCCTTATTCAGCCTTCAGACAACGATTTCTAATCTTGCCATACTAATGGAAGTGTGATCCAGTTGCTTACAATGAAGGCTGTAAAATGAACTGATTTTTTGGCAGTGATATCATTTTGCATCTATTAATCCACACTGAAAGAGGCTGTCATAGCTGGTTGAGGGCACCACCACTAGCCATATCTTCAGGAAGATTTTTTAAGGGTCTGAAGGTTTAACTGTATCTCTACGTTTGCCCCTGTCTTCAACCATGAGAGAAAGAGATGCTCAAACAGCATTATTTCAGGTTTCCAACTTATCCCAAAAGGCAGTGGGCACTAGGAGCTAACCATTATTTTTTTCCTTTAAAATCTTACTTGATAACTTTAAGGTATACTGATAAAGCAGCTGTTCGTTGCAGGTTTCTTGGCTATGTTTGTTCTATGAATAAAATGTTGTATTCATGAGGAAAAAAAAGAATATGAAAATATTTAAAATAAATGAATTGAACAAACTGAAATTATGGAAGTCAAACCCCACAACAGGCTGGTGGATGGAATATAGATAAGAGCTTGAATTGAACTCAACAGATTTGTTTTCATTTTGCAGCTTCTTCATAGCTTTGCAGGAGAGGCATTGAGCAAGTCTAGCACAGAAGAAATTTCCCTGGCTTTGAAAGCCCTTGGGAATGTAGGACATCCAGCCAGCATCAAGCACATCAAGAAGTTTTTGCCAGGATATGCAGCGGGTGCCTCAGATTTGCCACTCAGGGTCCATGCAACTGCTGTGATGGCCCTGAAAAACATAGGCCTGAAAGACCCCAAAATGGTAAGAAAACAAATCTGCCTCCTTTGCCCTTGTGACTTCCACTTACAAGGCTGCTAATGGATAATGGGTGATGAGGGAAAAACAATTTTTTTTTTTTTTCCAAAGATAATGATATTTTTAAAAAAAAATACTTAGCCATTCCTTGGTAAGCATGTCTTATCTCTTTTGACATTAACCTCCAGTATTTCAGACTGCAAGAAAAAAAAAAAAATCCCATTAGAAGGATACATTCATTGTTGAAGACAATGAATGTATTTCCATTGCAAACATTTCATTTCCAAGGATATTAGACAGAAAACTAAATTATTGACCCAAATGTGTTTAGTACTACTTCACCTTTGGTATGTGAGAGAATCACAAAACAAGGTTTTCAGAGAATTGACATTTAATACCGAGTGTCACATCTAATCGTAATTCAAGACCAAATTTTATTGTAAATAGATACCAAGGGTTTGCATCCTAATTACAAATTTACAGACATTGTGTGGGTTTGAGTCATAAACAGAGCATTTACTAAATGTGACTTTTGTCCCTGACTGAGATAATTATTAGATCTCACATACAATGCCTACACAAGCATACTGTCATCTACTACAGGCATCACTTTACAATCATTTTCACTTTGAAGAAATCTGCTTTTAAAAGGAAACCTTTTAAAGGTTTTCAAGATTTTTTTCCCCAATGTTGAAGTTTCTTGTTTTATATAAGTAAATTCTTAATATAAAAAGTAAAATAAAAGCTTTCATTAACCATTCACCTACAAATCGGTTTCAGTGTTTCCATTGTACTCGTTCTTTGCATGTGCCTCCCAGTTTGAGTGCACATATTGATCTGCAGACAATAGTGTGCCAGGGTATGCTTTTAACAAAAAGAATAAAAAACCAATTTAGTAGAGTGCAGGAGCTGGATGGGGAAATGCATGGGAGGGAGGGAGAGAATTGCAAGGGTAGAAGTTAAAGTATTTGCTGGGGAAAAATAAAAGCCAATTTGGTGTTTGAGAACAACGCTCCGTCTCTGATTGCTCTTTGGTCTGGCTTTCCACCGGTGCCCCAGACCACTCAGTTTCATTCTTTATGCATTCTCTTTGGAGAAAATTGATCTGGAGCAAGTTAATTATTATGACTACTTTTTTCATTGTTCAAAAAACTATTTAATGCCTAGTTTGCAGCTAGATACACTCCCATATTTGGATTAAATATGCTTAACTCATGGCTTTTTTTATTGTTTAGTTTGAAAAGCCTCATTTAGGCCTACTGCATCTTTGTCACCTCTTCTACATTGGCATTTGATAATCAGCATATTCAAATTAATAAAACCAGTCAGGGTTTTCCCAAAGTTTGCTGAAGCTTCCTGGGTCATCCTTCATTACAGCTCATGGATGATCACTCTCCCAAGCAAGACAGGGCTGTATAGAAAGTTTGCCAGAACATTGATACATCATCCACATTCATTTTAAAGTTAGGGCCAAAGGCTCCTGGCTTTCCTGAAAACTGCAAAAGTTCCAGTACAAAGTTGGTCTTGGTAGTGAATATTGCTGAGGGCAAACACATCAATCTCAAGTACTACTAAGGAAATTACATTTATTGCATTAAATTTTTGTTTAAGCTGCCTATACAGCATAGAGATCTCTGATAATAAATCAGATTTTATTTGTTTCACTTTTATTCTATTATTCAGCAGAAAGTATCCCAGAAGATCACAATATTAGAAGTAAGTTGTACCTTTACACATAGGGATAAGTGATCACTGAAATCACTTCTCAGGTATGTAAGGGATTCATGAAATCTCTTTTACCTGGAGTGGGATAGCTCAAAAAGGGATAAAAGAGTAGATGTAGAAATTATCCAGTGAAGTTCCCTGGCTTTCATCGTGTAGGAAGTCAGACTACATTACCATAATGCTCCTTCCAGCCCTCAGACCATGGAACCAGGAACGGTGTTGCCATAATAATTAAATAATCCAAATTTTTACTGTGCTAATGATGAAACAGATCATTCATTGGTGTTGAGTGGTTATTAGCAAAATGTTCAAACATACAGTAAAACTTGATATATATATTATTTTCAGGTCCAGGCTATCACCCTTGAGATTTTCCTGAATCAAAAAATTCATCCTCGAATCCGAATGTTAGCTGCGGTGGTTTTGCTTGAAACCAAGCCAGGTCTTCCAATCGTGATGACATTAGCTGATGCTGTGCTGAAGGAACCTAGTATGCAAGTGGCAAGTTTCATCTACTCTCACTTGAGGGCCCTGGGTAGAAGCACAGATCCAGATCTTCAACTGATGTAAGGGAAATTCCTTTCCTAGAAGAAAGATTTGTTGCAAGCAAATTGAAATGTTAATGCGCTCACCGAACTTTTTCAGGGCTTCTGCCTGCAGAATGGCTATCAGAGCGCTAAGTCCCAAATTTGACAGATCTGGATATCAGTTCAGCAAGGTTTTCCGCTTCAGTATCTTTAAAGGTAAGATCCAGAAGATTTTGTAGAGAAATATATATACTGGTGAATATGTGTGAAAAAAATTGTACGGTACCAGAGCCCAATTCTCCTAGCCAGCTGTTAGTGAAAAAAATACAAGAATCTCAGGCTCTCCATTTGAAGAATGTTTAGGTCCCTGTGTGTTTTGCATTGTACACTGCCAGCATGAAATTACCAGAGAGACTGTGGGTCTCTAACCCTCTGTTTTCATTAGTCAGGGAGGCACATGCTCCTGGTATCAAATGCTGTATTCTCGATGGTGCTTAACAATGTCATACCCTTGTTCAGCACCAAACAAACAGAAGGGACCTAAATTACTGCTGAAGTGGATTAATTTCTACCAAAGTTGAACACCTACAACTCCCACTGCATTCAAATGACATTCAATGATTCTTCACCCCAACAATTGTGCCCAGCAAAACAGAAAACTCTGAAAACATTCAGAGGTGGCAATTCATTGCACCCATGAGCAGCTACGTCAGGATTATTGTCTAAAGATTTTTCTTGGATCTTCCTACTGAGATTCTTTACTAGAATGAGCAGATCCATGTATGGTATCTGGAGGCCAGTTACATCAGAGTTGCACATAAAAATGTAGTTAAAGCAGGGAAGGACCAGATAAGAAGACAGCTTCTGGCTGGGGCACATTGTAGCTTTTGCTATTTTCTGTGTATGTTGTTTTTCTCAGTAGATTTTTTAAAGCAACTCTACTATGTAAATGACCATGACAGCCTCAGTGATTTGGCATATGTAGCTGGCAGACTAGGGAGATTATAGTTCCAAACACAGTCTCCTTACACATGCTGTTTACCTATCAGGAACTGGATGTTTTTAGCGCTTTTTTTATTCACTGGTATATGTTAAGATTCTTCTCAAAGTAATCAATATTAAGAGACTCTGAAACATCTGAAATCCACAGTGTTGAGTGTACGAGCACTTCTGCCTTCTGCTTGGAGACGGGTGTGGTTTGATGGACTTTTGTAAATCTTATTATTGTCTTGCCCCAGTTTCGTGGATTTTACGTGATCATTTAATGTGCTCTATAATGGAAATAAATTTAATACATACTGCAAGAATCACAGTAATATACTATACATGTGCTTGCTGCCTCAATGATGGACACAGCTAGTGCCCAAAAAGACACAGTCACTATTATACACCATGTGAACTTTTGTACTACATAAAATACATTCAGGGATAGATACATTTTCTGTTAATATGAAGATATGTGTTTCTTGGTTTAGGCACTCATTTTGTCTTATAATTTTTGCTTTTAAAATTATGCCATCTAAATTTTCACACAGTTAGAAAGAAAGGTGCAATATGTATGAGGGATGCTGGCAGGAAGCTATGTGAAATGGAATACATTATTTTGGCTGTAGTTTGGAAATGCAGTACATCGGAGAATTGCTGTTACTTCCCGGTGAAGACCATTGTCAGTAATTTGGCTGTAGGTCTTCTTGCTGAAGGATGAAAAACAAGATATTTTTCTCATGCACACTAATCTTAGACTTGTATAATTCAGCTAAATTAAGTCAATCTCCTACTACACTACTATGGGAAGAGGATCCATCCTCCAGCTTTCTAATTTGATTTGTCTCCACTAGCCACAGGTGAAATACATTTCTGTGAGTCCATTCTGGAGGAGTTACCATAGTGATGGCTGTAATGCCGTACCTATTTCCTTGATTTAAAAAAAAAAAAAAATCTGCCCTCAGCATCACAGATCTTTGTGATGCTAGATGCTGAATTTTTAATGACAGGCAATAATGTCAGCTGAATCTATCTCTAACCTGGAATTTGGCACACATGGCCACCACAAATGATGTTTCATGCTCTACACATTGCTAATGAAATCATAGGGGTGGCTCAGGTTCTGCTCAGTGTGAGGACTGTGAAAATCTGACTCTCAATATGCACAGATTCATATAATTAAATATGTACTAATGCTTATATGTAGCAAAGACTGCTTTCTTTGCTCACTAAATTTTCTTCCCCTCATCTTTGGGGCAAGGCATTTATTCAGATATATGGAGGTGTCATCAGACTCTCACAGTGAAATGGAAAATATATTCTTGAGGCATTAGCACTATGTAATGGCCTGAGGTATGGAAAATATTGCTGCTCTATTCAAGTCAATGAATTCTATATAATCATTTAATAATTTATAAGCAATGCTTCTTATTAAGTATCAGGAAGTACCACGGACTTTTTTAACTAACAGGTTTTGTGGTAAGAATATAAAAGACAGCTTTAACAAATTCACTTAAAGCACTGTGCCTCAGTTTTAGTGTCCTGTTCACAAAACACCTGGCATTGCTCTGGCTAAGCTCATGCAGAGAAAAACTAGTCTTCACATTTCCAGGTTTCCTGTCAACTCACTAGTAATGGCAGTGTGGCACCACTTTGTTGTTTGTGGTTGTTTTTTTGTTTTGTTTTGTTGTTTGTTTTGTTGTTGTTGTTGTTTGAGTTTTATTGTTGGTTGGTTTTGGTTTGGGGGGGGGTGTGTTTTTTGTTTGTTTGTTTGTTTGTTTGTTTGTTTGTTTGTTTGTTTTAATAGGATCACCATCTACTGAATATTCTCTGCTTATTCCTCTGAAAAAAGCAGGCTGGCATAAATACCTGAGTCTTGATTGAAGGAGTCATATGTTATAGGTACATAGTGCCCAGCACTTTGGATAGCACAGTAGATTCATACAGCAAAATAATGAAGGCAGTGTGGTGAAATTACAGTTCATACATACTTCCCTATCCTCCAAATGGTGTAGGAACAGGAGAGGAGGGCTAGAAGGAAGCACAACAAGGATGCCTGGATATGCTGTCAGCCTTGTTCCTCTTGAAACCCAAGGAAACCTAGAAAAGCAATGGGGTTATTTTAACTCATAAAACAGGACAGGATATAACTGTGCCAAGACCAGGAAGAATTCCTGACTGTGCTCTGCACTGATTATCTGGACCTAAGAATATTATAGCTAATAAATCTAAGTGGGGGAATAAATAGAAACAAATTGTTTGCTCAAAGTTCACTCAATAGTTAAAAATTTACCAATTGGTGCATTTCATGTAGGGGTTACAGCATTTGGAACTAGTATTAAATAGTCTTTGAGTCATTTGAGATACAAATCTATAGCTCGCCATCTGTCCTTATAGACATCTGTATCACTCTCCCTGAACTATTAGCAAAGGATGGCAAATCTGTTTTCATTTCTCATTTCCTTTGTCAAGGTACCATGAATGATGTCTCATAAAAGCATTTCATAAGCTGATTTTACAGAATGTGACTGGATGTAAATGATATGGACAGGCATATTTTCCATACTTGGAGAAGCTCAGGAGTGAGATTCCAAGACCCAAGTGCAAGATGCTGCATGTGGGTTGAGGCAACTCTCCATATCAGTTCAGGCTGGGGAATGGACAGATCAAAAGAAGCCCTGCCAAGAAACACTCAGGGGGCTGGAGGACAGCCTGGACATGAGCCAGCAGCACAGAAAGCCAATCACGTCCTGGGCTGCAGCAAAAGAAGCCTGACCAGCAGTACAAGGGGGAAATTCTGCACCTCTCTGCTCTCGTGAGACCCCACCGGCAGTGCTGCATCCAGCTCTGGGGCCCACAGCGCAGGAAGGATATGGACCTCTTGGAGCAAGGCTTAGGGAGGACTGTCACTTGTCTCTTTTGGAGCCACTGGCTCCATTTCACCCAGGCTAGCTCGAGACTGCGACGAGACAGGAAAACTCCCCTGCGTCCTAAAAACCCGGGGAGCGGCGAAGGGGCTTTTTCCCCTATCATGAGAGAGACCCTGTCTGTGGCAGAGGAAAGGAGACAGGCTTGGTGAGAGGGCGAGTCCAAGGTCTTTATTCCAGTCTTTATCCTGTCGTGTTCTGACATCTGCCTTGGTTCTGCTGCTCAGGCCAAGTCCTGGCCCAGCCTCATGGTCTGGGCTTACATACACGGGAGGGGCTAAGGGAGGGGACAAACCAGCACCCAGTGAGGGAAAAGGCGGAGGTGGAACAGGGTTGGAGGGACATTCAAAGGAACCCATGGGAACATGAAGGGAGGAACCTCCTCGGCTCTGGCCTTATCATTTGATGTCTTTACCCGAACCCTCCAGAAGCTGGGAGGAACAGCCGAATGACAGACAGGGCCCGTAGGAGGGGACTGGGAGGAGTGTGGGAGGATGGGCAGGGAAAAGGGCAGGGACAAACCTCGGGATATAACATTTTCCAGGAGAACAGAGGAGTACGGAACAAACCATTATCACAAAAATTAACATAAAATACAATATGAAAACAAATAATGCAATGCAGCAGAGGACCAGCAAGATGATCAGATGAGTTGAACACCTCTCCTATGAGGAAAGGCTAAGAGAATTGGGACAGTTTAGTCTGGGGAAGAGGCAGCTCTGGGGTGACTTAATTTTGGCATTCCAGCATCTGAAGGGAATGTGCAAGAGACCTGGAGATGGGCTTTACACAAAGGTGTGGAGTGACAGGATAAGGGGGAATGTATTCAAACTGAAAGAGCATCGGTTTATATTAGAAATTACAAAGAAATTATTTACTGTGGGGGTGATGAGACACTGGCACAACATGCCTGGAGAAATTGTGGATGCCCCAGTTCTGGAAATATTCAAGGCCAGGTTGGATCCAGAGCAAACAGATCTACTGGAGGGTGCCTGTGCCCATGGCAGGAGGTTGGAACTGGATGGTCCTTGAAGTCCCTTTTAACTCAAGCCGTACTATGATTCTATGATATAGCGGAAGCAACAGGAAAAATGGCATAACCGCCATGCAATGATCAGTGAGCTTGTAGCTTTGCCCATTATTAGTTAAAAATATCCGAATATTGTATTTATAACTCTTTTATAACACCAGTTTTATAGCTGAATTTTCTGGCCTTGCTCATGTGATGCTGATTATTAAATAAGTAAGTAGATACAATCTGTACACTCTGTCCTAAAAACTAACTGTGCTGTGTCTTACTGCCTATTTCTCTGCAGATTTCCTTATGAGTGGGCTGGCAGCTAAATATTTGGTATTGAATAATGCGGGTAGCTTAATTCCAGCTATGGCAATGTCCCAGCTACGGACACATTTCCTTGGAAGAGTGGCTGATCCATTGGAGGTAATTTGGTCTACCCACAGTTTGCCTTCTAATCCCTTCTTACAACCATCATCTGTTGGCATCTGCACTTTACTTCTTCCCACAGGTAGGAATAGCTGTTGAAGGACTGCAGGAGATGTTTGCTAAAGGTTACTCTCCAGACAGGGACTGGGAGACCCAATATGACTTCAAGAAAATCCTGAAAACGGTAAATTCTGGGGGAAAAGAAAATCTCTAATATTGCTTTCTCAAATGTTATGAAGAATCAGGCTTTTTTCATCTTCTCTCACAGCTCTCTGACTGGAAGGCATTCTCCAGTGACAAACCTTTTGCATCAGGCTACTTGAAGATGTTTGGCCAAGAGCTGTTTTTTGGTGGACTTGATAAATATGCCATCCAAAATGCACTGCAGGTATAATTTTTAAAGCACCACTACCCAAGCATCAAAAGCTCTAAATTTCTGTTACTCTCATACATTCTCTCCCTTTTATAAATTCATGGTTGGTTTTTTTGTCTCTAGTATTAATCAAGGCAAATAAGGTCAAGCTTTGATCAGGATTATTTATAATCATTGCTGGCAGAATTTCCCCTGAGGCATAGTTAATGACACGGATCATGATATTCAAGTTCTGCTTATTTAGACATGTTGAACTCTGTAATTGCAGGCATGGTATGGATCTGATGAAAAAATCCCTTCACTAAGGAGAATAATCAGTAGCCTTCAAAGTGGTGTAGGGAGGCAGTGGACCAAAGCTCTCCTGTCCTCTGAGATCCGCCGCATTGTGCCCACCTGCACTGGCTTCCCAACAGAGGCCAGCTTCTATTACTCTTCTGTCACAAAAGTGTCAGGAAATGGTAACGTCTCATTGCTTTAGCAATACAAACATTCTTGCTAGGACTGGAGGGCATTTTTAACCCTTCTTACCCTTCTTTTTGCTTTCTTTGTAATAGTTCAAGCACAGATTACACCTTCCCCCAAGTCTGATTTCAGATTGACTGAGTTACTAAATGCCAATATTAAGCTGAGATCCAAAATGAGTCTAAGGTAAGTATTTAGTATAAAATAAAAGAATAATATTTTCAAGTGACAGAGGCCATAAATATTCAGCAGCTGTTTGCTGCATGAACATAATTATACCCTCATTCTACCTTTTCAGCATGGCCAAGGAGGTGACCTTTGTAATGGGAATCAACACACACACAGTCCAGGCAGGGCTGGAGGCACGCACCAAAATGGATGTTCATGTACCTGTGAATGTTGTTGCCACTATCCAGATGAGGGAAAAAAATATCAAAATTGAAATTCCACCATGTAAAGATGAGACTAACATAATTAGCGTAAGGTAAGATATAACACTTAGGATTATTCTATATAGCAAAGCAGAGTCTCCTAAATACATTTAGTAATCTTATCTTTTACTTACAGCTTGGATAAGTGGGGGTGATTGGTATAGCTTATCTTTATTTTAAATGAAGTGACATGCACTAAACCTTTGCTTGAAAATATGTGTTACTTTCTGTAGTCTTCACCTGAAAATCCTCCTTAGGACTGTATCTCAGTTGTTCAGTTCCATAAGCTATCTGAAACACAAATGACATAAAATTTCTATCTTGGTACAAATATTTGAACTTGAAACAATAGGTAAGATATAAGGCAGCTGAATCCTATCAGTTAGAACAGTTATCCCAGCTATATTTGGATTAGATGCCTTGAAGCATAGAGGGTTTGGTGTTTCTTATGTTTTTACCTTGTTCCCCTGTGGCTGCCATTTGGTTTTCTTACCTGTTAGGTCTCCTTGATTTATTATCAGTGCATGCAATTACAATACTCTCTGGAAAACTGTTGTAGCCAGATGCCAAACAAATGAAAACAGATGGAAATACAAATGCAAGGAGCAGGAGGAAACAGAAAAAGTATGTCCAAGGAATCAAAGCAGCAGACCAAAGTTAGAAAACCTTCACACGCACACACATGAAAAAAACCTGAGAAAGAGAAGCTGAAAATTCTTCACAAAGGAAAAGGCTCCACTGACAACAGAAATCAGCGATTATACAAACCACTGAAATGTTAACAAGTTTCTGCTCTAGGAATACAGCCGTAACAAAAGAGCTCAGTGGCTTGATCCAGCTGCAATTAGCATGCATGGCTGCTGGCCCAGAGATGCTCTGCAGGTCTCCTCAATTTAGCCACCAGTTAGGCTAATCATTATTTTCCCTCGTCCTTCAATAGTCACAGACCATTTGACATGCATTTGACATCTCATCCTCCTCCCTAAGACAATTCCCCCACTCCTTCAAGTGTGGTTGTAAATGGGTTCTACCCATGCAGAGACAGGGAGGGTCTCAGCGTTTCAGAGATGAAAAGTTAGCTGTATGGGGTTTTTTGTTCAGTTTCTTATGGAGGTCAGGACAGTCTGCTCCTAAGGTCATCAGGGACAGCAGGCAACAATTCTCACTAGTTCCCACTGTTAGAGAGGATAAGGCAGATATTAATGAAGTCAATAAGCACACTGAACTGAAATGAGAATATGGAATACTGATAGGGAGTTTAGAGCCTCAAGCGGAGAGAAATATTAGCAGAAGGATCCTCCCTGCAAATAGATAAAAATATTCTCTCCCTTTGACTTAAGGGGAGATCAAATGAGACACAAAAAGGGTTAAATGCATTGTCATAAAACAGAAAGCAAGTCAGTATCAGAAACAAGGTATTACAGCAGAGAAACCCATGAGTTCCAGCACAAGCCCTGCTCTAGACCCTGCAG
Source organism: Hirundo rustica (assembly GCF_015227805.2). Lineage (NCBI taxonomy): Eukaryota > Metazoa > Chordata > Aves > Passeriformes > Hirundinidae > Hirundo > Hirundo rustica. The sequence continues at coordinate 12,192,895 of NC_053458.1, read as the reverse complement.
CATTCCCATTTATAAAGTGAAGTAGTCACTTGGAAATAGCTCCATAATGCCAAGTATATGAGAAAGCTAATACTCACTGGATGACTTCTAGCATCATCAATTTCTCTCCAAAAAGCATTCCCATTCACTGTTACAAAATAAATGGCCGGTGGAAACCATGCAGAGTGATGAAACAGCAATGAGTGGAAGCGAAGGCAAAGCAATAACTAGAGAATGTAACATTGAACCACATCACTGAGGAGGTCAAAGACCAAGCAAAGTAAAACCTTAGAGGTATGAAGAGAAACAGGCAGGCATGGTAGAGGGAAAGGAGATAGATATATAAATATAGATATATCCATATATAGCTATATAGACTCAGTTAAAAATTTTAGTTCAACATAGTCTTTTTGTTCCTTTTGCATAGATCTACCAAATAATAAAGATCTAATTGAAGTCAATATTTTTGAGATATCATGACACCTTCCCTTGTTAGCTTTAAATTCCCCATTTAAAGAAATAGTTTTAGATCTGTCATGCATCTGTAAGCTTCATTGAAAATATTTTAGTATTAGTCACTGTCTTGATGGTCAGCAGGTTACCTTCTACAGTCCCATGTCACTAAAGCTAGAGAGGGTGTGATATTATTTTCCCCCATCATCTCTCACGTTCAGACACAGGAAGCAAATTGTTTTCAATAGCATTAAGTTCATTTATATCCTACACACCATAAAGGTTATAACATGTCACAGCAGTGGGATTTATATAAATTTTCAAGAGCCAAAGAGAAATTCAAGTAAGTAATCACAGGCTCGGAAAAAAAAAAAAGAAAAAAAAAAAAAAAAAGAACATTTTGGTGATCAAGATTTGCATTCCCCCAAAAAAATCAGCACGTTATGGCCTCAACTCTCTCTATTGCAAAAATCAGAGCACAGTAATTAATCCTGCTATAGAGAGAATATGTAGCATGTGTTTCAACTCATTTCTAACAAAACTTAATTAAAAAACAATGGTTATTTTAAAGGCTCTTTTAACATAATTATTTAGTATACTACAGATGGCTACTTCAACATACTTTTAAACAAAATTTACAAGAAGTAAAAATCAAATAAATTTCAGGGGAGATTAGAGCTCTGTGATTAAAGTATAAATATGGAGAGCTGCCAGAGAATGCACTTTGCTAATATACCACATATTCATAATGACAGCCTACTGAAGCATATACATAATCATGAATAGGGCTTGTATCATAAGATTTTTTTGGTTTTTTTAGCTGTAGGATAAGCAGAAATTGTTTCACATGGGCATCTTATTTATAAGATGAACCAGGTAATCAGAAAATTCTTTGTCCAACCTGACAACACTTTGTATAGGGGAAAATGCAGAAGAGGCACTGTATGCTGTGATCTTGTTGATGCAGCAAGGTGTGTTTGGGGGGCAGAAAGGGAAACAGGTGGGGCTCCAAGTCTCTGTTTTTATAACACCTTTGCACCAAAGCTGGAAGGAAGATGCATAGGAAAAGCAGATTTTGTTTCACCATATCAGAAAGAGAGCTAAAGATCTGGCTGGCTGATTGCATTTTGTTTCTCATGTATTTATATGTGATGTCACAGTATTTTAAAACCTGGGAAATAGTTTTCTGTTGATTGTTTTTTGTTTTAAACAGACATTTGAGCTCTTCTGTCTCCATGTTAGGGATGTATAAAAGGCCACACTCTCTGAAACATCAGTGGGTCCAGCATAGCTGAGTTGCTTGTCCCTTACCCCTGCAGTGAGTTTGGCTTATATTGTAGCACAGCTCCTTCTCTCATCCAAAAAATGTACTAATACATATTGGAAAATCTCCTTTTTGTTTTTTTCTCCCTTGTGTGGGATCAGAGAGAACAGATCCTTTCATACCATAGCTTTAGGCCTTCTTTGTGAGTGTTTTTTCTTGTTAAAGCACCAGAGCTGGCTCTTGTAGCCTATTTTTACTGTGCCGTGTGATTCTGCAGACATTGACATGTGTCACCTGTGATGCAGCTACATTTGTCGGCTCTCTGTGCTCAACAGGGAGGAATCGATCCTTCGCTTTCATTAGGTGGCAGGAGTAGACTATTGGCATAAAAATACTAAAAAAATTGGAAAAGAAACCCCAGGGCTTTCTGCTTGGAGATCCAGCCTGCAGTTCAGTGGTCATTTGAATTATTGAATGGGATTAAAATAAAACCATTTCCCTTTTTGTCTCTTTACCCAGATGAGCCATCTGAAATGCAAGTTGATTTGTATTTTCTTTTATCCCTTCAACTTGTTAGGGGGAATATTTTATTTCAGATTCCATTCTTCAAGGTTCTCCTATCACCCAGCATGGAGCGTTGCTGTCATGTCCTTATCTAAAAAAAGAGAGAGATGGAAAAGAAAACAAAGCCCACAGGTGACACACGTTTTATTGAGGTGTTCCACATGAAGAGCAATTGTGTGCTTTATATTTCATACAGCACGGTAGGAGCCTTCAAGAGGAAGAGAGGGCTATCAAATGAATACAAATTCATCTTTCAAATAGATTAGATTGGAATTGCTCAGGCTAGTACAGTGTAGACCGTATTAAAATAGAGACCATTTTGAGACCATCTTTCCATTCACTGTCACAGCGGCCACCTCCGTTGGCAGACCACAAAAGGCCCAGGGCAAAGAGATCAGCTTCATCTTTGAGAAAGGATGGGGAATTTTGAGATGGATGTTAGCTGATAAAGGGCTAATAAGGTAGAGCTAGCACAGTGTTAATAGCTGGGGGAAATAGGTTTTTGTCTCTCAAAAGTGTTTCAGCCTTCAAGATGTTTCTCTGACCCAAAGCAAAACTGATAGGTCACAGCACTGTAACGAGTTCCATGAAGAATGTGGGGTATGAAGCCAGGGGTTCAGGATATTTTACCATGAGAGCCTGTCTCCTGCTGCACCTTCTATCACTTATCTGGGATCCTGATTAATGCACTTAGAATTCACAACCCTGGAAACAATGTACGGAACACATTTACATAAATAGGCTCTTAACCTTCCTGCACAACTCTCTTGACCTCTTGCCAAGTCATGGCCAAGCCATGAGTATTAGTGATTTTAAATCAAGCTGGAGACACTTGCTTTCATGACTTCACACTCCTTTCTTCAATTCTGCTTTAATAAAAATTGCACAGGAAACAGCATTCAGTAGCCACCAGTCCCCAGGTTGTTTTTTGAAGTTATGGCAGTATTTTTCCAAATATAATGTCAAAAGAAATTAGAACTAAGGCTACTGCAGTGAACACACAGAAGATAAGTTTAAAAATTTGAAAGTCCGGGAGCTCAAAATAGGAGACTCAAAAATTGAAAATGTAATCCACAGTCAAAATTATAAGTGTGTTGTTTCTCATGGTATTTGGGTATGAAGATCCAACCAACAGTAAGGTTTTTAACCTTTACACATGATTCTAAAAAACTAGCTGGGCTGTCTGCCCCTGAGATTGTTCTGGGTCTTTATTGACTCTTAGCAGTCCTTGAAAATGCAGCTAACAGGAAGGATGCTGTAAATATCTGTAAAGCTATTTGCAAGGTATGATACATGTTGCTGAGTGCAGGCCACAAGGCATCGTTCAGGTCTTTTCCTCAGCAGTGCTTTATCAATACAGGTTTCCTCTAATGTTTATTTTGCAGGTCCAAGACATTTGCTGTTACACGAAATATTGGGGATTTGTCTGCTAGTAAGATGACTCCAGTTCTTTTACCTGAAGCAGTGACCGACATAATGAAGACGTCCTTCAATTCAGATTCTGCATCAGGCGAGATTGATAGCACGGAGGTAAATTATGTAGTGTCTGACTATTCTTTTTTGGAATTCTAAACTGTAGGGAACCATTTCTTTTCTCTATGGAAAAGAGTACAATTCATCTCTGACCAATGCTGCTTCACTCAAAACAAGTCAGGTTCAATCTAATAACACAAATAGCTCTATAGTAATATTATTTTAAAATCTGGAATGTAATACATCAAATTTGGAACACTTTTTCTAAAGCAAAACATTTTCTTTGGTAATTAATTTTGCACTGCCATCTACAGGCCCATGATCTTTAAAATACTTTGCAACCATTATGCAAGCATGAAATTCCTGGGGCAGTCACAAATGTTCCACAAGATGCTCCACTGCTCAACTCACAGAGCTGAATTTAATGCTTAAACCATCCTGATTCAAGGACAGAGTGCAGTTTGTGTCATGACTTCCTGAGCCATGTTTCCATAAAAGCCAGGACAGGTTTTCTAAGATGGGCAGGGTTGTGAAGGCATCGCTGTGACATTCACTCAGCAAAAGGCTGACAGAGGTGAGGAATACGCTGTCCTGTTCTGGTTTCATTGTTATCCTGCAACTCTGAAGGGTTTTCAGATAAAGTAAGAGTTGAACAGAGGACAAGAACAGCACTTTCCTAAGGAGAAGTCAATAGACAAATGTGCAATCAGTGGGAGCAGTTTCCAATATCCTGGAACAAGCTTTCTTCTGCTTTTTGCCTCTGTGCTACCCTTCCTGTAAACTCAGCACTCCACAGTTATTCTTAAATGAACAGCAACTGAAAAGTGGCACTGAGTGGAGCACTTCCCAATATCACTAGAAATTCCAGTTTTTGTGGTAGAGTTCATGCAAGGCTGGAATCTTGTGAGACATGATAAACTGCATAAAAAAACTAATTGCAAACCTGAATTATATGTGAAAAAAAAGCTTGTGATTATTGTGTCTTTAGATATTTGCTTCATTGCTTCAGGAAATCATAGTTTTCATTTCATGGATTTGATTCCAATTTTAATTCATTTTAATTTGGTATTCTGCAAGCATTTCTTACTACATGTAAATTACATAGTTTTTAGTGGAAATTTCTAATACATGATATGTTTTGACCATTTAATTGATATAGTGTCGCATTCATGTTGGACCTCATCTGAGTTAGAATTTTTGTGGACGTAGTTGAAAGTTCTGTTGTCTGACACATCAAAAATCAAAGGGAAAAATTCCAGTCAGCCTAAAACATGGTCAGTTTTATCAAGGACCTGTTAACGTTGTCTGATGTTCCAGGAAAACAAAATTAAATATTCAGAATTAATTTGTGGCATAATTTTCCATTTTTATAGCCTGAAGCCCCTTAGTAGGTAGTCTAATCAACCGATTCAGATGATAATTTTGTCCAATTCATAACCAAGTTGTCCTATGTTACAGCCTTGCTATCTCGAATAAATTGGTTTAATTCCCCCTGCAGAGTACAGGTAGCTGTTACCAAAACAGGATGCATAACACGCAGGCATTCCTCTCACTGTTTTCTGAGTTAACTTGACGTGTTGTGCTATCTAATAGGATAGACAGTCTGCAGAGGATGTTTCATCAGGAAATCCCTTTTCTTCTGGACACTCTTCTTCCCGAAAAGAGCCATTTGTTCAGTCTGTGTGCTTCAATGCAAGTACATTTGGAGTTCAAGTGTGCATTGAGAAAAAAAGCATACACGCAGCATTTATCAAAAATGTGCCTCTTTATTACCTAGTTGGAGAGCACGCCCTGAGAATGACCTTCAAGCCAGGTAAATACAACTGGGCACAAAAAAGAAAATAGTGGGTGAAAGTGTGTGTATATACACCACATATAGATAGATAGATACAGGTGTGTGCATACATATATATATATATATATTGCATCTTAAATACCGCTAAATCTACAATTAGAAGTACCAGGCCTGCCAGTATTGGCAACAGATTATGTCGCAGCAGGAATCCATTTCTCCCCCACTCGCCTGAGCAGAAATTTCCCAGCTCTCCCAGCAATGTCACTCAGCGTGGCCAGCGTCAAGCAGAGCTGATCTGTGCCTGCAGAGTGTGTCTGATGCATCCTGAATCATTGGATTTGGGATGCAAGCACGAAGCAATTGGACATGGGCAACAGATCTGATGCAGGGTCCTGTAGCTACATTCTAAAACCCAGACTCTAAAAGGGAATTATGGATTAACCCTGCCAGGATCTAGTCCTTAATGTCTTAATCCATGATCATAAGAAATAAAAGCACAGCAGGCCACTGAATCTGGGTCTCCTAAGTATGAAACTAATGGCCAAACCATTGGGCCTTTCTTTAGCGTTCAAGAGTTGAGCCTGAGTTCCTGTCTGACGTTCAATTCACTAACCCATGGTTTATCTCTTTAAGCAATCCAATTCATTTGACTTAAATCTGCTGATCATTCTGTTTATTGACTTGAAAAGAATCCAGTATCATGGTAATATTTTAAAATTTGATTGCAATTACGTGCCTTAGCTATTAGAGAAAAAATTTAACAAATTTGCTCAATGCCAATAATAATCATTGAACACTTACATTTGAGAAAAAAATGGCTAAATGAATTATAACAAAATTGGCTTATTCTCTCACTTAATTGCTAATAGTAACAGTAGCACTAATTGTCATGCAATTTCAGTTTACACCGAGGCACCTATTGAAAAAATACAAGTCACAATTCAAGCAGGAGACCAAGCTCCTACAAAAATGATACGTCTGGTAACATTTGAAGATCCAGAAGCACAAGCATCTTCCAGAAAACAAGCAATCAAAAAAGTGAAGAAAATCCTTGCAGACACTGATGATCAGGTACTGATGTGAAATTCCACTTCTAGGTTTGTGGGAGACCTTACACACAGCTTATTTTTATTCCTTCTACTAAATAATTCCTTTGTTTAGATATTATGCCAAAGTGGAAAATAATGACAGACTTTTGGGTACACAAGTCTTTTGGCAGGTCTTTTGTTGGCCCTCATCCTTTCTGCAAGTGAAAGACATTAGAAAGAGCAAGTTGGTTTTGTATGCTTTTCTGAAAATCTCTTGTAAGAGATAAAATAGCTATTGTGTGGCCAAAAAGTAGTCTGTTATTTACAGCTGCTGCAACTGCAGCAAAATGCTCTGACACCAACCACACAACCTGCCCTGAGACAGTGACAGCTACAGCACTGTCATTACCCATATCAGTTACATGTTATTGCGTGGTCAACTACTGCTGCACACGCTCCTTATCATGAAAGTGTTTGGGGTATTGTTCTGCTTATGTGTGGGTTTGACACATTATTATGAAATTGCCTTTGAATTACTGTGATGTCTTGCAAGAAAGTTATCAACCATGCACCTTGTCTTCTAAGGCAACAGAGATTCAGAGGTGTCTGAGTCTGATTTTACTTATGATGTTCTGCAGGAACACAGAAAAAAAAAAAAAAAATATATATATATATATATATATATTTTTTTTTTTTTTTTTTCCCCAATGTTACCCTTGACTAGGGGACAAGAAAATATAGGAGCTCATCATCCAGTGCCAGCAGCGCCAGTGGAAGTGCCGAGAGTACAACGAGCAGCCCTTCCAGCAGCGACTCTGATGACAGAGCATCACAGGGAGGCACCCAGATAAATCTGAAAACAGCACAGCCTAAAGCCAAAGGAAAGAAGTTCTACCCCTTTGGGGACAGTGGCAGCAGCAGCAGTAGTGGTAGCAGCAGCAAAAGCAGTAGTAGTAGCAGCAGTGGCAGTAGTAGTGATAGTAGTAGCAGTGGCAGTAGTAGTAGTAAGAGCAGCAGTAGTAGTAGTAAGAGTAGCAGTAGTAGCAGCAAGAGTAGCAGTAGTAGTAGTAGTAGTAAGAGCGGCAGTAGTAGCAGCAAAAGCAGCAGTAGTAACAGCAAAAGCAGCAGTAGTAACAGCAAGAGCAGCAGTAGTAACAGCAAGAGCAGTAGTAGTAACAGCAAGAGCAGCAGTAGTAGCAGCAAGAGCAGCAGCAGTGGTAGCAAGAGCAGCAGCAGTGGTAGCAAGAGCAGCAGCAGTGGTAGCAAGAGCAGCAGCAGTGGTAGCAAGAGTAGCAGTAGCAAGAGTAGCAGTAGCAAAAGCAGTAGTAGCAGCAGCCAGAGCAGCAGCAGCAGCAGGAGTAGCAGCAGCAAAGGCAGTAGCAGAGGCAGTGCAGGTAGCAGCAGCAGTAGCAAAGCATCTGGTATAAAGCTTAAGGCTAAGAAGCAATCCAAAACCACATCATTTCCGCTTGCCAGCGCTGCTGAAGGAGAGAGAAGTGCCCGTGAGCAGAAGTCTAAAACACAGAGTAGCAGCAGCAGCAGTGAAAGCAGTGGTGCTTCCCATTGGCACAGCAAATCTGACAAACGGGCTGAGAGGAATCACGCCAAGTCCCAAGTGAGTAGGCAGTAGTCACGACATTTCCACAGAATGGGTAAAATGTCTAATACTTTGATTTCTGATGGGAGGTGATCTTGACTGAGCTGTAGGTAATAACTTCTTTTGGAATTTTGCAGGAATCTCACCTTCCAAAAGTATACAGTCTCCGCTTCAAATCTGCTCACATCCACTGGGTAGGTGCCTAATTCGAGTGCACAATGCCATGGTAGCTGCAGCTAATGGAACCAAGCCTGATACTGAAGGGCTTTGTTTGGGCCATTTCCCTTGACCGTTCCATTTGTCCAATAGCAATATTGATGATGAACAAAAAAACAGATTTATTATTAATATGCTATTACGCTACATCCTTTTGGTGTTGAAGCACTTGCAGTTCTCAAGTTTTGGTCAGGACACATAAATGCAGCCAAAGCTAGGTTAACAAACACCGTGGGGGAATGATCAAACGGTGGGACCTTCCAATGGGAATAGTTATGTCTACAGTTCTTAGGCAACCATGGCAAAATCATTACATGGATTTTTCCCAGAAACCAGGTTCAGTACACATTATGGCACAAAGGTATTTTTAGCATATATTGGAAGGGTGAAAATGGAGTGGCTTTTGTAGGTGTCACCTGTACAGTTATTATATATCCTGCATATGAAAGAAGATGATGATTTATAGTGTTATTCATGAAATTGTATAATCTTTTTTTTCCTGGATATAGATGTATTTGATCACTTATGAAATGCCAGTTTTCATTTTCCCTAGCATTAGACCTGAACAGTGTGATATTGTCATTTGCAAACAGAGTCTATGCAGCCTTTCTTTCAGCAGAGATGTCGAGGTGGATCTGAGGCACGCTCCAACCCAACTTAATCCATGTCCATACATAGAAATAAAAATAACACTCTAGATATGTCCAAGTCTGTTACCCATAAAGGGAGGCTGATAGCTCTGATTTTTATATTTACACTGTAAAACTAGAGGCTGTCTCATAGATTTTTAACCTATTTTTATTTCATAGCATCCCGATCATAAAGGATCAAGCAGCTCATCATCATCTTCCTCTGAGCTGGGAAGCAGTCACAGAAACAGCAGCAGTAGCAGTGGCAGCAGCAGTAGCAGCAGCAGCAGCAGCCACCATCACCACCACCATGGAGAAAATTCTGCCCACAACTCAAGGAGGAGCAAAGGAGTCAGCATCCACCACCACAGCCATGGCTCCAGCCTGACACATGAGGTACAGCTCTGTGTGTGGTACCCAGAGCAGCCAGGCTCAGCTGGCCGCTGAGCAGGAGCTGTAGGTGTGGTGGCACTGACAAGCTGAGGGGGTTAGGCTCAGGAGGGACACTAAAAATCAAGTCTGTAAATTGAAAGTCAAAGTTCATTGAGATATTTCCTCCCTCAAAAAAAAACACCTTTTTTTTTTTTTTTTTTCCCCAAATCCAGGCTTTTGTTTACCTGTTTCCTTTCCTTCATTTCTGAAGGTATTTGCAGCATGTGAAAGCCTGGATTTGGAAATTATATACATTGAAGGGAATATAGCTGTGAGTTAAAGAGGAAAGAATTTTCTTTTTCCCCTGAAAGCCCAGAATACAAAAACAGTTGCTTTAGGTAAAAATAGGAGGAAGAAATAAATAAATCTGCCTAATTATTTTTAAATGTAGACTGGAGGTCATGAGTGCATGCAGAGTATAACTAAAATCAGACTTTCCATGGACATTACTGATTGGTAAACGTGAAGGCCCATTAAGCACAGATCGTCTTTACCTTTATTATGCACTTAGTATTCTATAATTGTACTGCATAAAGGTATCTACATAATAATAGAACAAATAGCTCTGCAAATGCAGGCAAAATCTAGGGGAATTCTGCTACTAAGCAGGATTTTAAAATACTTGATGGGCTTGAAGGAACTGTAATATAGTAAAATAAGTTGTGAATGTGTATCCTACTCTGAATGTCTCTAGTACACACTATAAGCAGCTATTTGCAACATTAAAATAATGACCAAACTCTTGTTATATGCATAAAGATAGCTTGGAAGTGTCTTGGATCCCCCATCAAAATAATCATATCTTTGAATAATTAAGTTTCCAGCTAAATTCGTCCTTAACTGTTGTGGATATAGAAATATGTACTGCAAACAAAACTGATGAAGGACAAGGGCTGCTGCCTGCTATCAGCACACATTAACTGGACTGCAGGCTCTCTGGTGAATACACAGAAATACTTAAGCACAGATGGTTGGGGGCTCTTTTTCAGCGCAACTTCCTGGGAGATGTAATTCCACCTGGCATTACGATTGTGGCACAGGCAGTAAGGAGTGACAACAGAAATCAAGGTTATCAAGCTACAGCATATGTTCGTTCTGATGCTGCCAAAGTTGATGTGCAACTAGTTGTGGTTCAGCTGGCTGAAACCAATTGGAAAGCATGTGCTGATGCTGTGATACTGCCTCTGAAAGCACAGGTAAGTGCACAGGTAGCTTTGCACAGAGAGACATCTACAAAGCCTAAAGCGGGCACAGAGAATCTGCTGATGAGGAGTATTAAACAGGAAAGGCATATTGATTTTCAAATGTTTCATAAAGTTGGTGAAGTTTCAGACAATATTTCAGTTTTCTTTCAAATTAAAAATAGATAATAGTAAAAAAAATACTTCAAAATCTGGCAAAAAATATTGATTTCAAGATATATCAAAATATTACCAGTAGAAGCATTTAAAAATTGAGAAATTGACTTCTTCATCACTATTTGTTCTACTATGTGTTTTCTTGTCAGAAAATTTGCCTGTTCTTCTGTATATAATTTATTGACCCCAAGATTAGCTCAGTTGGTTAGAGATTATGTTGACAACACTAAGGGCACAGGATTTGATCCCAGTATGGGCCATTCACTTAGGAGTTGAACTCTCTCTGGATGGAGTTGGATGATCCTTCTCAGTCTCTTCCAAGTCAGACTGTTCTGTGATTTCAAAAGACTCATAACTTAAATATATTTGCAATGTTGTATTTGTTAGGATTTATATGAAAAGATGGGAAAAAACAAAGTTGGGTAACAGGTTGATGCCAAAGAGAGCATCATAAATGAAGGAACAGGGCTTACTTTTTTTGCATATCCCTGTGCTATGCTTCCCATGAGTTTTTAGAGCAAGAGATGTTTGTGCAACAATTTATAAACCTCTGCTTTCTGCAGTTGCAATTAACAAATTCAGCATGATATTCAGTACTGAAGAAAGTGGGGTGGGTTCAAATCAGGAGGTCTTGGGGAAGGCAGAGAAATTATAGTGCAGCCCTCTTCTAGGAAAAAAACACATGTTGATTAAGAAGTTACCACATTTAAGGAAATCTCAACAGGTTTCAGTGGCTGCTTTGAGACTAGAACATGTATATGTAGTTCTGCACAGATTAGAAAACGTTTTTCCTTCTATGCCTCAGATTTTGCATGAAGAAGTCAAAATTTCTCTGTGAGCCTATTTAGAGTAAAAGATTGGAAATATGAAGGATCAATGCACAAAATGGTGAAAGAAAATTTTGCATTTTGAAATGGTCATGGTTCATTTTGGGATTCTTTTCTGAGCTTTGGGTGACTGTTTCTCTGTTTACAAAGGCCAGACTGAGATGGGGAAAGGAGTGCCAGGATTACAGGATAGCAGCAGTGACTACCACAGGACAACTGGCGAAGAAGCCAGCTGCACAGCTGAAGGTGCAATGGGGAAATCTTCCATCCTGGATAAAAAAGACAAGCACAGCGTATGTAATTCGTTATTTCCTAAGTTTTTATTTTACTTTTTTACCCTACTTCGCTTTTGAAGAACACTGAAAGATTTGGATGGAATTTTTCAACCCAAACATATTTGTATGGGCAGTGCTTGGATGGAAAGCACAAGTTCAGTGGTACACAAGTATTTTATGAATGTGTTCTACTTTTTCCACATGTTTCATATTAAATGATAGCCTCCAAATATTTAAAAATTATGCTTGATTTCATTTTCCTTATTAAATTATTTGCTATTTCAGTTCAAAATGTCTTTTTGTTTTAAGATGTTCTTCTATTCAGTCTCAAAAAATAGCAATTTTAGATAGGGAAAATAAAATCAGTGTGTTTCTTCTGGATAAAATCAACCATTCAATTTGACCCAAAGTATTATTTCCTTGGCTTTTCAGCTCTTCTCTTTTTTCCTGATTGTTTGGATCTGCCAGTAGTCCTCACCGTCCCATGTGTGCTTTTGTTCATGCACCTGAGTATGTCACATCTTGTTTACCTCTAGATTCATGCAATACATTCCTGGTGCAGCACTCGTGTTGGGCTTCTCAGAAGTACATCAGAGAAATCCATCTCATGAATTTATAGTAAGAGCAGCTGCAACATCTCCACGAACAATTGATACGGTAATTAAAGCTCCTGAGGTACGTTAAATTTTTATCTTCCTTTTCCTTACCTTGAATGATTTTTAACTTAGAATTTTTGATGCTTAATGTAAAGAAATAAAAAGAAAAGCATTCCCTTTTAGAGAAGCTGCTATATACCTGACTATATTAGGTGGGTGTTGAAATACATACAACAGTTCTCTTGATTTTGTGCTGCTTTGGCCCTGTGCAGTAGTAAGCTGGAAATCATACTATGTAGCCAAATATTTTATTTGCATTTTGAGAACAGCGGTGAGGCCAAATTGTCTCAAGTATGACTGCTCTGTACTCACACCTATAGGCATTTTTACCTAGTGTGACTACTTCTTGAATGAGGGTCTCAGGGCAGATTGAGGGGGCCTTGAGAACCCTTTGCACTCTGCTGCAGCCGCAAACTACATCTGTGTGTGATGGCACTCCAGTCCCACACATGCAGTAACCATGCTTGATGTGACTGGTCCAAGCAAGCCACAAATACAGCTCTGCTCTAACCAAACTGGAGCAGATAGTCACCCTCTCAGAGCACCCTGCACAGGCAGGGTCTGCGGAGTCCGCTAATTAATTGGTCCTTGTCCACCAAATCCCTATGCACGTCTTTATAAATTTCCCCTATGGATCTCTGGCAAATTATTAACAGCTAGATATTCATACACAGAAACTTGTGTATCTTTAACCCTCCATAGCTCTTCAGTGCTGCAGGATTTTTAATATGTGATAATTAAGAAGTTGGAGCATTAGGCATTCATTTGATTCTCTTGGCAAATATACTTTGTACCTACAGTGAAGGATCTTACCCCAACGTTGAACATGCTGGTTTTCAGCCCTTAATGGATGATATTCATTTTCCCAAGCACATCCATCGTCTCAGTTACTCAACTTGTCACCTTATTTTTTTAAGAAGTCACTCAATTATCACTTAAACTCATCTCTATCAGTTACTTTACAGTGTTCTTAACAATTTCTCAAAAAGTCAAGTATGACTAGAAGAGATGATAATGATTCCTCACAAAAGCTGAAAGTTAGGGTGCATTCTGCAGAGACTAACACAACTGTGATTGTAGAAATGCATCTTCAAGGGTTTTTTTTTCCAAGATAAGAGTGGGGGGATGGGGGGGGTACAGTCATACGGTTCAATTTATCTTAATGTATTTTCATTCCTGCTTTTTCAGGTAACGCTTTATTGTCAGGGATTCCGATTACCATTCACTCTGCCCTTAGGCCCATCTCCAGATTACGAGACTCGAGATATCACTGCCTGGAATTTATTTCCTGAAATAGCTTCACAAATAGCACAAGAAGATCAATGTAAATGTTACTTATATGTTTGTCTCATGAATAAGCAATGTGTGTAGATCCATACTCTGCCACAGCTTGGCCTTGCCTTTCCTTCTAATGGTCTTATAGGGAAGGGTAACATCTGTAACCCTGCTTCCAGCAGTTTGTTCCCTCACAGAGAAGCAGGATTTTTGGCAGGTGAATGAAGAGTCTTCTAACTGCTGTAAACATTCACAGTTTGGGAATCACTCCTGTCTTCAAGGACTAGAGGATGTCATTTGCCTCTCCTGAGAAGGTGCCAGCTCTGTGTTGAGAAGCATCAGGTGATGGGCACAAGAGAGTCCATGTATTTTCTGTCCAGTTTATTTTATTCAAAAAGGAGCCACATGAGTTTCTACCCAGCTGGTGCCTAGCACTCCTGTGGGAAATGGAGAGTTTTTATCGCAGTTTGTTATGGCATCGTTTCTCAAGAATTTTGGACATTTTAGTCCCTGTTAGCCTGAGCTTTGTGTTTGGCATGTAGTCAAAATCAATACTAGTATAGTCTACAGCAGGTAGCTATTTTGTAGTGTTCTCATGTCCTTACAGACTCTGGCTTCTGCCACAGAGGTGAACTTTTCTTCCTGTTTGCTGGGTGGTTCAATCTCATAAATGTGTCTTTCAATACTTCACAGCAACACATGCAGTGGTCATATCTGTTGTTTCTTGCGTGGTTTTGTCTTGCAGCCACTTGTGAAATCAGAGAGAGAGATTTCAAAACGTTTGATGGCGTGAGTCATTCATATTCTTTCAATAAAAGCTGCAACCTGGTGGCAGTTCAAGACTGTACTGAACACCCAAAATTCATCATTACTACAAGAAAGGTTGATCCTCAATCTTTCTCAAGAGAGGTTCACATAAATACAACATCAGTGTAAGTGTGGTTTATACTGAGGCTTAGAAATTAGGTGTAAATTTTCTCAGGGGGTTTAGTCTGGGAGTGGGAGATATCTAGTTTCTAGCTGAAACTGGTTTTCAATGAGACGTATGGGGAAAGACAGAATTTCCAGAAAGGATCCTCATCTGAGACTCCACGGTGTAGTTGCTCTTGTCTTGAATTCCACAGCCACTAATATCTGATAACTTGTTCACTAAGCCCCATGCTGTCTTTTCCTTAAAGGTCGAATAGTAAAGCCCACAGTCCCAATGAATTTTGCACTTTGGAAAGAAAACTGCTTGTTCTTTAATTAAAATTCAGATAGTCACAAATACCTATACTTTTCACATTTTAAATTAACCACTAATTTATTCTTTTATTTTTGCCTTCTCTAAAGGAACATCACAATCTGTCCTGCCTCAAATTCATCTCTCCTTGTGGCATGCAATGAAGAACGAGTTCTATCACAAAGTGGAGGTTCTGAGTACATAAAAGGTAAGCTGTGATAACTAGTTTTCCAAGACTGACCTGGGAACTAAATATCAAGATTTTATAAATTTCACAGAAAAATCTCAGTGTAAAGAAAGCACAATTGGAATTATTTCAAAGAGAAAACTAAAGACAACTTACTTAAGATTTGTATTGACTTATGTTCATGTTTCCTATCATATGTACACTCTTACTTTCCTCCAGCATAACTGAGAGGTAAATAAAGCCCTTTCTTACCATATACTCAGTCAGTGATTGTTGAGAAAAAATGTTCACATTATAGTCACAGAGAGATGCTTTAGTTCAGGCTTTTAGCTGGAGTACCACCACTGTCATTATCATTTCAAAATTTAGCACACTGTATACAGAAGTCAGTTCCAACTATAGGCAACAGCAATAGAATATTTTTAAAAATATATTTCTTCTATTTTTTTTCCTCTCCACTTAAATATATATATTTAACTGTAGCAGCAAAATTATCATTGTAAAGAAAAATGCATCGTGGTGGGTTTTGTGTCACTCCGTTTCTCCATTAATTTAAGATGATCACTGTGTGATTCACCATCCTTTTACAGACAATGTTAAAATTTATAAAAATGGAAAAACTGTTACTGTGGAAGTTCCAGCACTCGGACTGAAGAAGGTGACTTTTGATGGTGTAAATCTTAAGGTACTACACTTACTTTCAGTGTTCTGGTTTTCTTTCTGCCTAGTACCTTGCCAGTGTGACAGACCAACACTTCAACATTCCCTACAAAGATGTGTTATTTTGCAGGTTACGGTTGCTTCATGGATGAGAGGAAAGACCTGCGGAGTTTGTGGTAATAATGACAGAGAAAAGGAAAATGAACTCCTCATGCCAAACCATAGGCTGGCACACAGCTGTTCTGCATTTGTTCATTCATGGGTACTGCTAGAAGAAACCTGCTCTGGTGGTGAGTGGATCCAGAAAACTTTATGCTTGGATAGATTATGATTTCACTTTTCCTCTGCCTACAGCTAGAAAATATTTTTTTAGGGCAGTAAATGTATTTTACTTAGAAATTACAATATCAATATGTATCCATTTTAATTTTTTTAACAACTGAATGTTTAAAACACTTCTTGTGAATATAGAGAATATATACTCCAGCAAAAGTCTCTGTCTCATCTGCAATTCAATGTTAAATAATCCATTTTTATTTCTTACACTGAGTTGTTGGGGTTTTTTGAGAGGCAAAACCAGCCCTAATCTTGCTCCTACCAAAAAAAGTGTGATTTTCACCATTGTATCAAAATAGTTTCAGCTGTTATCTGCAAACTTAATTTCACCACACAAGTTGCAGACTGCAAATGCAGTATCAGACCCTACACACGTAAATTTCCAGAGCACAAAAAATTTTGTTTTTCTCAGGAAAATATTTAGAACTACTCCAACAGTAAAGAGCTTCATCTCACAGCAGCTGGAGAAACAATGTTAGACTCCCATAACATCAATACAGTTTTGTTTGCTAGGTCTCCATTTACCTTGGACCTGAAATAATTTTATTGAAGTTAATGGTTGCTTTCTCCCTGACTTCAGTGGCAGCAGAATTGTGCTTATCTGTGTGTCAGGAAACAGAGTCGTAGCTGGGATCCTCTTAAGTTACATTATACCTTTCTAGTGAGATAATTGCAGCATTATAAAAATCATCCAATACAAAAATTATCCTTGTTGTTATTATATAAATGTTTCCTTTTTTTTTATCCATTCACTACAGTTGACATTTTTCCTAATGCAATGAAGTAGCCATTGTGCTTGCAGCATCTATTCTTAATAGCTTTCAGGCATGAGAGGCTATTTCCTGTGTATTAGGTAGTTCTAAAAAACTGAGTATACATGACTCCATTTGGGTTATATTGTGCAATTAGATTTTAAAAATAGCTCCCCTTTCAGACTCTTTCCTCAACTTATTATTGTCCTATCTTGATAACCTCACTGCTATAAAAATGGTTTGTCAGATGCCTGTGTTTTAATAAAAGCAGAAGAGAAAATATGGACTGTTATTATTGCAAGGATCGATTGGGATTTATTTCTACAATTTTAACTACCTTTCCTTTTCTTCTTAGGGTGTAAGCTGCAGCGCAGTTATGTGAAGCTGAATCGAAATCCCACTATTGATGGTGAGGAATCTACGTGCTACTCTGTTGACCCAGTACTGAAATGTATGAAAGACTGTACTCCAATCGAAAAAGCTTCAGTAAAGGTTGGCTTCCACTGCTTCCCAAAAGGTACAGTATTTTTCTCCCTCCGTGTGTCATGTACTGCAGGAGCTGTCAGAGCGCTCAAAAGAACAAAACACAGCACAGCACAGCCATGCACATGTTGCTCCGGCTCCTCTCTGAGCTGCTGTTTTTAATCCCATTAGTATTTGCTAGAACTGCTGACAGTGCTGACCAGCTAAAAGCTAGGTTAGGTGATGGCAGGTAGCATCATCTGAGAAAAACATTTGAGGAGGCAAAAGGGGCAGCAGCAATCAATAATATCACAAAATAAAATTTTTGTGTCTTCAGGATCTCCATGAAGTTGAGATAAGCAACAGGGTCCTTTTATGTACATTACAGCCTGCAATTTCATGTAGACCAGGGCAGGCAAGGCAATTGAAAGTCAGTCAAGTAGTGTGACATGAGTGCTGTAATTAGACTGCCATGCCATGCCACTGTGCAATACATCAGCAAAAGCACATTGCTGGAAGGTTCTCTAGATTGTTCCAGAAAACTGTTTGGTTTATAAGGTTTTTTATACACACATACTCATGCCCCAGATTTAAAAAAAAAAAAAAAAAAACACGAGCCTTTTTTCTCATTTCATTTATACCAGGATATGAGGCACTGTCACAGTTTCACACTAAAGTTATATAATCATGAAAGGAGAATCCAGCCTGGAACCTACAGATATTTCTGGGGCATTCTTTCCTAACTCTTTTAATTAATTACCTATATAGCTTACAGGGAAACCTACCCTTAGGAAGTATCAGTGGAAATGGTTTTTCTCTGTTAAACATTGTTGGCCAAATCCATTGTTAGCTGGGATAATCCAGTGTAGTTTCACAGTGTAGTTGAGTAGTACTGGAATGGACAGGGTATTTTATGTCTGAATTTAAACATCTGTGTAGAACTTTGCACCTTGCTTGTGTTATTAATAGCTGCAATGTGCTGAATCAGCCCAGAAAAACAGAGGATCTCTCTCACTCTCTCTCTCTCTCTCTCTAATAATCAAGTATCTGCAACAGCTTATTCAACAAGTAGCACAGAGAGAGTGTTAATAGTTTTATAAAGGCTCCCTGAGATGAGAATGGATGCGTTCTTTCATAAATAGAGAAACCCACCCTATGCAAAAAATCCTCCCAAAATCTTATTATATCCAGGTTCCACAAATTTCTATTGTGTATCCAAGTCAATATCTCTGGAGTGTCATAACCCCAGACCACTCACTGGCTAGGAATATTAGGCTATAATAAAGCTGTCTCATTCTCCCATAAAACTGTTTGAGAAAAAAGGAAAATCAGAAAAAAAAGGTATGTTAGTTGTTGCAGCCAGCGCTGCTTTCAGAGCAACTGCAGGCTTCTCTTGCTCATTTACTGAAGCAGAGACTGGGAAGTCTGCTAGCAGTACTTCTAATCAATGCTTCATTCATTTGTTTGTTTGTTTATTTATTTATTTAAGGGAGCAGAAAAAGAGGAGGAAGGGGAGAAGGAAGAAAAAAGATGCCATTTATTTTTATTTAGCTTGCTAAATTGATTGCTTTTTCTTAAGCTAAGGATTAATAGGAATACAAGGCCAGCACCTAAAAACTATCCTTTTTCTTTCTTTGTCTGGTGACTTGGAGAAGCAGTAGAAATCTTCACCTTTCTCAATCTAGGAACATTTATGCACAGGACAAAGAATTTTTCTCAACTCTTTTTATGAGACTTTAGACATGATAGTTTGCTGTTTCAAAATTGAAGGACCCCAGTGGAGCAAGGATAAAATGAAGTACAAGAATGCATAATTTCTCCTGTTGTCCTCAAATCAACAAGACTGTGGCCTTAGGAACTTGACTGAGGCAGGCATCACTCCAAGTTTAAGTCCACATATTGGTTTATATTTCCAACATGCCACAAGGCCTATGCATGGAGATCAGTTACTCAGCCGTGATCCAGTTTGAAAGGAAACTATTTCCTACATGGCTATGAATGTGCTCAGACCCACAGTGTGCCAAGAGTAAGAGGCATAGCGTATATAAAAAACAGAATTCAGACATTTTATAGCATTTCTCATTTCACAGCCTGAAAACATATGTTTTAAAAGCATCTCCAGCATCTTTCTGGGAAATATTTATCATCCAGTTTATTACGTTAAACCTGTGTTTAATATTGGACAGTAATTAAACCACAGAGGGCGTGGCACACACAGGTGACTGATGCAACCTGGATCATATTTCCCTGTGTTGAGGGATGACATGTTATGAATGTACTGCCCAACTAAGGAATAAAACAAATGGAAGTAAAATTATGAAAGCTTTACTTTCTCATTATACAAACTGACTCTAAATGGATGTCCTAATCTTCTTCCAGATGCAATGATAAACTTCCAACTAGCTAGGAATATTTATTGGGAGGATGAGTATCATTATTCCATTTAGATTATTTCACCATTAAGGAATATGGCTTATTCAAGCTGCTGTTGATAAAGCAGTGTGGTAAGGTTAATACTGCAACTAATAATATGCTCTGCCAGATTTCACAATATATGGGAAAATTTAATTAGAAGTTTATGAACCTCTGAAATTTTTCCAAAGGGCTTACCCTTCAGAAATGAACTTTGACAAATAATCAGCTGAAATACTCAGTGATATGCAGCACTAACATAAGTGATTGTTGATGTGGATTGATACATGGTGGTCTTACACTGACAAGGGTTACCTCCAGCACTTTCACAGCCTCCTTTTGTCTTTGTGCTTCATGAAATGTAATTCATTTTGGTTTTAGGGAAGTATTACAGTAATTAAATCATGGATGAAAATCCTGTTCCAAGTCGATGAGTCAGATGTCAGTCGTGAGGGCAGGATTTCATTCTTTACTTGATGAGGGAGTTGACAGCCATCAAAACAGTATTTCTTTGAAATGTGTTCATTTGCTTGATGTTAGTTAACAATGGCTTCGCTCTTCTGACAGAGACTGCTGTAAGCCTGTTGGAATGGCAGAAAAGCAGCGATAAGAAATCTGCATTTGAGGATGTTGTGGAGTCTGTGGATGCTGACATTGATTGTACCTGCACTGGCAGCTGTAGTTAAGCTAAACACTTTGGTGTTGTGCTATAGACATACTACACATATAATTGAATAGCTGGACAGATAAGAAGGGAACATAATAGCTGTAGTAAAATATTAAGAAAGGTGCTTGAAGAAAACAAGCCTACTGCAAAGTCAAATGCATTATGTACAGTCTGCACTGCTTAATAAATATGTTCATTAAATAAGTATTCATGTGGTCTCTCTTTATTTTTCCCTATCAACAAAACAATCAGGCCAACTATAATATTATACAGAAATTCTGCTCCCTTTTATCTGCGATATAATTACAGCAGTCCGCTCTTAAAATTATGTTCACTAGGTGATGAAAGGAAAACATGATTATGGCTACTGCTAACATTCCATTGTGCAAAGAATTTCATATTTAGCATACTAAAGACACAGTAAGCATTTGTTTTCTTTTATGTTTTCTGGTAAAGAGCAGCGTCTGTTCCTGGAACCATTCTGCAAAAAATATATTTTGCTCCCAGCAAGACCATTAGCCTTAGTACATTCTACAAAGGAATGAATTGGACTGCTAGACTCCCACTGTAGCTTTCCAGAGAGCTATAGTGTGTGACACAGTCCCCATTTTCATTTAAATTTCAATGGATGCGCTGTTGCTTCATGAACTAACTAAAAGTGTGAATAGGAACTTTTTTTTTGCTTTACCATCTCCTATTGTATATTTATGAAAATGATGGCTTCAAAAACTTCAGGGAACAATAATACATCAAGCAGCATTCCAAATACTCCAAAAAGCTATATATAGAAAGATATGTAAGATCAATAGCATCATAAAGCTGAAATAAAATACAAGCAGGACAGTCAGACTGTGTTTAACCAGTGAAGAGTCAATCTGCTAGCTTTCTCTGTGCAGAAAGGCAATTCCCTCCCACCCCAGGGGACCAGGGGTAGGTGGCACCTACAAACCCCCAAGCAATGGCACAATATCTCTTCACTCTGTGTCACAAATCAGCCGTGCACTGAACCACGGTATGTTTTCCATAACAGTCAATAGCAGCCAGCACACTCTTCCAAGAGAAGCCTTAGCATGGGCAAGGTACAGCTGAAGCCAAATCCTAGCAGGAAATTGTCATTAAAGAAAATACTTTTCTTTCTAACTAAAAACTGATCTATCAGAAAGATGATTGAAGACTAAATAGTTGAACAATTACAGCATTACACTTCGCAGTGCTTTTCTTTCAAGAGCAGAAGCATGACTAATGTAAGGAGGTACTCCTTTTACTCTCTCTCTCATTGCAGCTTGCCACCAACTTTCAGAAAAGGCCCAATTTTTCTCCATGTACAGTCATAGCACCATTACTTCCAGAAATAAGCCAATACAAGTTAGTTCAAACCAGATGCCTGGTGCATACTCTGGGGCAAGGGTATTTGCCTCTGCACCAAGGCTCTCCCCTGGGGATAACCTACGAGGGCAACAGGCAGTTACCTGCCTCTTTCTCTTCCCCCAGGTTTGATTTAGTCTATGTATTGTATTTGAGAATATATACAAATAGCCAGTGCTCTATTCACCAGCTTTTTTTCATTCATGTATCTTCAAACTAAGACCAGTAACATGAATTCTTGTCCTGTTTTTATTTCTAATAAAGCCTTCACAAATGCATTCAAAAAAGCTGTGTTTTACTAGATCAGAAGTGTTAGACTGCAAAACAGACAGCCTCAAACAAGAGAGGAGATGAAAAACTTTGTATTCCACTTTCCCTTAAAACCACTACACCACAGTAGTCTCTCACCTGAAGAGTTCTTTTCTTGCTGGTATTGTTTTCACTGTGGCTTATGGGAGATTTGACATTGGCTTTCATAGGATCAGACTGTCCTCTTTAATCCAACACCTCTCTCTTTAATCCGCTTGTTTACAAAAGAGAAACTTTTGCCAGTCAACCACTTCAGATAAGACAAAGGTAGTAGGGAGAGACGAAAAATGAAGTTTCATGCTCAACTACTGAAGCAGGGATTTAGTAACAGCAAAGAGGCATTAGTAAGAGAAGAAATTCTGCTCCCAGGGCAGGGAATTCACTCACCATCACCCCACCAGTACTGCAGCCTGGGCTGGGGTGCAGGCTCAACCAGGGGGAAAGCAGTCACTGGTAAAGGCCAGGGAGTGACTTTTCTGGGGTCAGCACATCGCTCTCATCATTTCCACTTGGAAGGGGCAGCTTTCCTTTCTGTCCAGCTCCTGTTCCTTAGTGCCCTCTTGCTGAGACAGCTGAATGCCTTTGACTGCCTGAAAGGCTTCACTGCAGCTGCAGAATCACAATGTAGTGAACGTTAGAAAAGCCTGAGGTTGGTAGTGTGCACCGCAAAGCAAAAGACACAGAACCAGCTCATTTTGCCAAAGGAATTAAGAACATTAGCAGTACAAGTGTGAAAAAGCCCTTCTGGAATTTCTAATACACCACACAGACATTTCCAACCCATCTGGGAGAATATCTGTAGTCCAGATTTAAACCTCATTTGGAAATCATGCCTGTCCTTTCTTACAAAGCAAGCCAAAGCTATGTACTCAACTGAGTATTAAAATGTGTATTACACAGGCTGAGCTCTTCTGCATTCTACTTTTCATTCCTAGTGCTTCTGAATTGTGTGTATTAATGAATTCTGGACTTTACTGCAGTAACCAAGTAATATAATCTTGCAATTATGGTAGTCTAGTATTGTTTAAAAAAAAAAAATCAGAAAAAAGGTGCATAAGCCAGGCATGAGTCCTAATCCTGCCCTTGCAGCTTTGTAATGTGGTTTTGCATGAGGCTGGGGACTTCTGTGCCTCATTTTCTGCATCAGAAAAATATGACTACTTACCTACTTGATGGAGTCAGAAATGCTTATGAATTTTTAGTCCCATATGTCTTTTGTAAGTTCTTCAGTGATTCTAGAAATAAAAAGTAAATTTTTCCACTAGATCGCCTAACCACATGAGTATATTTTATTGCTAAGTTGAAGGGTTTCATTTTCAGATTCATCCAACTGTAAAATAACTATGCATTTGGAAAAAAACAAAACACTACACTTAATTTGTTCACGGTCAGCTTTGGTTAAACCTTAGTAGACTATTCCTAAAAAGCTAGAATTGGATGGTGTTATTACAGACAGATAGGCAAAAAGGCTATCAGAGACACAGCCCTTTGTATCCTGGACAAAGACAACAAACCTTTTGTCCATCAGACCTGGCTCTTTTTGATTCACTAATTTTAAATGGCACAGTGACTCTCAAGAAAGCACGATCATTCTGCTCCAGAGAAAGCAGCTGCAGTGTGATAGGAAAGGACAAAATCACTAATACCAGACCCCTCCTGGAAATGAAATGCCGGCTCCGCAGCATGAGCATTAAAAAAAAAAAAAAATAGCATCTACAATTCTAACCCCATCGAAGCCAATGGTTAAACTCAACAGAGCTAGGCTTTTACTCAGCATGTTTGAATGAGTTATTAAATGAACTTCAGTTGTCCCTAAAAATAAGTGTACTGTGTGGATCTAAGTGCAGCTGATGAATAAGAAACCTCAGGAATCTAGCAAATACAGTAGTTAAGGCTAAAACCAGAGACAGCTCAGAAGGTTGCAGAAGTGAGTAGCTATTAGTGGCCATCTGAGTTTTACATCGAATCTCAAGGTCTCTCTTGCCATCTACTGGCTATTTATTTAGTTACAGTGGTTTAAATATTTTCCTTTAGGGTTTTTTTAAATAGTTTTACAGGTAGTTTTACATAAATTCCAATCAAGGTTTGGGGTGGGATGTTTTTCCCTCATCTCCACACTTGATTACTCTGTGATTTTTTTTTTCCTATAAGTACATTACAGTTTGGTACCATTCTGAATATCATTTCATGCTGTCCCCAGAGAAAAAAGACATTGCATAAGACATTCTTATTTCTGGTATTGTTGGATAGGCATTAATTATACTGGAAGCAGTACTGTAAGAACAGTTTACTAAGAAAATTCAAAGCTGCTCAAAAACAGTACTTACGGTTCATCCTGAATCATTGTGAGAAGGTTGTTATTTTGGTACCTGAAAATGCCTAATATACAGAAAAAATCTGGTTATCTCTCTTTTTTTGCTTGCAGTTCACTTAGCTGTAATTCACTCCTATGTCCTAATATTATTAAGTTGCCTCTCAGATGAGGTTTGGAATTATCTATATTGTCAGATCTGACCACAGAGCTTACACTTCATTACCTGTAGCCTGTCTCTTTCTGCTGTCCCAGTTTCCCTTCTTTATTTATGCATCCACTTGTCTGGCCAGGAAAATGGAGGCACTCAGCACACCCTCACCCTGCTCCTGGGAGAGCAGGCAGTGCTACTGCTGTGCACCATCTATTCAGGCACCTTCAGAATTCACGTTGTACCCCAGGTTAAAATATCAGTGAGCTGAAGATTCTGGAGCTTTGCAAACTTGCTCCCTTCTCCTCTCTGGACTTTCCTTCTGCAGTGCCTTTCTCCCACCTGTGATGGTGAACAGGCTGAATCAGGGGCATATGTGACACCGTAGTTGTTGTACAGGTGATGTTGATTTTAGGCAAGGTTGGAGTTCAGGCCCCAGAACATCCAAGTTTAAACATCCAAAACCTCTATGGATTATTTTGAATTACTCCAATTGCCATTCTGCATACTATGGGCAAAATTAAGTCAAAATCTTTAGAGTACCAGTTGCATCTTCTTACTGAAAAGCCATATTCTCCACCATATTCTCACCATGGCATTAACCTGCCTACATTACTGCAGACTCAATGCAGATACATCTGAATGTTTCACTTTTGAGGAATACCACCACTTCCTTTTGATCTACACCACAAGTCATGGTGCCCCCGTTTTCCCTGGCATTCTGAGTCCCTGTGTTACAAGGCCTGGCTTCCCTGTGTCTGAAGCCAGAGCACAGTGTTCATCCCAGGGCAATGTCCTGAATTCCGTTATTAAGGAGAGTAAAGCACTTCAGGTGGGATCTAAGGCGTCTTTCCCTCCAGCCCAATTCCTACCAAGACTTCAGTAGAAAATGCTGAGGATGTCGACATACACACCCCATTTCACAGGGCCCAGGGCTCTCTGGGACCAGGCTTCCACGCCTGAAATCCCCTTCTAGGTTTGGGCACATACATCACCCATGGTGAAACACAGCTGGGGATGGTGGGCCAGGGAAGGAGGCTCACATCTCTGATGATTGCTCAGCCTGTTAAATTAGTGTATGAAAACAGGCATAAGGATAATCACAAGCAGAGTATAGAGGGAAGAGCAAGTTGTGTGGCACTTTTCATGTCATACCCATGAGAAGGGACTGAGCCCTGCAGGTTTTCCACCACGTCTGAGTGAAGGCATGGATGCTTTTTGGATACTGGAGAGCTCTACAGCTTGTGATAATTAGGCAGTGAAAGACTTTACTATTTTAAGGTATAGAATGGAGTACTAAGGATTTCAGTCTTGAGTATAAGCACCTGCATTTTATCTAAGTCTTTTCCTTTCCTCTGTGAAGCTGGGCATCAGTCTCTACACCGCAACAGCTTCACATTGGAAAATCCTAATGCAACCAAACTGAAATGCTCCAGAGGAGTTAATTGGTGACCTTGCCTGACAGACCAAAATAAATCTGGCAGGCAGGTTGCCGCCTTTGCCAAGCGCTCCGATCCCCAGCTGCAGCCATGTGGATTACACTGCTTCCTGGGCTGGGTGACGCTGCCAACTCCGAGTCCAGCCAGCAGCCAGCTCCCCTGCTCTGCCTCCTGCCTTCAGCTTGGCTCTGCAGGCTCCTAAGCGTGCCCAGGGCCAG
The DNA here is from genome assembly GCF_015227805.2 of Hirundo rustica. Lineage (NCBI taxonomy): Eukaryota > Metazoa > Chordata > Aves > Passeriformes > Hirundinidae > Hirundo > Hirundo rustica. Next base: position 12,166,583 of record NC_053458.1, on the reverse strand, counting down.
CTGCTTAGCACCAGGCAGACAGGGAACCTGGCACGGCCCCCACCTTTTGGCCAGCTGGTAGATGGACAAAATGGATTGCTCCACTCACGAGAAATTCTGGGATGCCGACAGCCCCCTCCTGCGCAGAGCGGGGCTCCGTGTGACAGCCCCAAACTGCCCTGGGAAGTGGATTCCTTCTGCAGCACCTGCAGGCTGCTCTGTGCCTCACCCTCTTCACTCGGGCTGGGGACACAGGGGCTTTTCAGGGGTGCTGTGATGAAGTTATTTCATTTATATTTCTCAAAGGATCTGAAGGCCAAAGCTCTAAATTTTTGCACATCATTTGGTATCCCATTTCAGCTTTGTATTAATGAGTAGGCACAGACTGGCTGAATTAGAGGTCATGGTTTAGGTTACATGCGCAAGCAAAGCTCCATGCTCTGTGTTCTACCAGATCTACAGCTTCACATGAACAAACACCTACAGAGTAAACCCTCTCCTGGCCAAGCAGAATCATAGCTCAGAGTACAGTCTGGCTCTATATCATGTCAATATAAATATAAAAATAATTTAAAAGGATTTCTCACTTTTTCCACAGCTTCTATTATCGATTCTAAGGATAACTCCTCTATGATACAAACATTTGACTGTCACTTTCACTCACCTGCTGCATATTTTCAGCACGGTACCGAAGAGTAGTTGAAATGTATAAGTTTTGCTCCTCCTGAGCTTGTTTCTCCATAAAAGTCTCATTTTAAAGAATGTTTTTATATTATTTGTATATGCACCTGATTTGTTCTGCAATCAGTGATCAGGAATCTATGCATGAATGGCCCCATAACATTAATAGAAATATTTCCTGTATTTGTGTCCATCCCTTCACCACTGTTCCAGTCATCAAGTCCCCTTTTAACTGCAGCTCCATATGGAGCAGAAGAGACAAGCAATGCCACAGCAGCTTACATTTGCATAACCTCTGGGCTGGAGACAGTGTGAGATTTTCACAACTGCTAGCTGGAAACATATTTGTTTAGCCAAGCTGCCAAAACTCATATTTTAGCTTGGGAAGTCTCTCATCCAATAAAGATCTCATTACACTTCCACTGTTGTACAAGCACTTCATCCTAAGGCAATCAAGACGGTAATAAATAGTGCTTTTTAAAAACCAATGGCCCTGAGTCATAGGGGTTTGGAATACAGATGGAGTGGGATCACCCAGAGTCAGCCCCTCAGGAAAATACCTGGTAATTTCCTGATTACCTCATCCTAAAATATCAACCATTTCCTCTATAGCTGCACTAACACTGAAAACATGAACCTTGCTGTTTTCCTCCACATCAATATGCGCTTAGGAAGGAAAAAAAATTTTTAAAAGTTTCTTCTGCTGCAAAAATGTTGATAGATCTTTGAAAACAGTATATGAGAAATAAAATGTGTGGCAGAGTCTGCCTTTACTATTCTAATGTTTCAAGACTGAAAACTGCAATAATTTTTCAGAATGACAAACCAAGCGCTTTTCTTGCTTGGTGATCACACAGCAATTTCACAGCTGCTGGGTTTCATTACCCTCTTCCCTCCCCAGAAGATTTCCTTCCTATGAAAAGACCTTTCCTACTTTAAGTTCTTCTCTTTGCCCAAATTCTGCATTATGCAATTTGCAGGGCTTATTTTTCCCTTGTTAGTCAGTAAGCAGGGTTATCAGGAAAGCACTACATAATCAAGTGTGTCTCAACAAGCTGAACAGATTCCTACAGCAAACCCTCAGGAAACCGAACTGCAGCCCCCTCTACTCCTGCCAGCTGCTGCTGCATTTACCTTCTAGATAAGAGACTTGGTGATCTCCACTATGGTTTTACCCTTGAGGGAATGGAGCAGCAGGAAATAGCTTTACTCACACTTCACCCTGACCTCTGGGTGAGAGGAAGCCTTCCCTGTACAGTTATATGCTCACAGGAGAGGCTGATAAATAGACAGAACCATAAAACAAATAACTGAGTTAAATAAAATCCATTAGTGATATTTTCTGCTCCTCTTTGCCGCTGCTGGGGGTCCATCAGCTAAAAACTCACTGCCACTAGAGGGCAAACATGACCAAGCCATTTAACAAAATAAATCCCTGCACATCAATAGATAATCACTATTCATTATGGCTAATTTTGTGAGAAGAAGCCTCCTTACCTGCTTATACCTTCAGAAAGAATACTGTGATGGTATCTTCTACCAGAGACACGGATGACAGACACACTAAAAATATTCATGGTTGGAACTCTCCCAAAACACATGGCCATTTTATTACACGTGTCCCTAAAAGCTTTTATAACTGCAAGCAAGCAAAGAACTCTCCTCAGATATTCAAGTAAAAATATGGTATATGCATTGATGTTCTTCAAACCAATACAAATGAAAACAAACTAGATATTTTACACCCTATGGAAAAGAATTATTTTGAAAAAATATATTCACACTAAGCAGTCAGAAGGCTTCCAGAAAACTGCTGAGATCCCACTCTAGGTGTTTCCTATTAACGTGAGAGGTGATACAATGAGACATCCAGACTGACTCCCTCTACAAGACTCTTGTCTGGCTTTCATCTCGTTCTGAATGAGCACAGAGGCAGCTCTAGTTTTGTTCAACAACTCTTCATAATGGCTTCAGGGTCTGTATGAGGAGTTAGTCATTATCACATAATATAGGTGTTTAGCTATTCAGCTATTCGAAATACAGAAGGTAGTTCCTAGTGCAGCAAAGTGAAAGGAGAAAGTAAAGAAAACCGTGTAGGGAATCATTCAAGATGTCATTTAAACTATGAAGAGGAAATAGCACTCCGTTGATAATTTCTTGAAAGATTTCTGCAGGTGATTTTTCTAATGAAAAGAAATTATAGGTTTAGAAAGATCCTGCAGAACTGGCATCAAAGTTCAGAAGCTGGTGAGTCTGTTCTCCCTTTAATGTAAGCAAGACAATATTTTTTAACAGGAGGTCCAGCTCCCTAACTGCAATGAAATACAGTCTCTGGAGTTGCATTTGCCTCTAGTATCAGTAAGGGACCTCCCAACATCAGGATTTTACAAAGATTAGCCCAACAAGCACATAAAATGTCAAAAGCTATCGAAAATTTTCAGCATTTTCCTCCAGCGTCTCAGAAGGAAAGTTGTCAAAGTAGCTGTAGACTAAACATATCATCTGACTTACTATAGAAAGAATGATGTCAATACTGCATGTCAAATCCAACACTGAGATATATTTTTAATGGGCAGGATCTTAGACAGATCCCAAATCTCTCTGCAGTTACCTGTATCTGTAGGAAAGGCACAAAAGGATTTATCTTAAGAGATCTCAAACTATCTTCTAGCCTTGCTTTTTGTGACAAAAACAAAATAAAAATCTTCGGAAAATATTTTCAAAGGCATTTTTTGAGGAGACTGTGTTAGCTGCTCCCCTGCCCCCACGCCAGCAATGGTGCCACACGGCTGCAGTTTGGCTGATGACATTTGCTTTCAACCAACGCCTTTCCTGGGGGTCTGGTGACCAAAAAAAGCTGTGTACTTTCAAGAGTTTCAGCTTGATGAGCTTAACCTATTGAGCATGTCAGTGGTCCCCTGATACGACCACCAAGGACATGCCATGGCAGTGGGAACAGACACTGCTTCCCAAAGCCAATAAGTATAAGAAGCAAATTAATTCATTCCTGCCAACATGGACTGTCATCTGTTCCCTGATAGGTTTTCTTCCTGTTCAAAGCATACTTCAAACACAAGCAGTCATGTGACTTGAAGTCTAAATTTTGCTACAAGAGCATCAGCTTCTGGGACCCCTTTCCTCAGGTTAAGGGAAGTCACGTGAGTCAGGTGTGAAAGTTTCAGACCCGGTTTCAGACCTGCAGGTGGTCACTTCAGAGCTACATCCAGGCACTACATCATTAGCCCAAGAGCAAACCTACAGATCCAAATCACAAATAATGTAATTTTAGGATTATGACACATGAGCCTTTACATCCTTCTTTTTGCGTGTCATTTTTACACCCACACAAGGTATGTACAGAGCCCTAGTGCCTCTTTTTACAAAAACTTCATGAATGTCCACAGAAGGGGAAAGAAGGAGACACAGGCACAAGCCCTTAAGGTTAAAGCAAAATTTTTGCCATTGTAACTAAACCTTATTCCCTCCTGGATTAGATTCACCAAGCATACGAAGATGTGCTTTTGTGGCCCAGGAAAGAAAAGCTCTGGACGGGTTTTGCAAGTGCTCCTATGGAATCTTAGATGGAACATCAGGAACTGCTCACATTTAAGCCAGCAGTATGCAGGTATTAGGGAATGAGATAGCACAGCATCTAACAGGATACCTCCATTTCTCCTTCTTCTACTAATTATGCACAAGATTTTTTTTAAAAAATGGAGTTTTGTAGAATACTATTGTCCAAAAACATATGAACAAGATATTTTTTTTCCTTCTAGGGAACCCCGCAGCTGGGTGGGTAAAGTCCTGCTGTTCTGGATTGGGCTGCATGCAGCATGTCATGCTAGCCCTTACTTTTCCTAAGCTTGCCTTTTTCTCTGCTAATAGAAGATAATTTATTCTTTAAGGAATATGTATCATTTCAGCATATCTTAAGTTTTTAGAAGGGGAAAAAAGACTTTGAATTGTCACATAACCGATGTATTCAGACTACGGTGATCCCTAATGGGACAAAAGTATGGCAGAAATGGAGTACTACTGTGTTCTCCTCAGCTGATGTGCTTGAGTACAAGGCCTGAGCACCTTTCTCAAAAGAAGGAAATGTTTTCCTCATTCTGGAGGAAAGTATGCTCTGGCACCAAACAAATGGGCAACCTTCTAAGAACTGCTCCCCAGGAAGCCTCTCTGCAATTGCTTCTGGTTGAAGCTCACACAAGAATTCAGTTTTTCACAAAGGCATTAGGTACAAAAGCTTTAATTATTAAAAGAGTGTGAATTAAGCAGACAGCGCAAGCCGCACCTACAGTGCCTTGGTGAGAAGGCACTCTGTAAACAGAATTATTATTTCATCAACACAGTAGACTCCTCACTTAATGGCTCACTAACTGGGCTAGAGATGAGATTCGATGCGAAGAAATCAATGACTCAAAGCAAGAGATTCAGCAAATATGAAACACCTAGCGCTTAGCTCTTAGGATTGCATATTGTCTCCTGTGGAAGTGACTCGTATCATGCAGGGAGAAAATAACACTCCTGCTGCTGTGTCCAACTGCATCCATAGGAGATAAGGCTGAACTGGTGCTTGCTAGCACTAGAGTCCCATACTTTGTGGGGGTGGGTATTTACTTTTTGGTATTCTCCTTCCGTGTTGTATCTGCTAAATTAGTAAACATTGCTACTTCCTATTTTCAAAATGGTCTTACTTCTTTCTTTCTTCTTTTTGTAATTCATGACTTTAAAGTCAGTATTTCTTGGTAATGGTAGCCTTATTTTAGTGTCCACCAGATGCATACATCAATCAGAATGACTCTGCTGTACTACAGAGCAGAAGCACTAAAGGGCATCCTGCAAAATTAAATGAGGAGAATAATGAAGTCCTTCACAATCCTTCTCTGTTCTAACCATTATAACAACTTGAGAGAGCAGAGAAGATATTTTCACCATGTGGCTATAGGTGCATGACTCTTGTGCAGACAGCTGGCTAGAGGGTAAATGGCAAGAGCAGTGAGTATCTATCTCTCCTCTCTGGGAGCAAGCATGATTCATGGGTGAAGAATATTTTCCTACTCACCAGCACACTGAGGCTTTTCTGTGAAATTACTTCTTAAGTTTTCCCCTTCTCTTCAGTGCTAATTTAGGGATATAAAACTCACCACGCTGGCTTCACTTTTCACTGAAGTGATTTCAGCTTCACTTCCAGATTCTCAGGGAAAATCTCAGCTTTACATTCATCAGCTCCTAATGAAAAACAGCAAATCTGACTCTGCAAAGAAAGGTTCCTGGTGTAGTGAGGATTGTCTGTGCAAAGAGGGAGAGATGAGCTAAATTGCAGAGGAAATCCTTCATTAATAGTACCAAAGGACTGCACAAAACCCAACTAATTCTCTGAATGAAAGAAGGATTAATATCCCATTTTATAAGAAGGAAAGTGAGATAACAGAACAAACACCCAGGAAAATTAACAGACTGAATCACTGCAGCTTCAGTTCCACACCCATTCCTGTGGGTGGAGAGCCAAATTTGGGCAGAATCTCTTCTATTAGTATGGCAGTTTGTTTATCTGTTGCAAAAGAAGGAACAGCCCAGCAAAATTTCTCACAAGCAATTTTCTTTAGAAAATCCTGCCATTTCTCGTTTGGATTTTTTTTTTCTTATCAGCATGCATCTTTACCAAATAGGACAGTCAACAGTTAATGTGACAGAAAACAAATACAAATTGCACAAAACTGTGTTAAAATCAGACTGACACATTTCATGTGTTTTCAAAGATGTCTTTCAGACACACCTTTCTGGCTGCTTCTCATAGAGAGGAATAACACAGCACAGAAACACAGCACTGAAAAATGGCAGCTTACAGTGCCTTCTTCAAAAAAAGTAATAACCTTTTTCTACACATAATTGCACTAAATTCACCAAGAGCACATAATGGACAGGAATACAAAATGAATCACAGCATTTCTATATGAAACAGCTGTTCCATGAACTGGCCACAATGACTTTAGAGTATGTGACTGCATCTGTAGTTTGGAAAAAATTAGCCAGGAGCAATTATTTATCTTGAGTTGTCACACTTGTTTTATCAGCTCTTTAGGGGGTTCTCCTGTAAGCACAGAACTTGGAAAGCTGAAAAGGCAGGATTTCCCTACTCCAGTTGGACCAAGAAATAAAATGCAAATCCATGACAGCATGTTTAAATAAAATTTGTGACAGCCAATTTCATCCATCATTTTCTTCCTTTCCTTGTTAAGACAAAAAATAATATTACATTCCCACTAAGACTCGGGGGATCTCAAAATATATTTAGTAGTCACACCAGAATACAGGAATCATGAGAATGCAAATAAATCCCATTCTTCATTGCCTCATACTTTCCACCCCTCTAATTTGCAGTGGTAAATTTGAAATCCGAATAGTGTCATTTTTCAGCCAGCACTGAGCACTCCCGGGTGCCTTTTGCTGCCACTGGGACACGCAGCTGTGACATCCAACACCTATGTAAATCTGGGCCGAGTTATCTGCGCTGAGACACAGAATGCAGCTGAGAAAAAGAGTTGCTTTACCGTCTCACAAGGGAATGAAATATCAGTAGTGAGCTGCTGGCTCCGTTAGAGGTAACTCAACAACTTTACAATAATGTAAGCAGTCTTAGGAATAAGCTAAAAGTCATTAGGAGGTTGGTTTTCACAGCACATCAGGAGACAATATAGGGCACTGTCACGCATTCAGGAAATCATGTTCAGGTTTTATAAACCACAAATGCAAATAGGCCCTGGCAATCCTTATACTATGAACACATAAATAGATTTGATATGTATAAACCATTGTGTAACTCAACTGGAGAATTACTAGTGTCTGGGAAAAGATACCAGAGTAGTAAGAAGTTTTTGAGTACCCCAGGACAGACATATTAGGCTTTCTAACATCACATATCTGAGACAAGAACCAAGACACAAATGTTGTTAGCATTAGATATCATTTTCCAGGACATCTTGAGCAGTTAGCCAAGTGCAACATAGCTGCACAAAAGAACTTGCTGTCGCTTGTCATTAAGTTATCTGACTGCTTAGGTATGGGCCACAGCCTCTGGACAGTTGCTCGGAATGCTCGATTTGTAAGCAACAAGCTTTGGGAAACTAACAAGGATGAAAAATAACTGCTCAAGGGTGTATTAAAAGGCTGTTTCCTTTCAAAACTGAATTAAAATTTGGGCTTATACAATTATTTAAAATAACCTCTTTGTTCTATCTATTACCTTTTTTCTCCTTTCTTTTTTAAGAAGCAGCTTTTGAACATGTAAGCAGGCTGGGGATCTGTTTGTGCTTTCCCTCTTTATACATTCACAGTCTCCTGTTCTGAATTTTGATTCACTGGGTGCTGTCCTCTCAAACAGTCCAGCACTGCTCCTGCTCTCACTGCGCTGCTCTTTGGCCACAAATCCTTTTACAGGAAAGGGGCTCTGGGTGCAGCTGCTGTAGGTGCACAGGACAGGCAAAGCCCCTCATCCTGGATGCCAAACACGAATATTCCACCTCACAGCTCAGGGGGTAATGAAAACTGAAGACACAAAGGGATTTTGCACTAGATTTCTGAAAAATCCAAGCTGAGCTGACAATCTAAGCACTTCTCTCTCAACAAAGGCTGCTTGGGATTTACAAACTAGCTGTCCCTCCTGAAGAGCCTGATTTATTTGGTATGCTTTGGGCAATCTTAACGTATGCCAAGTTTTTATTCACAGACATGGTCTTTTGCATAATACCCAAATAGAGTGTTTGCTCAGGAAGGGGTAGACCTGAATTCCAAGCTTTTCCCTGCTGAGGAGGGCTGAAACTATGGCTTACTTCCTGGGGGAACACACAGAGCCTGCAAAGAAGGACAAACCTGGATTTGAGTGGAAGAGACCTGGGACTCAGTTTCTGCTCCCTGGGATGTTCAAATACCTAACATCAGATGGCATCTGGATTAAAAAACAAATACAAGCCAGAAATAATCAAGGACAGTGAGACTGGGACCAGGAATACATCACTCTTGGCCAAGCTCCATAATCACTAAGTTAGATAATGATGCCAGTCCTCTTGGCAGACCTTATTGGCAACATGCTAGTGCGATTATGTTATTTCAGTTCTGCAGCAGCTTGAACGTCTCTGCATTGCCTCTCCATGGCACAGTACAGACATACCGTCTTCTCTTTCACTGAAGTACAAGCTATTGCATTACCTGGGTCAGAGAGAAGTTATGTGTAATTGCAATATTAATGCAACTACTACAGCTTCACTATTCTTATGCATATCCTTCACATAGCCTCGGTATCCATGGTACTGCTGCACCTGGGACAGGAAACTTTTAAATTTCATTTTTAAAATGTTCTGTGATATCTCCTGTTTCAAGTAATATTTAATTAGGTTGCAGCAAAGAGAAAGCAAAATTGAGAATCCCCTAATTAATGACATAAAGAATTTTAGAATAAATATCCTCAAGGATTTTACAGTAACGAAGACAAAGATTTGAAAAGGAATAGCATGTTATAATTCATCTGCCCTTGTCTTTTCTAACACATCTTACCCTCTCTACAATGGGGATGAGATTTTCTGGACAGCTGCATTTCCAGCTCAGCACCACAGATCAGGGATCATGCAAGAGGCACTGCTTCATTCTTCCTCCCTACGTGCAGCTTGTGGTGCACAAAGCTTCCTGCCTCCCACCCAAAATGCCTGTGTGGGGCATAGGACATTACCCCCTGGCCTACTGGAGTAGCTCTGAGCACACTGGCTTCCAAGAATCCCACCCTTGAGCCCTCCTGATCCTCTGTGTGATCAGGACGACCAAAAGTTACATGCCTTGACTGGAAGCATAAACATCTTGTGTGTCCTTAGAGAATCAGTCCCCAGTTTCACTCTGTGCAACATCCCATCCAACTGGAGCAGTTCTGGCGTAGATGCACTTGGCCTTCAAGGCACTCAGACTTCTTAGGAATTGGGAAGAACCTAAAATTCAAGCATCAAAGACAATTAAATGACCTCCTGGGAGAACATGGATCTACTTTAGTTAGTTTCCAAGAGAAGGGACTTTCCCAACCACAGCCAAGAGTAGCTGCTGCAAGGACTGTCTGCCATGCGACTTGTGTCCGTGTCAGACACTTGCCAGGAGACAGAGCAGGGCAGCATTCAAAGTGGGTCATCAGAGGTTTTTAAAATTAGCCTGCCTTTGAATCACATTCCACAAGATTTAGATCATTTCCAAGGAAGTCTGTCACACTGAACGTGCAGTTTTTAAAACCCAATGTTATGGCTGGGCTGTTATTGTTCAGCAAGTGCTGCTTGCACAGCAAGATTAGAGACTTGCTTCCAAAATGAGGGTCAAATTTATAAACCTGCATTCACTGCACTGTCTCTAATAGGATATTCTTCTTTTGCACTCTTTCCTGTTTAATGTGAAATAAAATTCCTTTTCATTTTTAGCAAACCTTACAGCTGGAATATAATTTTGGCTAATAAAGCATCTATAAACACCATCAGTTTTATTGTGTATGACTGCTAACTCATACCTTGATAACAGCACTTGGCTTGACTGGCAGCAGCGAGGTAACCATGGACACAGTTATTATTAAGAAGAGATAAAAATTACATTCCAGTTAATTCAGAAATACTTCTTTTCTCTTGAATGGGAAATTGAAAAAAAAAAATATTTACAGATCTATTCCCACACCAGATGTCATGCCTATTACTGGTAACATTAATATTGTTATCATTTTAGCTGCAGTGCTTGGAAATACCAGTATGAGGTCAGGGTAACTAAGAGAGATGCCTGAAGAGAAATTTTGGTCCTTGAAACTCAAGGCTTAGAGTTGGAGCAAACAAGGCAAATGAGTAAAAGAAAATGGTTTTATCTCCATTTTTAAGATAAAGGAAAAGAAACACAAGATAAATCTTTACTAGTCTCAAGGACTTTGTCATCTTTGGAATTACTTTTTCTGTACGTATTAAGCATAAAAAAGGCATCAAAAATTGCCAGACTAGTCAGTTCTGAATGAGTAAAATCACATATATGTCCTCACTAATATTTTGCATTATTTATAATTTTTATAGACGTATTTTAAATAAGTTTCTATAAAGACTGATCATACAGCAGACTGTTTTACTGACATTGTATGGTCTACAAAAACCTCTTGAATCCTGGAATTTCAGCAAACTCCATCCCTTAGGGAGCACATCAGTTTTATCTGTGCATTTTTCTAGCCAACTTGCATCTTCTTCTGTGCATGGGTGTCAAGAACTACAATATGGGTTGACCCAACTCAAACCAGCTGTTGGTTTTCTTGTTTGAATTATTTTTCTATCACACCCTGCTTTTGCCCTTTGCCCTTTTCCATACTGAATAAATCTTGGCTGTTCAGCCAGACGAGAAAACATCCCACAAACAAGATTATTGTCCTTTTTGGCCAGGTATGCATAGCCCAGATTGCTAAGTCCCAACTCGTGGGTCAGGCCATTTTCACATCTCTTATTCTGTATTATCAAAAGGTCTCTTTGAGTGTATCTACCTGTATGCTAAAAAATAAATCTTCATGTGGCAGGATGATTATACTTTGTATTAAATACGTACAACATTATCCCAGCCCCAGATAATTTAAAAGAATCTTTCCAAGACTCCATGCGTAAACTAAATTCAGGCAGAAAAAAAAAAAAAAAAAAAAAAAAAAGAAAAAAAAAAAAAAGGATACAAAATATATAAAAGGCAATAAACCCGTAGTTCATTGTAGCCCATGGAGCACTCTCTAACTCTTGTAAAATTACTTCTGTCACAGAGGCAAGCGTCTGTGCTTCCATCTGGAAACAAAGACTGAATTATTGTCTCTAATGTCAAGGGAATGTTTTAATTTCTTGTGTTATTGTCACTTGAAAGTATGTCCCCCAGCCTACAGATGGAGAGAAAGGGCTGAGGTTACAGATTCACTAGTGTTCCCCACGGAGTTTTGTGCCTGCTCTCTGTCTGAAACTCATCACTGTGGTTCTCACAAATAAAGAATGATTTCATAAATACAAGCATTGGGTTCAGCTATTCAATGACAGACCTTATTGTACGCTTCTTGAAAACGTTCCTTTTAAGTGCTATTTCTTTGGAAATTTATATTTCTTAACGCAATATTTGCTTCTAAAGATGTGTCTTCATTCACTCTGCACAAACTGGGAGATGTCAGGTTCATTATGTCCCATCAATTCTTAAAACTACCACTGGAGAAAGGATGAGATTTTTGCTAAGATTTTTAGCTGATCAGAGAATGGGATGTAGAGAAGCTGAGATGGCTGAAAATGTCTAGCAGTAATGTTAAGGACACAATCACCAATTCTATGTATATATACACTATATAACATGTAAGTAGATTCTGAACTAACAGAAGTTAAGAGTTCATTGACCATTCTTGTGTATTTATAACAGCATTTAACCCGAATGAAATTTAAACGCTACCCTTTCCACATCTACATAATATCTATATAGACTTGGCTCACCCACTATGTTTTTAGAGATATTGGGTTTGCTGAGGCTCCCTTGCCTTTCCCCTCACACATGCATTGCAGTCCCCATTAAAAAGAGGATTGTGAAGTTCCTCTGGATGCCATTTGCTTTCTTTCATCTCTGTGTTGAAAAAAAATGTACACATCTAAGGGTGAACACTCTCAGTCTCGTCTGTAGCTTTGGACTCGGAAGAAATTTGGGGTTAATATTTTTGTTACAGAGTACTTTTTCCACTGTGGAGGCTTAGATTTCCTCACATCTCAAATCCACATCTCTATAGCATTTCGATTTCATACCTTTCGATGAGCAGGAAGGACTGGACGGTCCTGGACTTCTCTGTGGTCTCTAAGCTTCAATACAGAGATGAAAACACCAGCAGCTTGAAGGGGCAGAAAATAACAGAATGAATAGCATTATGCCAAAATGAGACGGCTTTCACTGCTACCAGTTGCAAAGAAAGAACAAAGATTCATTAGCCTGGTTCACCAGTTTGGTAGCTGGGTGACAATGTATTTTCACACAGTCCAGTATGCTATTGCATAGCTTGGATTCTTTTAAATAGCGATTACAGTCATTTTATAACAAAACACGCACCACAGCAGATGTTCTCATGTAGTACAAGAAAACCTTACATAAGAACACTTGACACTAAGAAACATCTTCTTACTCAATGCAGATAGAACACAGAGTCCCTTTACATGTTCACAGACGCCTCACAAGTAAGTAGCTGGGTAAGCATAGGTAGCAACCACCTCAAAAGAGACCCTCGGGAGGATGGAGAGCCCCATCCTTTCAGACCCCACCTATCAGCTAAGAGGAGAAGACATGGACAGCAACAGATCAACAAACTGGCAAATTCAAAGCACTCACAGTTCCTGGTGTTTCGCTACAGTTGTGCGCTCACCAACAGATATATTCTTGTCCTCTGCAGGTGCTTTGTTCCCATAAAACAACTCTTGCTGCAGCAGGGCTCAGAAAACAGAGATCACACTCCTCTGTCTTCCCAAACTCATGTTCAAAGTGAGAAATAACAGGAAATTCATGCAAATGCAGTCTGTGGAACTCGAGGAATTCCATGCCTCAGGACATCAACAAACAGAAACACTGCAAATACTTCCACTGCTTACACAATGTACAGGCAAAAGCTCACCAGAATTTGTGCCACACAATGTAAAATCTAAGGGATGAGAAGATGAGCTTCCTTTCTTTTCTGCAGTGTGGTGATGGGTGCAGTGCTGGGCACACAGATGCTGCCTACCCTGAAGAACTGCAGTGGCCACCTTCCAGATGTTCCCAGGTCTGTAGTTTGAGCAGGCACAGAAGTTCCTGCTGTTGTGACCAACACCTCTCCAGAGACACGTCATTGATATAAATTTTAAAGTTCAAATGCTTGTTCCCAGAAATTTGCTTTTACTTCCATTGTGTTCCATTCTTGAATTTTGCCAGCACACTGAGGATTGCACTGCACATCTTTAATGCTTTTTTTTCTGCTTGGGAACATGTCTTTTAAACAAAATACATGAAAGTTACATTCTTATTAATAGATTATGAACCACTAATGCAATTATCAGTTTAAGCAAAAAATAAAATCATTTTTTTAAGTTACTAGTCCAGGCATAGGTACCGTTAAAAAGAACATTATCATTTCCTGCATATTTAAAAAAATAATTAGAACTTTATTTTTCCAATTTTTACTAATTAAAAAAAAAAAAACACAGATTAAAAATGGGAAAAATAAAGATATTTTAATATCTTTATTGCCTTCAAGGCACTGTAATTTTAGATAATGTTATTCTCCTAAATTTCTGTTGTACTAATTTTTTTCTCTCTACTTCCATATTATTCTCTTCAGGCACAGATCATGCATTTCTCCCATCTTATGCTTCTGCTTCATTTTTCCTAGGGACTGGTTTGTTCAGCAGCAAGCAGGCAGTCATTTTAGCCTCTTTATTCCCCTCATCCCCCATTCTCTTTTGTGGATCTAAAGGATACACCTAAGGTGAGTTGAGACACTGTTTGTAAGATCTTTCTGTCCACCCCCACCCCAATAACAGTAATCACAGACAAGGTGTCCTTGTTCTTTCCTTGCTACCAGAACATTCAAGATTGACAACTCTATACCGAGTTGCTCGTTTAATCATACATGTTCTGGTGGAAATTATTACCTTTATTGCAAAGCTGTGTATAGATAGAATTAAATGCTCATTTTTGCAATGAAGAATGCGCTCTTCTGTAAAATAATTACTCCATTATCAGGTCTGCTGTAAGTATTGTGCAGTTGCTAGTAATTTTTCTCATTCTGTGAGGATTATAAAGAGAACCTGAACTTCCAAAGTACAGGATTTAAGACTATCAATTATTTCCTTCATGGCTCCCTCCCTTTCCAAAAGAAAATAATCTCCTCTGAAGAAGGTGTCATTCTTATGAGAACAGGAGGGTTGCAATATCACACTTTCAATGAGAATGCTAGACCTGATTCAAAGTCCAAAAATTCGAACTACATGAAAAGTGTCCTATTAACATCAGTAAGCTGCTCATCAGCTCTACTGAACAAAAGCTTCCCCTCACTTAAGGTCCTGCTGATAGCTGTCAGGCCCTTGAAAGTTTTGACATCCTGGTTCCAGTTACATTGGCTCCACCAGTAAGATTTATGCAGGTTTTCTGCCCATCTTCACTGGTTAGTTATAGTCAAGTACCCTTTCCTTGCTTCAAAACCGTGTTTTATATGACTTAACTTTTAAAATCTTGTTTAAATGATAAGCATTATAGAGACTGTGCCAGCAGTAATAACCAAACAAAGTCACAGCCCTTTTAAGATACATAATTTTTGAAACCAGGGTTTCCTCTATGCCTTGCAATACATGTGATACTAAAACTTGAAAGAAATTACTGTTGTATAATTATAATTTCCTGAAAAAAAGCCCTCTAAAATAACTTACAATTGTGAATGTTAGGTGTGGCTGAATACATTTACGCCTTCAGAAACATCAGGAAGTTCTTTTTATTCCATAAACACTCTTGAGAACTGATGGGCTAAACAAGACTTCCCTGCCAGGTGTACTTTTTATGAAACAAAGCATCACAGGAGCATGTCAAGAAAGAAAACAAAATTAAGACACTTACAAGTACTGGGTGCAGACAAAAGAGAAATAAATACTCTGGGACAAGAACATAAAACAGGAAATCCAGGAAGGAAAATGACAGTTAGGTAACAGGCCTTACAAGTAAAGCAGATAAAGGAAAGAAAATAACAAATGTACCTTGTTCATGATATCCAATCTCCCACAATCCAACTACTTCCACTCTTTGGAATCCAGAATCATTAGGGCAAAATTTTGTGACTTAGAAATGGAAGCTAAAATGGAAATCATGCTGAAAACAGAACTGCACTGGAAAACATCCCTGTCCAACTGAGCACTAAATATTTATACCACAGAGGAGAAAAAAGGCCTTAATCAAGGCTAGTCCCAAGCCCACAAACTTTCCATCCTCTCTGCTCAAAGGCAGCAAACAGCTTGAATTATTATTCAACCCACATGAACCAAAGCTGAAACATTTTTTCTGCCTGTGCCCAAAAAGAAGAATCACAGTATAAGGGCTGATTTTCACAAAGGGCTGATTTTCACAAAGGGCGGATTTTTGGTTCACCACAATCTGTAGCAGTGCCACAGGCTTCCCCCCAACACCCTCACGGCCACGGCAGGAATGCCATCGGAGCCAGGACAGAACAGGTAATGCCAGCTGAAGCCAGAAAAGCCAAGCTGTAAAAGCAGCAGCAGCTGCAGCATTCAGCCCCCGGCCAGGGCAGCGGCTGAGCGCCGGCAGTCACGGCTCGAGCACCACCAGCTCCCATGTGTGCTGCCCAGGGCTGAGCAGGATGGGTACCACGGATGACAGAGCAGTCAGCAGGAAACCCCCCCATGGCTCGGAGCACAGGGTGCTCCTGGACACACTGGCTACAGTGTTTTCTGGATAGTCACCGTTCCCCTGAAGGACACGCCGGTATTTTAATCCCCGATGGATGCGTTCTCCTCCTCCGGCTCATTAATGCCAATCTTCTCTACAATAAATAAGCTCGGAAGTTGGTCTTCTCTGGCCTCTCCTGGATGATTTATGTCATGGGCTTGCAATAACTCATGCTGAAGCTTCTCTGACCTAGATTCACTCCAACGTTGTAACTAGTTTGGTGACTTCTTTCCAGTCTTTCAAATCCATTATTCAGCAAGCTGGTGCTGATGATGCACTTTCAGCCAGGTTGCTTTCATCTTTCATTTTATTAGATGCAAATTGGATTTGAAAATGAAGGCGGACACTGCTGTAATCATACTGGCAGGTAACAGTGTTACTCAGCTGTCAACAGAATTCAGCCTAAATAGATCATGGCACAAAAAAGAAATTGTATCAATGACTTTGCTTTGCTTGTATTTAATACTGCATCAAACCTATACTGTCACAGGGGACGAAAGAGTGAACACAAGTTGCAAACATAGCACTCATTCTATATCCTTTCTCTTTTCTCTTCCTTCCGCTCCTTAGCTAATTCAAGGGGAGTTATTACAGCATGAAATTTGTGCATGGTTTGCCAAAAAGATAGCAGGATAATAATAAACCAGACAGCACCAAAGCTGTGGGTTCCACTTTCTATTACTGGTTTAGATAAACTAATTAATTAAAATATCAAGAGCACGTTTTACACATGAATACTCTTGGGTTCCAGAGAGCTAAAAGTAAATCAGTATAAAACACTAGGTACAGATAGACACTGCTAACACTGATTTGCTTGCCTGTATGTTATTTGTAATAAATAACATTATGGTCTGCTTTTGTAAAAGTAACTATTGACAATTAATTGATTGCACTAACCCTTTCTGAACAATATCCTTATGTAAAATATGAGCCAGCTGTGGCACAATCAAAAATACTAATTAGTTTTAACCAGATTTCAGCAATTAATTTGATGAGGCCTCATTCATGAGTTGTACTGTGCTAATTTTTCCTACTTTTGCTAAGACTTTAATACTAAGGAACATGTCCATGCTCATTGTTCTTTACTATTGATATGAAAATTTTCTGAGGCTTTCACTAGAGGGAGTAGTATATAGTAGAGAGATGTTTGACTGGTTTTTGTTTATGTTTGTGGGGGTGGGGGGTTTTTTGTTTGTTTTTTGGGGTTTTTTTGTGTTTTTTTGCTTTGTTGGGGTTTTGTTTGTTTGTTTGGTTTTGGTTTTTTGCAAAGGGGCAATTATTCCCTACAAGGAGGAAGGAAATGCAACTACAATGCCTCCAAAGGAGAGGCCAAACACTGAAATGTCTCAGCAAAGGACACAGATGGAAGAACCCTGTATTTCCTTTAAGTGGAGACAGTTTATTAACAAGTGGAAATGTCATAAGAAGGTGGGAGGGTTAAACATCTGGTCTGAAGTCTGGCAAGATCTACCCAAAGCTTTGGGCGTATTGTCAGAATAATTCCTGATATGTGTCATTTATTGTGGTCTTCTGTGGAAACACCAAAGTCTGCTGCCAAGAGCCCATCTCACTTCAACTGCAGAAAGCAGCTTTCTCACCCATTACAGAGCTATAATCTTGTGCACCCACCACTTACTACAAATACTCTCAGAAATGGAAATTAACAAGTGGGAGAAGTACTTAACATTTTGCCACCCTTCCAGCGCAATGAAAAAGCAGAATTAATAATTCTGTTGGTGCAGTCAGAAAGGGGAGTCAGACTCTTGCCCTGACTCCCTCCTGGCCAAGACACAAAACCCAGCAGCACAGCCCCACATTCACAACAGGTTCCCCCCATTCCCAAAGGGTGTCAGAGGTGGCTGCTGCCCTAAGCAGGGTCATTGATTCCTCATTCCTCAGCACAGGTTCCCTTGGAAAACGGAAATCAGGTTTCTCCATCTTTTGGGGGAAACTTCAGCTAGATGTAAAAAAGTCATGAAGCCAAGTTGTGCAAATTGACCTAGGAGTCAAGTACTCTTACCCCTCCAAAAGCTGCAGAAGTGTGTCAAAATGGCCCCTCAAGTCCTCACACACGCCTGTGCAGAGTCCCAAGCAAGTTTGGATCCAGGTATTTTGCAGTTGAAAGATCTTGATTGTTGCAGGAGTAAATAAAAAAATCAATCAACTTTGCATATATGCATACCTATCTCAATATCTGTGCCTTCATCTGAAGAAAAGAATTATTAATTCAAGCCAATTTTGATCTGAATTTCTTAATTCCTTTATTTTTATTCCTTACTAGACCATTCAAGAACATAAGAAAGAGTGTTGTGTACACAAATTATAGACATATATCCAGTGCACTTCCTACATGGCTCTGTATGCCATTACTGAGAGCCTCAGAGATTCAGCATTACAAGAAAAATCACAATATCTCTAATAAGTATTCCCTGCTTGTGTGATCTGACAGGTAGGTGCAAGAAATCTTTCTCGTTTTTAAAAAATAAAAATTCTTAAATACACTTTAAAAACAAAAATTCTTAAACACATACTCACTCATCTCACAAGCCCTCTGCTGTGTCAGGGATTTCTTTGGACACATTTCGGTGCTGGGGTCTGGCTCCCTGAGCAGCTCCTGCTTTCCCAACCGATGCAGAGCAGACCGAGGGCTCTGCTGCGATTCGAGCCAGGAGCCTGCAGCAGAGGGCACTGTGAAAGCGCCAGAGCTGCAGCCCTGCACAGAAGGTTCTGGAAAGGGAGACGGGACATTCCCCCCAGGGGACACGTGTGCCATTCTCACCGATGCTGCTCTCAGTTCCCCTGCGGGAAAGGGGATGGCTGTTCCTCTGAGCAGGGGTCCAGGCTGTGTTATCACACCACGCTCAGAACAAGGCCAGCTGAGCCTTTGCTGCAGAGCTGCTGTCCATGGAAGCTGCTCCCAGGTGAGGCTCTGCTGGGCTGGTTCCTGGTCTCTCCAGGCCGGGCAGCGGGAGCGCTGCTGAGGGCATGGGCAGAGCGCCGCTGAGGGCATGGGCAGAGCGCTGCGGAGGGCACGGGCAGAGCGCCGCTGAGGGCATGGGCAGAGCGCCGCCGAGGGCATGGGCAGAGCGCCGCTGAGGGCATGGGCAGAGCGCCGCCGAGGGCATGGGCAGAGCGCTGCGGAGGGGATGGGCAGAGCGCTGCGGAGGGGATGGGCAGAGCGCCGCTGAGGGCATGGGCAGAGCGCCGCCGAGGGCATGGGCAGAGCGCTGCGGAGGGGATGGGCAGAGCGCTGCCGAGGGCATGGGCAGAGCGCTGCGGAGGGGATGGGCAGAACGCCGCTGAGGGCATGGGCAGAGCGCTGCGGAGGGGATGGGCAGAACGCCGCTGAGGGCATGGGCAGAGCGCCGCTGAGGGCATGGGCAGAGCGCTGCCGAGGGGATGGGCAGAGCGCTGCCGAGGGCATGGGCAGAGCGCCGCCGAGGGCATGGGCAGAGCGCTGCCGAGGGCATGGGCAGAGCGCTGTAAAACCGCGACTCCGGGAATTGGTGCGCATCTTCCAGTGAGTGACACGTGCCTGCGCGGCCCACGGACGTGCCTGGTCCGTAAAATCTGCTTGGGGCTTTGCTGGCTTAACTGTCAAATGTTCCTGGGAGAGACAATGCCATTAAAATACGGGTTTTATAATCAGTCATTTTCATTTGGATGCTGAAGGCAGCTCTCCACTGTTCTGCTTTTATACTCTGTACTGTCAGATATTCCCAAACACCCTACAAAGAGGCTAAGCCTGCAGAGCTGAGATAGTGAATATTTACAGCAGTACTCAGCAGCCAGCATCTCTGAATCTATCAACAGCTCCTTGCAGGAGGAATCAACCTCGTCTATCCCCATCTGCACAAGTACTTTAAAGAATAATTTTAGAAAGCAAATGAACCATTGCAGAGCCATTAAAAGAATTAAATAATCCATAAGTAGCAGTAAAACTGTACAATAAGGAGCACTTAATGTTATTAGAAAAGTCAGTTGTGTGTGGACAAAGGCTGACTGACAAATGAGAAAAATATTTGTTCACTGTGAGTGATCTACAGCAGACCTACAGCCAATGGTACCAGATGGTGGGGCTGGTTTTTTGTAAACACACCTCTTCTAGAACCAAAAAAGCCTGGTTAATTGACCGTGGATCATGGTCCCATAAACTAAGCAAAGCTGTGCCTGCACAGTACCATTGGCAGACGGTTCCCATTAGGAAAGCAGTAAAGAAAAGTTTTTGGGTTCTTTGGGAGGCATCTGAATTCACTGGGAAGCACACACACAAAAAAAAGACCTTGAGTAATTATGAATAGATCAGAATAATACAGAGAAGATCTTATTCAACTTTCCATGTCTGTGTTGGATAATACACTCAATTTCAATGGGCAGTCTTCCTTTCAATTCAGCATTTTTAGTCTGTCATCAAGAACACAGAGATACAGAACTAAAGAGGGGTGCAGCTGAGAACTCTATCTCCCACAGAGTGGTTTCATCATATAATAACCATGAAAAGAACATTGATTCTTGACTTGAACTGTTATTTGACAATAAATAAGCATTCTTAACTTTAGTACTGTGATGGTATTTAATCCATGGATTTCAGAAAGGTTTTATACTGTGTAGAGGATGAAAGAAATTTCCAAAGCAAACAGGCATAAAATGTTCCTCAAGGGAAAACTCTGACTCCAGTTATTAATCTGCAACAGCCTTCCCAACCCATGGAACATCTTATTTTGCTTACTGGCATGGGATCACAGCTAATCCTGCTGTATGTCCCTTGAGGATTAACGAGCTGGTTAATGACCAGCAGCAGAGCAGCTCCATTCATTACAGCATATCAGAACCAATTTCTAATTTCGACACTCTGGAGGGAGGGGGTGCCATCCAGAGGGACCTTGACAAGCTGGAGAGGTGGGCCTGTGCAACCTTCAAGAAGTTCAGCAAGGCCAAGTGCAAGGTGCTGCATCTGTGTCAGGGCAATCCCAACCCCAAACACAGGTGGGGCTGACAAGGTGCAGCCTTTGGGAGAACAACTTGGAGTTGTTGTTGGATGAGAAGCTCAACACGCCCCATCAATGTGCATTTGCAGCCCAGAAGGCCAGCCGTGTCCGGGGCTGCATCAAAGGCAGCGTGGGCAGGCAGCAGGCTGAAGGAGCGGATCCTCCCTCTCTGCCCCGCGCTCGTGGGACCCCACCTGGAGCGCTGCACCCAGATCTGCACCCAGCACAAGGACAGGGACCTGCTGGAGCGAGTCCAGAGGAGTCCACAGGATGCTCAGAGGGATGGAGCACCTCTCCTGGGAAGACAGGCTGAGAGAGCTGGGCTTGTTCAGCCAAGAGAAAAGAAGGCACTGAAGAGACTTTAGCATCAGTTTCCTGTTCATAAAGGGGACAAAAGAGAGCTGGAAAGGGACTTTTCACAAGGGCCTGCAGTGATGGAACCGAGGGCAACGGCTTTAAACTGAAAGAGTAAGTTTAGAGATTAGAAAGAAATTCATCACTGGGATGGTGATGAGGCACTGGAATTGTTTGCCCAGAGAAACTCTGGATGCCTTAACCCTGGAAGTGTTCAATGCCAGGTTAGATGAGGCTTTGAGCAACCTGGTCTAGTGGAAGGTGTCCCTTTCTATGGCAGGGAGGTTGGACCTAGGTGGCCTTTAAGGTCCCTTCCAACCCAAACCATTCTGTGGTTCTAAGAATTACAAGATAGCTGACAGTACCTTCAGGTACATTAAATTTTTTCTCTGGTAATATTTTCTTATTCCTATGTTCACAGAGAATAAACTTTCTCTGACCACAAGATGGCCCTCATGGTATATTGTCTGTGCTGTGGTATACAATATCCTTGCCTTATTCATGCTGCACAGCCTGCAATATTCTAGTTCCACTTTATTTATGTATACATATAATCTGTTTCTCACTGGTGCCTTGTGTTAGCAGAAGACAAAGCAAAATTCCTGCATCTGTCAGATTAATTCCCAGGCTCTGGGGCAGCCAGGCTAAGTTTGTGGCTGTGCTGTCCCAACAACCCAGCCCCAGCACAGCCACAAGCACACGCTGTCGCTCCTCACTGCAACCTGCACAGGGGCACACATCCCTGAGGGCACCTCCTGCACACCCATGGCCACGGCAGAGAGAGCTGGAGAAGAGTCCTTTCCTCATCACTGGGGCCAGCTGCCACCAGGTCAGGTGCCAGGTAGGCAGAGCTCTTCCTTGTTCTCTCCCATCATGAGGTTTTGCATCTCTTGCTAGTCACTGCTTTCTGGTATTATATTTTGTAGGCATATTTGATCTGGCATTGTTTCATTTCTTGTGTTTTCTCCCCAAAAACCACATGATCGAGCACAGTGATGTCAAGTAAGTGAGTGAAATTGCATCTTTCAGTCTCTGGCTTCCGTGGCATCCTCTGCAGCCTTCAGCTCTATTGACAGGGCTCAGGGATAGCTCTTTTTTAAGGTTTCTGCTGGTCTAGAATTGGGGAATTTCCATAAGAGAGCTTCCTGAAAGGTTAGATCAAGGTGATCCAAAGGAGGCCAAAGAATTAAATATATAGCCTCCTGCCTAGAAACTTACTAGTTTTCCTGACTGAAAGTGTTCAAAATTGTAAAATGTTACAACAAGGAGTGCCAGCAGGATGAAGGACAGCCCTGTCTTAGCTCAGTTGAGCTGGGATAATTTCAGGATGATGTGAGGCTGATATGGTAAAGCATAGGGATATCCCAGAACAGGACAGGATACCAATCATGCTTCAAATATGTCTCTTGAACAAAAGAGTAACAACAAGTCCACATATTAGTCAGGCATGCCTGTTCCCCATGGGCATCCAGTGCTCCAAAATGGAGACAAGAAGAACTGCTGGGAAAAAAAAAAAAAAAAAGCTGTAGGTATGAACAACAAGAGAAGCCCTTGCACAGCCACATATCAAGGAGCCAAGAGGCTGTGAAAAAATGGCCACACTGGAGAAAGAGTGATGGAGAAAGAGGTAAAGGGTGCCCAGCAGCTTTAAGTCTTTAATTCTTTCTTTCTCCTGAAAGAAATTAATGTGTAGAAGCTTCTCCTCAAAACTCTCTATCATGTTGAAAAATTTGGTTGACAGTTCTTTCATGAAAGAAAAAACAATGAGATTGTATGTCTTCTGCCCAGAATGGAACCAAAGAAATCAGACTGAAAAGCATGAAAATCTTCAAGGGAAAAGACTTTTGCTCTTCAAATCATTGATAGACTGGATGCAGATACCAAAGGGATTTGGGGTTGGTTTTTTTTATGTCAATGAAGCAATATTGCAGTCTCCATAAAACCGAAGAGAAGCCTAGATATCACTGAAAATAACATCACCTGCTGCCCACTTCCCCACTGGTCTGGTGCACAACAAGTCACTGAAATATATCCAGACCAATTTATGTCACTGTGCTGTCTCTGCTGCTTGGCTGTGGAGGCAGATGTGTTAAAGAGAGAACTTTGGCTTTAGATGCTCTTTGTTAGGTCCCAGCCATCTGCTAAGAGGCAAAATAAATGATCTTAGTCTCTGCATGAAAAATTAAGCAATGAGGATGGAAAATATAATTTTATAAATATATATATATATTATATTTTATGTAAAAGTATTTAATCAAATTTAAAATAAGCATGAGTCTGTCTGGCTATCTCTGTGAACTATGATGCCCAAATTGGACAACAAATCAAAAGTAGCTACAGAGAAGTATAAAACAAACATTAAAATGGCACCATGTCATTTTTGCACTAGTCCAGAAAGAAAAGATGCAATTAAATAACTTCAGGCTTTTCTTGAGAACAGTATCCATAAAAGTACCAGTAACAGGAATTAGACACTTGTTAAAACCCATTACTATTTATTTGAAAGTAAAAAATACTTTCAATTTCAGGTAATTCTGAAATGAGTTTCAATTTTCAATGGGAAAGTTATATGACCTGAAAAAACTTGTTTAGAGAACCTATTACATTACTTTCTATCAGTCTGAGACATGACTTTCAACCACAAATTAAATTCCATTCCCAGGAACTTAAATTTGGAAAAAAAAAAAAAAAATACCAGAAATTTCCAAGACAACCTCTGCCATAGCTAGCAGCTTTCAGCATCCCAGCTCCCAAAGCTCTCTTCTGCTGCTGAAACAAGACCATGAGTTATCCAAAATGATTTTCTAACACTGGCAGCTAGAACTACGAGCAGCATTTCATCGAAACTACTGAAACTAATTCCTTCTCGTGATATCTTGAATGAGACAAGACATTGTATCACATTGCACACACCAATATTTTGCAGACCATTTCTCTGAATGATGGTGTCTTTATCACAGGTCTTCTATTGAGAGAATATGTGTCAGCAGAGACTCTCTCCACATCCACAGAGAACAACAGCACAAGGCTGAATCTGAGAGGAAGGAAGCTGGAGAATGCCCTGAATGCACACCTTGCACCAGAGCACCACAGTACAGTGTAGCACACTCTCATCTTTGATCAACATTAAATGAAAAGACTTTTTTATTTATCCACTATTCTTAATGCACTATCTCGCCTTAGTACAAATCAAGAGTAATGCCCCAAAAATTAATATAAGTACGCTACCAAGAAATCAGCATAAGCTGCTGAAAATTGGAATGAAAACCAGCTTGACTGAGTCATCAATGAAGATCAGCCTGTCAAAATATTATATAATATCAATTACAATTACTTTGTTCTGCTGTGATTATTCTGCATTCTTGCGAAAAGTAACACAGCTTTTCAGAAACACTGGAACTTGTTAAAACTACAGTCTGCCTTTTAAAAATCCACATCCTCAAAATTTTACTTGTTCAATCAGCCTTTTTGAAATAACACTTTGTGAACACCTTTAAGGACAGATCTTGTAGAATGACTGGCTCTTTGGGCAGTCTCCTCGAAAATTATTTGCACTGTTACTCCCATATTCACTTCTCTGAAGAAATGTAATATTCATACACACATATGTATAAAATCCATACTCACATACACGTGTATACATATTTATATAAACATCCTCATACTCTGGCATTGTATGATGGTCTTTCATGGCTTGTGTCCACGGAAATTAACAATTGTATTTGTTCCAGCAGCATCCATCACAGAAATCCTCCTTGATGCTGGGAACAAATAAACCAGCAGCAGCTCCCAGTTCCTGTGCCCCTGCACCTGGCTCAGCTGTGGGAAGCAGCTGACTGTGACAGTTACAGGATTTCCACTCTGTCCAAGGGCCACGAGAGCCTTTTCAGCTCGTGCAGCACAGGCAAGCAGAGCTTGGGCACTGCTGGGGTACTTAGGCTCACATTCAAGGGTTTTGAACAAAACTGGGGACAGATTTGGGTACTTGGAACAACTTGCTCACCTAAGCCCCAGAAAGGTGGATCTCAGGGGAGGGCAGAGGACATGTAGTGGTAGAAACAGAAGGGTACAGAGCACCCTCTGGAAGAAATGTCCTTTTGAGGCAGCCATCCCTTTGAGCTGCAGCCAGGAGCCCTTGACTATTACGTATTAACAGCAAAAGTGTGCAGAAGCCTGTACCAGGTGTCACCTCTTAATATGTAAAGCGCAAAAAAAAAAAAAAAAAAAAAAACCCTTTGGAGATATAGACATCTCTATATGAAAAATATCTTATTTTTCAGTATTCCTGTGGCATCATACTTATCAGTTATTTCCCTAATCTTTGCCTTAAAAAACATAGCCCTAAGACTTCACTGTAGCCCTAAGATCATTTCCTATTCCACAGAGTACCAGCCTCTTGCTCCTCCAGGGTATCTATTATTCTGCAGGGCTATCAGAGGTGCCTGATAACAGCCCAGTTTTGCTCCTGTTTTGATGCTACCAGACCATCAGAAAAGATTACACACTTTTGTGGGAGCATAATTTGACCTGCTAACCACTTACAACTGGTAATGAAATAGAAATAAAGAACATGATTTGACTTCCAGGGCCAAAAATTAATTTTCTAGGCTGGCAGTTACAGGAAAAAAAAAATCTTTCCATTTATGTACTGAAGATTTTGTCTTTAGTTCCTGGCACATCATTTTAATAGATCTCTGAAACACATTTGAGATTGAAATAGGCCTTTAATGTAGATCAAATATGGGAGACAGGGAACTCTCTGGTTTCAATATTTCTAAGTTATCCTTCCTAAATTGCAATAAATGTCCTTATTCTCTTTCCAGACTCTCTTTTCCCAGTGTTCTCAAAATAACCTATTTAGCTGCCTGTCTGACAGTGATTAGAGAAAAGGCATAATTTTTTGTGAGTGTTCAATTTGACCAAATCTTGGGCAATCTCCTTTGACAAGAACTTCAAGAAAGACAAGAGTAACGCTTTGTAGAGCTCAGAGTCCAAAGACAACACACTCTACTGCATCACAGCAGGTCTTCCTAGGGCATGCTAAGCATTTCCTCATTGCAATTGAAGGAACCAGCCCTGCACATCACCATGCAATTTTGATTGCCAGTACTGAGAAGTAAACACAAACCAGTCCAATTTCAGACCTGTCAAAAGCAAGATCACATTGTCTTCTTGGATGCTCTGAATTGGTGTGGCTAAGAGTGAGGCTGAGCCATGATGAAAGTAATTTCTAATGTTAATCTGTTTGATCTGGCTGTGTGAGGTGCCTGAGACCAATCTTCACATATTATTCCCCTTACAAACATGAGGTTCAGCCTCAGACTGCTTTTTGTTTTGTCCAATGAATTTATAGTCAAAAAGACTGAAAGAGACTGAACTTCAACAAGACATCAGAAAGTCACAGCACAGTACTACTACTACCACTACTAGTAATAATAATAATAATAAAGGATATAATACTATGAGTTGTGTTTGGAAAGCTTAGTGGTAACCCCAGTACTGCCATGATTTACTTTGCTGGGATCCAGCCTTCACAGTCAAATGTACAGCACTTTATGACTTCTCTACAAAAAGGAATCTTTTTACTTGTTCAGAAATATAACTTAATTGTGCCAGCGAAACAAAAAAGTACTTTGAAAAACCAATAGTTTGAAACACACAGTTGCTGTTTCCAGTTCTAGATTCCTTATAGCTAGAGACCAGAGGTTTAAAGTGAAATGTTTTGGGGTCAATATTTGGAGAAGCGCATGCCTCTGTCTCTGGCTCAGTTTTTGAGTATATGCTGTGCCATTCCTCACAGCTAAACAGCTGCTCAAGAAGGATCATCATTACATCTGTTTAATCACTGCTTTCAAACACACGCTTCCCAGATATCTTATGGAATGAAGAACTTCAGAATACTCTTAAGTTCTAAAAGTGTCGTCTCAGTCCTTCCATTTATATCACTAAATGCTAATTCCTTAGATTCTTTCCTTCCTTCCCGAAGTTCCCTAATAGCAATCCTTTTTATAAAGGCTAGTCTGGCTAGACTGTAGCCTTGGATCCAGTTCCTCCTCACCTCCTCAAGGATGTGTGGATTTTCTAGTGAAAGCAGCACATCAACATTTCTAACATGTTGTCATTTGCCTTAGTTCTTTTATAAGGATACATTATCACACCTTGGTTTAGGAGAGCTGTATGGATTAGTGGACCTACAATAACTTAGAAATAGGATTATTAACCTTAAATATCCTATATACACTTTCATCTGGCTACACAGGGAATTCACAGGTTTGATTTATAGCATAAGGTCCTATTCTCTCTACAATGAAACTCTGTCTAATTCCAGTTGGATGACATTAATTTTATTCCCTTCTTTAATTATTTCTACATGAAACAGTAAGTTGAAATTTTGCCAAAGCCACTTGCTTTGCCCTAACCCCTCACATAAGCCATCTTTTGGAAGACTGCTCAAGTAGAGCATCAATTCCTCACTTGCATGAGGTGTTTCAGGCAATACTTTTCCTTTGTGCACCTACCAGTGAGTGTTACAATGTCAGTCCCAGCAAGCTCATTTTCCTTTTACCTTCATTTTTCTAGTTGTACTTTTTGTGGCAAGTTCCCTGATGTTAACCAACGTGTCTCACGTCACACACGGTAGAAAAATCATCCCTCCTCCCTGCTTGGTGTACATTTTAGCACTACATTAAATACTATTAGGTTGTCACTCAGAGGTAACACAAAGAGCCCTTTCACCCTTTCTCCTCAAGGTGCAGAGGGAAAGGACTTCATGAGTACATCTCAGTTCTAAACATTTTCAAGATGACAGAGGGGTTCACAGTTTCTTTTTTCTCATTTAAACACTTCAAGAAGGGCCATAGGCCAAATTCACATTCGGGTCCTTTTCTTTGGAAATGCTCTGGTTCCTACAGGAAGCACAATGGTTCATATGACTTAATTCTACCTCAAAAACTAGCAAGTAAATGAACAGACAGTACCTGAATAGCTTTTCAGTGATCAAATCAAGTCTTTCACCAGATAGGGTCTAAGTTATGCAGCTTTCTTTTGTGTGTGAAAAATCCATTTTTCTTTGCTCATTTGACAGTGAAAGTCACCAGTCTCAGGCTGTTACCGAGGCAGTTATTACATGCTTTAGGTTTGAAAGCAGTGCTCTTAACAACACTATGAAACTGAATTACTTCAAGGAAGCTCTGCCATTTTCCTAGGAAGGGCCAAAAAAATTATGGGGGAAGAAGAAAAGAAAAGTAAGTACAGCTGGTAAATGACAAGAGTATCATTCACTATGGATTTTAAGGTTTTGACATTTATTAATGTCAAATCCCTTCTCCTAAAAGACAGAGATTCCTGATAAGACAGATTTATACATTCCACATGGTAGTTTGTTCATATAGAGTGTAAGAGATTCACATTTAAAGGCCTGCTCTGCGCTTCAGGACTGGAATCTCATTCTTGCATAAACTCCATAGCTGTCCCATTAGAGGAGCTTTGGCACCTCTCTCTGTTCTCTAAAAATCATGAACTATTCCTATCAAGACTTTACATGGAAAATATTCTCAAATATTTATGTGTATGCATAAAGTGAGGCTATATAAGTACAAAAATATTGCAAATAGCAAAAACATAATAAATATTTTTAAAAAGAGGGGGAAGCAGAGAAGGGAGGCAGGTTTCTTGGCTTACTGAATACTTTTAATTGAAAATTTGGCAAAAACAAGAACAACGAGAAAAAGTACATTTCCAGATGAATCTGCTCTTCCTAAATTTGGTTTGGGAGGAAGCCAACAGGACGGAGAAATTAGGAAAGCAATATGACTACACATTTCCCACACTACAGATCACAGTAAAATTGAATGGGTCTCCTGACATTAGATCCTCAGTCCCACTCCTCACTGGTACCCTGATGATGTAAAGCTCTCCCAGGAGGAAAAATATTAAGAAATATATTTGTTTCCACAGAACCCTGTCCACTGCTAAAAAGAGCATCTGAAAACAACAAATTCCAAAACAGACATGAGAAAGTAAAATTTGTGGTTTACCTCTGAAACCTCATCTCAGATATATGCTGTGATTTTGAAAGAACAAAGATATCACCAAACATATAGATTATTAACTTTTTAAAAATTAGATTCTGTGTCTGAATTAGCATTGCCATCTCTTGTTTTACAAAAATAAAACATTTGCAAAGCAAAACATTTCCAATGTGTTACCATTTGCTTTAGTTATCCTATAAAAGATATATTATCGTAGCTTAGTTTAGGAGAGCTGTATATATTAATGCAAATTTACAATAACTTAGTAGAAATAGATTTATTAAATCAAATATCCTATATACATCTAGTACTCCAGTATTTATAGAGCTAAAATGTGTGTTAAAAAAATTTCAGATGTGTTAATACAGCTAGTAGAAATACACCCTGAATAGATAACTGCATTGAGATCCTTCCAGATGTGCACAACCAGTACACATTCTACCAAAATATAAAGGAAAAAAGTGCATCCTAGTGCTTTAATCTTCAAGTATTAGGGCTGTGTCCTGTTATTCAATCAATTTAACCTTATTTTTGAGGTTCATTTCTACCTGTAAAGACAGACATATTAAAATGCTCTTCAAAATTACAGCAATATCCATTGAAACCAAAGTCCCCAAAGTTCAAACATGAAACAGAGCACTGTTTTACTGAGACATACACCAAAACTGGCCTTTCAGAATAATCTGGTGTTAGAGGACTATGCAGCAGCAATACTGATAATTATTAGGGATTAAATTATTCAGTACTGATTGTTTCTTTACAGGAAAGCATGACTTGAGTCCTGAGTACTACTTTTTCATCATGCCATTTGATTTCACAGCTTTGAAAATCCAACTTCCTATTGAGATCTTTCCCAAGCCACTGATCCATGACAGATATCCCAGCTTTGGTAACCACCTGAATGTTGAGCGTTAGACTGGTTTTTCTCCTAACGTACATTCAGTCCAAGCTCTTCACCACAGAAATCAAAGAGCATTTTACAGTGAGGTTACGATTTTCATCCTTGAGGATAATCAGAAATTGACTGTGCAAGGCCCTAAGCAACCAGATCTAAAGTTAGACCTACTTAGACTGATGGCTGGATTAAGCAATTTCCTGAGGTCTCTTCCTACCTACATTATTTTCTGATTCCCTAGAAAAAGCGAAAACAGTAGGTAGAATGAAAAGTTGCAGAAGCAGAACATGATAGGTTTTCACAGCATTCACAGAATTGTTGAATAATATTGCTAGAAATAACATTTTGAAGTGAAGAGGCAGAAGTAACAGCTGGAAAATATTTTGTTGAAGTGTTACTCAATTGTTACTTAAAATGGTCAAGTGAGCTTTCCAAGGCACATGATAGCACAGGCTTTATATACATGAATTCCTTGCCTTCTCCAGCATTTTCAAATGGATGTTTGGATGCTTTACTTTTTCCCAGGTTATCTGACTGAGTTAATTTCTTTTTATTTTCTCTTTTTTTTTTATTTGTTTGTTTTATTTTAATAAAACAGAAAAATATCTACGTAGTACATCACAAATTCTTTGGACTCAAGTGGGGTTGAAAACACCAGAACACACTAAATACCGTTCTTTCTTAGCTGAGCACTAGGATGTGTGCAGCAATTCAGGACTGGTTTAAGAATTCAGAATTTACAGGGGAATGATAAGGAAAGTGCCTGAACACTTCTGGTTCATTTGTGTCAGTCTTGGTACTTTCACTGATGAGAACAAAAGTAATAACATGAAATTCACCTCTTCACAGGGCAATGCTACAAGCCTCAAAGCAGAAAACACTGGAATATTTATCAGCAAAAAATACTGAGCTCTAAAGCGGACAGTTAAGGAATATGTGCATGTCAGTATAAAAGCAACATTTTTTCAGGAATTGCTAGTGAGAATTTTTATTTATGGAGGACAAAAAATCTGTTGAAGATTTAGATATGAAGTGAAAGAAAAATCACCATCAGCTGGGAAATTAGATTGTGTTGTGGCCATTCTGATTAAAGAGACAGAATGAAAATTGGATTTTTCTACAGAAATGCAGCTATTCTGGGGAAAAAAAAAAAAAAAAAAAAAAAAAAAAAAAAAAAAAAAAAAAAAAAAAAAAAGCTTGCACTGAGAATTTAAATGAAGAAGAGAACTCTACTTTCACCTTTCATTTTTGGCAAACTACTTTTGCTCTTTTGTGTCATAGTTTCCTGGCTCATTAGAAGTTTTAAACGGGTTGATTTTTCCATGCTCCGTTCTGTCTCACTGAGATTTGGTGCTCAGTTGCTCACACCCGTGTTCAGAAGCTCACCACACATTGCTGCTGAAACAAAGTCCAGAAGGGATGTCAGCAGCATTGTCCTCTCTCAGGCTCCAGCTAAACACCACTGAAGCACCTGAGCAGCAGAACCAGGCACAGTAAAACCCTCAGCTGCACCCAAGATGAAGCAGAAACAATTACAGCCAAAAGGATGAAAGAGCAACTCCATGACTAGAGTGCTGTGAGCAGAATGGAAAATGAAACACACAGAAGGAAGGACAAGGTGTGTGACTGTGAGGCAGGACAGAGCCCCCCAGCAGATCCACACTCACCCGTGGGAGGGGGCTGGGTGCTCCTCCCCTGCAGCCCCCTTGCATGCACATCTCACTTCAGCCAGACAAAAAAATTCCCTCTCTCCCCTCACTCCCAGCCATGCCTTATCAGCTCAAACTCCTGATTAACTTGCATGACAGATTGTAGCTCAGAGCTCCTGCTCTCTTAGAGAGAGGAACAGTAGCACCACAATCATGCCAACTATTTGCCCACTGAATATAAAGAAGTCCTACTTAATTATAGCAAATTACAGTTGTATGTTATGGCTTTGATATGACTCTAGAGCCCTTCAGAATGAAAAGAAAACCATGGAGTACTGGAGGAAATTCAAGGACAAAGGATTTATCCAAGGATAAAACATCACTATGAAATAAAATTATCATCTGATAATACACTGCCACCGATTTTAATCATGCATTTCAAGCAGATTTCTAGAAATATTTTCAGGTTAAAAGGAAATTCCCTACCCAAGTAA
Source organism: Hirundo rustica (assembly GCF_015227805.2). Classification (NCBI taxonomy): domain Eukaryota; kingdom Metazoa; phylum Chordata; class Aves; order Passeriformes; family Hirundinidae; genus Hirundo; species Hirundo rustica. Next base: position 12,134,039 of record NC_053458.1, on the reverse strand, counting down.
CACTGGCTCATGAGTTTGCTAGATAACCATATGTTAGAAAGCAAGAAAATTATATATGCTCTTTCTAAAGATCAAGTTTGGCAACATCACCTAGAAGAGAGAATAGTCCCAGATAAAATTCAGATTAAACCCATTCCATCAGGATCCTAAGAGTTTGTGGCAATACATTTGTTTACTCTTGGTCCCTCACACCCTTTGCCACATCTTTACATATTAGTCATAAATATATACATAATAGTCATAAATAGCAGAATCCCACTCCAGTTTTTGAGAGCAATATCACATACCTTGTTGCAACATGCAGCCTGTTCTCCAAGGAAGGTTTCTGCTTCAAATCTCAAGTGGATCATTGTGCCAACTATCACCAAAGCTGAAGGTTTAGTGCTCTCCTCCACACTCATGTGGAAATCCCAAAATGTTGTTTGCTGAGCACGGCATGCAAGTACGTCACAGCACAGAGTGGAGTAAAAAAAAAATTAGCCTTTCCTGACTACTGTGTTAATTTTTTAGATTATACTTTGGTAGGTTATATTTGTAGTTCCCCTTATGTCTATATAAGAAAGGTTATGAAGAATGCAAATTATCTGATTTACTCGGAGAGGTCTGATAGAGGATTTGATAGTTGATAATGATGCAATAGTTGTGGAGGTTATTTATTGTCTTCTGATTTCTTCAAGACCTTCCTAAAGCTCCGCACAGATGCCCCAAAACTGTTTCCGCACATATTTTTATATAAATGACAGCCTGGCAGAGAACTGGGGAATGTTCTGCTATCCTTCTTCCTGAGGATGCACACCAAACAAGATAACTTTCCTGTTCAAAATCTATTTCTCAATTTTCAGAATTAAAAACATCTGGGTTTTGCATGTCAACTGGTGACATCTTGAAACTCCTCTGAAATAAATGAAAGATCATTTTTCCACTGCTGAACATTCTGACCAAAGCTGAATAATAATTTCACAGTAATTGGAAACCAAACATTATTGATCGTAAAAAAAGAATTTAAAATGGAATTGACTTATAAATTCAAAATGTTTTTCAGCAGCTATCTATAATAGCTTTAGTAGTGTTCCAGAAAAGGTCAGCCAGTATAATTGGGCTGTTTCTGCCCAGGGCACAGGACTGGGCCCCAGTAGAACCATGTTCTATTTCCCATTTAATGTGACTGACCTCCAGCACATCAGTGTCTCCCTGAGGAAAAGGGATACTGACTTGCAAAAGGCTTTGTGATAAGCAGGTGAAAAACAATTTATCACCTCTTGGTCTAATCCTTTCTAATTAATGACATAATAATTGGCTAGGTCTTGTTGCTCATTAGGTCTTGATGTGTTAATTGGTTTATCCTGATGGCTTTATTGAATAGAGCACTTACATGAGATTAATTTCCCATCGATGTATAATACACAAACTCTTTTCTACAGCCATATAAAGCATGTGTGTATGGCTGTATAAACACAGGTTTTATGAATACAGTCTGAAGTATTAAAAGGCCAAATTTAATCTGCATCCTGTTAGTTCTTTCAGAGACAAGATGTGTGAAACCTTGTTATCTTAATTCACTGATAGAGTGGAGGTTTCTCTGCCCATGGCAAAACGTATCTTCTACTTCTCAAGCCAGTAATAATGCATAAAATTCAGTAAATGTGCCTAGTTTCATTACTATGAGTCCTCTGAATCCTTACTGCTCTAAAATTTTCCTAATTTAGGTAAGTGTTCCTAAACCAATATTATGCAAAGATGTAGGAATTTCCTTCACAACATGTAACAGAAAACACCTCTAAAGTACAGAAATGGATATTTTATCAATAAATTAATAGTTCTTTTCCCAAAAATACTATTTTAAACTACTGTTCTGATCCTAAGAAAGATAATATCAAACATGAAAAACGGTATCCTTCAGCTGAACTTCCTTTCTGAAATTATTCTCTATTTTTAAGTGGATATCAGATATGACTCACAGTATTAAGATATACAGTTTGTCTGAGGCTTTGAAGAACAAGAGATATAATTAATTTCTGTTCAGGCTGAGATAATTCATACGGGAATCTATTTGTGTATGACAAATAGAAACTGCTTCTTCAGTCTCAAGCAAGCAGGAGATACTCAAATGAGTGTACTCTAGCCAGGGCTGAGAAGAGTGAATAAATTTGAATTCCAAATAAATGCTGGGTACTCCTGATGTTTTTCCTTTGCCCGGCTCCCCATGTCAGTCAGCACAGAGCCGACACAGGGCAGAGCTCTCTCAGTCCGTGCCCTCCTCCTCCAGCCCTGCTTTATTCTCTCCCCCAGCCCTTTCCCTGCCTCAACTCATCTTTGGTAAGGACAGAACTAGTAACAAGGAAGGCAAAACCACACGATTATATTTGTGTTGGGTCTTTGATGCTCCCTGATTCTCAGCAATTTATAGGTTTCTCCTCATATTTTATTCCAGTTTTTCTTACTACAACAGTTAGACATCCAAATGCACTAGATTGGGTTTTTTGTGTTTGCTCCCCACTTAGATTCACACTGATTACAGAGGGTCCTAGAAATTTTCTCGGAAGTTTTTTTAATGTATGTAAACTTTAATTTGTCCCAATTCTTTTTAATTCATAGCAAAGAGAAAAGATTACCTGGAGATGTTTTGAAGCAATTTTCAATCATTCTGGAATTATCTACTCTAACATATTGAACCACTTCCAGGCCAGGGCATTGAAATCAAAGATTAAAAAACAAAATAACTCATGGGTTTTTTCATAGTTAGAAGAAAACAAGTGTTTGTATAGTTTCAGGATATTATTTCAACACAGCACCATATTGCCTCATATTTGCTAATACAGCATTACCGTATAACTGTCCATCATGTCCACTAGAAATAAAAAACACACCAGTAAGTAATCTATTACAGTCAATATATTACTAGCACTAAGACTTAAGACAGGAATTATGCCAAAATAGTGTGAAGAAATGAATGCCAAAACCCAGAGAGTGCACTAATACCAGGGAAAATGTGTATCTGAATCAGAGCAGAGTGAAAGTGAGAACTGGCCATCAAGCTCTCACCTTTATCATGAGGAAGAGAGTATCCCAGCAGTCACTGTGTATTGAACACAAACACAGGATCAAACTACTGAAAAAACACTCTATCTTCTGTAATAATGTAATATTCTATGTAATAAATATGTTACTTCATTTTTTCCTGCTGCTCAGGAAAAGGAAAAGCAAAAAAATTAAGAATTTTTGTACATATATATGTTATATACATATAGCATTCAAAAGTTATAACATCTTTTTCCTTCTTTTTTGTAGCTGTTCATTTGTTCAGAAGGACAATACGGTCATATCTTCCACTGTAACTCCTAGAAACAAGAAATTAAAATGAAGCAGGGAAGAGTTCAGAGACAGAGCATGAAACAGAAGACAGATTTAGAGAAGAGAAAAAGTTAAATAGAAGGAAAAAATAGCTTGTCTTGATGTTTTTCTCACTGCAGTTTCATTTCATGAAACTGCACAAGAGAGATGCTAGCTGATAATACCTTCACTGCTGATTGGAAGGACCAGGAAGTTTTAGTTTACTAAAAGGAGCAAATATGCTTACTGAACCAGCCACACCAAACACATGAAATGTGCTGTTGTGAAAAGGCACTCAGTTCGACTGCTGGTGTAGAGAAGCTCTCAAGAGAGATCTATGAAAGGTCTTGCACAAAATGTAAACCACATTGCCAAAGCAAAGCAAGCAAAGGACAACTGTTCCAAACACCTGCGTTCTGCTCATCAGTTCGCCGATCACGCCCTCGTGATTTGGTTTTCTTAGAAGCCTGATGATCTCCATGGCAACCTTTCATTAAGCAGTAAAACCTCCACACCCAGATTTGTTAAAGTGTTATGTTCAAGCATTAGGAAACATATGGCTCAAATTTGTAATTTGAGTTTTGTGCCTCAGCTGTTGCAGTTAGAGTCCACCTTCCTCATCTAATGCCAGACAGAGACAAGAAGTAAATACAGACTCTGTGATTTCCTGCTGGGCTGCCATGTTATGGTTTTTCTAATTTACTTTGTCTTGTAAACTCTTCCACACGGGTCTGACCATCTACTCTAGTTCCATTATATTCCTCTTGTCAGCAGCATATTCTTTGTGCTGGGGATTGTGTACTTGGGGTGAATGTTTGGCTCCTTTTTGCATGGAGCGCTCACAGATGGTGAGGTTGTATAGATTTGTGTCCTAAAGGCCGGGTTGTCTCCCCATATGTCAACCCATGTCACTCCATCTCCTCTGCGTGGTGAGCAAAAACAAAATCACAGGCAGAAAGCAAAACAAAAGCAGGCAGCAGAAGACTGAAGGAGCAAGTGTCAAGTGAAATAGCAACTTAGAAATCCTTTGAAGCAAGTCTACATCAGGCCATGTGAAACTGTGGAAAACCATATCACAGTAGGCAAAAGCAAGCTAAGACATTTCTTTTTAAAAATGTCCCAGCGACATTAAAGTAACATGAAATGTGGGAACAGCAGAAGCAGGGACTTTCAGCAACTAATGGGAGTGAGTGAGAAAAAAGACAAGCAGAAGGTCGTTTGATATCTGGATATTTCTGTTTCTGAAACTGTTTTCTGTAAGCCTCAGTCTGGTTAGACAGACAACTGCGATACTGTGTATAGACATATGACACCACATTCAGACTTTCAAGACACCTTTTCACAAAGTATAAAATGGAAGTAAACTGTGACTATTTTAAAAGTAAAGACTCTGAGCTTGGGTCTACCATAGGACATTCAGAAGGACTAGAATTCTTGGAAATTATTTGCTGGCAAGCAAAAGCTGGTCAAGTTTGAAGGCTGAAGAGAATCTTGACACAAAGGACAAGAAAGAATTCAAAATAATGTGGGAGATAAAGAGAGAAATTTGAACATCAATCTTCAAGACTGTAAAACAAAACAGACGGGTAAAATATCACTAAACAAATTGCTGTATTTGGGGGAAGATGCAAAAACTTCAAAGGATTCTATCACTTTGCAAGAATTTGAGAATATCAACAGAGTTTTCACAGCATAAACAGAAAGGATAACCAGAGTAACAGTAACTCCAAGGAATTTTTCAGTAACTTGTGAATAATATCACAACAGAAGACAAATTGACTACAATCTGAAAGGCAGTACAACATTTAAATTTAAAGGCATACGTTCTTGGTTTCACAGTAAGCAGACTCAGATGCCAAGCCAAAGGAATACTCGAAAGTGCCAAAAAATTTTCAGACCATAACTGATCTTTGCACATTTCTACTTCTTTGCATTATCTGGAATTTATCATATTTCTCCTGCAAAATAAATATAAACAATTAAGTTGTCCAACAATTCATTCTAGCTGATGCTTTTTCTCAGGCACCTTAAAGCCTTAGTTAAAAATAAATTCAAATCTGGAAGACATTATAATGAGGTTCTTGCCAGATCTGATCGCACATGCAGTGGCATGAATTTAAGCAGCTCTCAGCACAGTGTCATTTCAAATGTCTTACTCCAGTTCTCTGACAAAAGTAGATGAAACATTTTTATTAATGTTTTACACACTGCAAAAACTACGATGTGCTATCTCAAAGCAAACAATGTCAGTAACTAAGTTTTATTTAACTGAAAACCCCAAACAGAAATATGCTATTTGAGGCATCTGGTCACATTACTGAGAAAATGCAAATACAGATGAAATGGAATGCAAAAATAAAATCCACATGATAGGCATCTGTACTTAAAGCTAATACTACCATCGTGGATATAAACCAGCAAATAGTATTTTCAAATATACCCACTAATGTACTCCTTGGTCTTCAAATTCACCCTTAAATATGTAAGCTAGCTAGTTTGTGGAAAAATCAAGCAGGTATCTCCCAGATGATAGAAGTTCCATGTGCCGTTCCATGTGTCATTGCATGAACAACAATTATGCTACAAAAAAGAGCCTTTTGTAATTTATTTCACAAATTATTATAGAAATCAAATTCCGCTGCAGAGCATTTCCAAATGCCTACGAACAAACCCATATTTCATATACCACAGCAAACATACACACTCAAGAATTCAGAGAGGGTAAAAAAAGGAAAACATGTGACATCCCCCAGTTAGATTTGGTTTATAATCTTGGTGACTAGAGTTATCTTCTAAAATGTGAAACTTGAAGACATACACAGTCAGTAAAGTTTTACATTTTACATGACTGTCCAGGCCCTACCTGGTTTGTATTTGTCAGCACCGTTATTATACAGACACTATGCAAAACCAGCATTATATTGGCTACATCATTTCCAGGCAATGCAAAAGAAACCCAAAATAAAATTTGGTTAAAGTAACTTCACACTGGATTTTTCCATTCTTTTTCAAAAAGGATGGAGAAATTATTTCCTTACCATCTGCCCCGGTACAACTCTGTTTACATATCATGTCAAATTTCCAAACCTCTCTACACTTGATTTGTTGACACAGGGTCCAGTAAAATATTCTGGATCATTAACGAGACCTAAATATTTTTTCTGTTTTGTTTTACATAAACATGTGGGTGGTTGGTGGGTTGGTTGGGTTTAATTCAGAATTTTTAAGTCATCCTAAAAATGATACAATATGCTTAAGGCATGCTTGAGAATAATTTAATGAAGAGGGATTTTCCTGTTTTACACATTAAACCTGTGGATCAGACGGAAAGTATGACCAACAGCTTGTTTTCTTGTTCAGGTCTAGACCTTTTCAAGACCTTGAAAAAAGAATTTGATTTTCTCTTTTTAAGTATCTGAGACACAGAGCACATCTCCAGCTCTTCCTGCCATCACCCAGACAGACTTCAGCTGCTCCTCTCCACGTGTAGAATTTTATCACTGATGCAAAATGAGCAAGATTAACTGATGGTCCCACAAGAGCAGCAATTCATGATTCCATCTTACTTTATGGGTAACAAGTTTCCACTGCCTCTACTTTTTACTAAGTACCTACTTTATTCCTTTAACACTTGCTAGCCTCTGTTCTAGGTAGCCTCCAAGGCATCACACAGTTACCCATTGGGCCCTGGCTCCGTAAGTGCTTGTGTCTTCCTTGCTGAGAGCTGGGCTTTAACCACCCTGTCATAAGTTCAAAATCTAACAGATACAGGGATAGGTTCTAATGACTCCATCTGTTCAGTTGTGAACTTCATCCCACTGGGATTGTAAATGCAGATGGGAAAGAAAATTACACTTAATTGTTTTGGGTTTGGGATGGGAATTTTTATCTGTACAATCTCCTGAGTGCAAGTGCACTCCCTTCAAGATCCTTTGGCATACAAGAATGGAGAGCTGGACACACAAGTTCTTTGCTAACTGTTGCTATTTTTTGAAACCACTTCTCACAACATTAAAAGGAAAACCAATGCCATCTGGTTAGAGGTAGCTAGAAACTGATCATATTTAAAAATATTGATTCAGAAAGAAGAAAATACACAATATTTTTAATAAAATATTTTTCAGAGAAAAACAGGTGAAATCCTCATCCCTTTTATCTCAAAAAGAGGCAAAGCATATTCAAAGGCAAAACTTACTGCTCCTGGTCCAAGTTATTTTTGTGTGGGCTTACCTGAAAAAACAATATTTAGCTGAAGGAATTAGAGAATTACACACAATGGTTCAAAATACATCAAAATTCCTATAAGAAAAAGGCTTTGGGTTTTCAGCTGCAGGATTTTAAAGTTATGTGTTGTTTTCTTCTGACAGTAATGAGCAAAATGGAAAACAAAAAACTTCATTTAGAAATAACATTAGCAAAATTAATAGATATCAGACTGCGGGAAAGAAAAAATACATCATCATCTTTCCCTTTATTTAAAACTGACTTAGAACAATGCACTGCTATAGGCAAAGTTTCACATTTCTCATGTGATTTCCTAATTATAACTAAGTAAAAATATGGTCAAACTTGCATACAATAAAATGATTTATTAGGCAAATTGAAATCAGTGCAGAGTCAAAACAATCTTTTGAGATGAACTTACAACGTAAGTAATAAAAATATTTCAGACAAAGATAATAATACGTCAGGCTAAAATTATGCAAATTAGAATCCTTTTTACAGGGGACAGAAATGTTTTGTTCTTCCCTCTGCAGCAATAAAAGTACCAGATGACTTTTATATTGATGTATTTTATTTACACAGATTGTTTTCACATAATTAATTGTTCCACACAGAATATGTTCATTCTCTTGACATACATGCCATTTTAATAATTATAAAGGGAAGGGCAAGGCTTGGAGCTTTCTTCAATTCTTTTAAATTAAAACCTTTATGCCGTGTTATACATATCTATGTGCATGTGTGCACATCTGTTTATGTACAAACACACTCCATTCAAGAGAAAAAAGTTTAAATAATTTGTCTCTTACTACTCCAACATTGCTACTAATTTTTAACATTTCATGTTTGTTATCATTTGTTGTATGATCCCAAGAAAGTATATATTCCTGTGATAAAAATATGAACATTTACAAATAATAAGATCTGATTCGTTTACTGCTGGCAGTTATGGGTCTGGCAGTATCTTATGTGAAAGCAAATAAAATTTAGGGGGGGGGGAGAGGTTAGTTTGAAACAAAGTTTTTTCTAGAAACAAAGTTTTTGCTAAAATCAAAGTTTTCCATATATTCCTAAATTTTTCTCAATATATAATCTGATTAAACTTTATTCTGTACAGCTAGAAAACAGAGGGAGCAGGAAAGGGTTTTTTTAAGAACTACAAACATTTCCTCTCCAACAAAAAATGCTAGAAGTTTTTTGTGCTCAAAATTGAGATTTATTTCCGAAAAACAAACTGTACCTTTGACTTTAAAATTTTGTCTCCTAAAATATAGAAACCAATTTACCTCTCCGTCATAGTTACATCTGTGGAGTAACTCAGTGATGGAGGGTCTCCTGTTAAAGCTGTTATTTTTCATTTGTTTTTATTGTTGAAAGAAAAGGTGGTTTTACACCACAGCCTCTATTTTTACACCACTCCTGAAGTTCAGGCTTCCAGCAAGCAGCACTCCAAGGACCAGGAGCTGTGTGCTGCTCTTTAACGTGTGCTCCAAACCTCCTCATTTCCCATACAACACTTTCTGCTGTCTAGCACAACCTGTCCCTATCACAGGATCTTCATATGTTGCTCCCCTCATGAAAGAAAAGTGTGGCAATTCCAGAGAAATTCAGAATGGATACAGCCCAAAGAAACACTATATGTTTTCTGCCTAGTGAACACCTCAGTTAATTTCTGATGGGGTTTTATATCAATCAAGTGTTTTTATGAAGGCAATCTTTTTTTTATCACATTTAAAACTAATTTAAAACTTTGTTAAAGATGTGAAGGTTTTAAAATTAAGTACTCAGAAGTTAGAAAATTCCTAATAATTTAGACAGCCCTTGCAGCCAAATTTTATGGTTCGTGTAGATATTGTACATATGCACCACAAAACTATCCTCAGCTTTTTTTCCCACCGGCTTTGAGCCAAGTAACATATCATTCCCCAGTGCTGTCTTCACAGACAGCTGAACCACTTTAGTTGATTTTTGTTCCCAAAAAGACTCCCTCCAGGAAGCCATCCAACACAGCCATTTCAAGCAAAAGGTTGATGTTTCAAACTTCAGCAAGTGCAACTGGTTGTATCTGGCGTTCTCAGGGAGCATCACGGCTGGCTCATTGACAGTGAACACCCTTTGTGAGCATGCAGGGACAGAGAATTCACGAGCAGACAAAAGGGCCCAGGCAATGCCCAGCTCAGCCACGCTGTCCTGCCATGCAGGGAGCAGGAAAAGGGTGGGATAGCTGATTGGGGACATCACACTGAGTTTCCTCAGGACTGAGGGATAGCTGATTGGGGACATCACACTGAGTTTCCTCAGGACTGAGGGATAGCTGATTGGGGACATCACACTGAGTTTCCTCAGGACTGAGGGATAGCTGATTGGGGACATCACACTGAGTTTCCTCAGGACTGAGATCCCGTTGCCTGAGCCTGACCCACGCTGCTGCCCATGGCAACACCCTGAATGACTGCAAGCCTCCTGCCCATTTGAGATCAGCCTTAGCTGCCATGAGTCCTCCCTCAGTTGTGCTAACCTGTCCTGTCTCCTGCTTGCTCTCAAGACAGACTGCATGTACGAGCTCAGCAAGCCTGGATGGTTTATAAACTATATTTCTGCTCTTTCTGTTCAAGTCAACATTATACTACTATTTCATATTTGTAGCAAAGAAATAACCAAAGACAGGCAAGTTTCTTCTGCCATTGGGGCTAGAAACAGGATCAGAATTCCTGCCCCATATAACTGAAGTTAACAAGAAGTCTGTATTAAATTACATGAAAAGGACTTGCAAGAAAATCTTACCTCTCTTGTCATTATTAAATCTACTACTAAGTAATATAATTGTGTACTATTTGCGGGATATGACTTCGATTACCTATAAGCTCCATCACTTTGATTCGTTCTTAATAGAACCAAATTAGTCAATTTTACAGTATACTAATTCCTTTCATCTTCATTTGAACCATGTACATTTATTAGGAATCAGTTTCCTGAATGAATTCAAGGCCATCTCTTGGATTCCATTACAAAATGCCTGCCTGCCTTGAAAGGCTTCATACTGCACGAGCACTGTTCCTGATATTCCTCCTACATTATTTGAACTTAGATAAGGTATCACTCCGCTGCACACTCGAGCTTCAAGTGTTGGCATATCCTTAAATTGCGTGGTGTGGTTTGCTTTTTCCATTAAATGCTTTTTATTTCTATCACCGAGAGAACAAAATCAAATCCAAGACTGAATCTTTCTGCAGATTTAATCATGCCTCACTCATTTTAATAGCCATTTAAAAGCATATTAATACCTATTTACATACCTACCTTTATTGTACCAGCTCAAATAAGTAATTCCTTGCCTTCAACAAATTATTCCAAGGCAGATAAAAGAAGTACAAGTCAAAGCTTTAGAAAGTGGAGCTGGGACTGAGGTGTCCACACTGTTGGCAGCAGTCAGCATTTACTGATGGCATCCAGATAAGGGATTCACTTCTAGCTCCTTATTGTTCGCACAATTTGGACTCTGAACTTTTATAATCTGCTCTTACACAAACAGAGCTGGCCCTCCCAAGTAAACACAACTTAAGCAATGGAGACAGTCTCCCTTACTTTACTTTCAGGATTATTTTTTTTTATTTCAAGCTGTTTTTCTTTCTAGACATGAGAGATAAATACTGCTCTATTCACCACACACACTTATTGTATAGCACACAGTGTCCACAGCATGTGATGGTAACAAGGAGGTCGGCTTACTTTGATTGAAAGGAGTTCTCTGGCCTTTGGAGACTTAGAAATACAGCCCTCCATTTCCTGCGGAGTTTTGCTTTTCAAATATAAAAGCTCATAGGGCTTTTTGTGGCTGAGTTTGAAGAATATTTTAAAAATTAAAATCTTGTGAGCCCTTTGTCCTATTTTGACCACTGTATCATTAAGCATCTGTAGATTTACTGACATATAACTGAAAGGAAGTCCCTTTATATTCTTACTGAGAATAATGACATTAAGATAAGGTGATTATCATTAAAAAATATTTCCATGGCTTCAGTGTCCAAATATATTCCTAAACATTCAAGAGAATCAAAAGCCACATTTCCTAACACATTAAAAAAAAAAAAAAATAAAAAGTAAAGAAAGAAAGAAAAATGTGACACAACAGAGAGCACTTGAATTTCCACACCAAATAATAAGCGAATTAATAAGCACATTTCAGGTTATTTCAAGACACATTTTTCTGTTAAAATAGGATTTAAAAAACCAAACTAGGTATTAGTAAAAAAAAAATCTCACTAGTGCCTTCAGAACACTCTGTCTCATTCTACATTTACTGCGAATCTCAAGATCTCACAAGTTAAAAACAATGTGGATAGTCAGGGAACATCCTACACTTGGCATTCCACCCTGAGTGCTACAGTGATACAACAAACAGGTTATATGACCATTAAAAACAGTAATACATGACATTTTTCAACTTCTAGTGAACTTTTTTATTATATACTACTCAGCTGGGACTGAATAGCGATTTGTGCTCATTACTAATATTTTGAAAATAAAGTTTGTTTTTTTTAAAAAAAAATAATTTTCACTATTTTCCAAAATCTCTTAAAGCTGCCTAAAGAAAACCTTCATTCTGTCTTGCTTTTTCTACTCACTCCACAATCCCACCTTTTTCCTTCTGCTTAGAGTCCCACAACACTTTTAATTAGAAAGATTCAAGTTATTTACAATTATCATGCAATGAGTTTTGAATAAATTAGGAAAACACACAGTCTGGAGGAATGAAGTTGGCTGAAGATTTGGTTGAAGATAACAACATCCAGTTTGGGCACTGAAGACCTGAGTTTTGTTTTTGGATGAAAGACAATAAAGTCTTCTAAGGAGCTCATTTACAGCCTTGAGATATTTTTAAAGAACCAAGAATTTATTTTTATGTTTTGTCATGTTGTGTCAAGAGAATACTTGTCAGATTGGTCTTTTAATGCATATGGGATTTTGTTGTGAAGTTAATAATTTTAGAGTAATTGCAAAGACTTTGATAAATATTTGTCAGGTCTCTGTCACTGTAGGGATTTTTTAATTTAAATTATTTTAACTATTAATATATTGTACTCTATCCAGTCAAAAAACCTGAGTAGAGTCAAGCAAAGGGGCGGAAATGTACATTTTTAATGGTGCACAAACAGCCAGAAACCTGTGGAGTCTTTGTTCTGTGACTGCTTTTTTTCCTGCAACCCCCTGATTCTGTTGGTGAAGAGTAAAATAGTGGCACGTTGCCTCATACATACAGAGCTATCAGCAAGAATTGCACAAGTTTAGCATAAATTAATACATCTGGGGAGAACGGGGTGTCTACTCACTCATCTTCTCCAGCTGAGGAGAAACTTCCCTCATAACCATAATTGAAGAACGCACCCAGACCCTCCTCTCCTCCGGATGACAAAACATGAACATACTGTCTTCAGCACAAGAGACATTACTAAGCATCATTGCTTTAACCCTACTCACATATTTATTTTTATCTTAGGCTGGCTTTGCAGTTGTGGACTGTAGTGTTTACATGAGGCATTAAGAGGAGGCGAGCAGACACGGGGCACTCATGAAGGACTGTGATGTGAATCATCATGGGTTAGTAGCAGCAGAATCCATCACAGTAAATAGAACTCATCCCCAAATCAGAACAAGCCACTCTAAACTGGTAGCAGAGTTTATGGCAATTTGAAAAGACATCGGAGAATCCATTTTTTAGAGCATGACTATGATTTCTCATTTTGTCTGCAAGCAGTAATAAATGTTTGTTAATACTATGGGGGGAGAAAAAAAAGAATTAGCAAGCACTGCTCATAAAAGTCATTTAATCAGTGGCATAGTCCTCATTTCCCCTCATGTTCTCACTGTTGTTCCCTGTGGAAAATGCAGGGGAAATGCAGCAAAGCTGTTGGGATCGCCTCAGCCAAGCAGACCCTCCTAGTAAGGGGAAGGGACTGCAGGCATTTTTCATGTCCCCACAGGTGAGACTTAGTTCTGTCCAGCATGTGCCCTCCAAACAGAAATATTCTGGAAAAGGTGACAGTCACAACACCTGTGTTTGTCCTCCTTGATCTGCAGGGCAGACAGGGTGGGAGGACAGCACCTGTGAGTGTGCAGTACAAAGAGCACTGGGTATCCTCGCGCTCCGTCCTCTGCCACGTGCCTTCGGGTGACAGTGGTTCCGTTTGTTTATTCTGTCGTAACTCAGTGGTTTTGCATCACTTCTCATTCTGAAAGACAGTGTACATTGATCTTGCCGCTGGTTATGAACAGAACAGTGAAGATGAGCATTTATCACCCCAAAGATAAGCAGTAGAGATGGACAGCCTGGGGAAGGATCTACGACATAAAAGCGCACCAGAAGAGTGATAGGGTCAGTTCTCATTACTCCTGCCGTAAATCCCCACCAGTGACAGCAAAAATACAAAGCAATTAAAATGGAGAAGAGGCATAAAAATAGAAGAAAGATGAAAAATAGAAATTATAAGACAGTTTGGCAATAGGAGGGCTGAACTAAGTGTTAAGGGTAGTTTTTCCCTCTTTCTAATGGATTGTTTTTGTGGTAGTTTCTTCTGTAGAAGGCTGTGATTACCAATACACTGCACACAGGCTCCCCTGTGTGTGACACTATCATTTAACCTGCTTTAGACAATTTTCCTTGTTCCCAGCCAAGTTTTTTTCCCTTGTTTGGAGATATAGGTTAAGACATGAAGATACGGACTAAGCTCATCCATTCAGGCCAGGGCACCACACTGTCAAAAGTTGTTTTGAAATCCAAGGTGCCTACAGATGCAACTTTCTCCATCTGTTCTTTGCATAATTTTTCTGAAAATAAGTATACTGGACAACACCACACTTGAGAGATTTTTTACCTTTTATGAAATGTATTGGCTTGGTTTTGTCATCCAGGATTTTTCCAGATGTTCTGTGATCGCACTTAAAATTAACATATCCAGAATCCAAGTCTCACACTAGCACTGAGATCTGACTTACACATGTATTTTCAATAGTATGACATGATTTGATTTACATTTCCTAAGCCTTTTCTAAGTAAAAAAATAAGAAAGCCATGCAAATAATAACTTTGAATATCACTGGGAACTCCTAATCTATTTCATTGCTAAACCTTTACACGACAACTTTATTGTAAGTCTGTGTTTCTTTGGAAAACAAGTGGTGCACAGACACATATATGCTGGACTGAGTCTCCTGTTATTCACAGTTCTAAAATTAAAATGACATTTTAATTTTTGTATCTGAGAAAGAAAAATGGACTAAGCAAAACATGGTATGCATGACCTTACCACACTAATTACTCACTGGCAGGAGGCACCAGCACTCACATATAACCTTAACAAGGTTTGACTCAGGATGTTATTTTTCTGCAGACTACCAGCCTGAACTCAGACCATTTATCATGAACAGCTGACATTTCAGCACTAGCACAATGATACACAGCGCAAATTGCTAACCAAAAATGAGTACACCTTTTGACACAGTAGATGATAGTTCATTATTGGGCTATCCCTGCAACAATAGTACATTTTCTCTTGATAAAAATGTCATCTTCTAAAATTAGTTACAGTAACTAATTAGTAACTTAAAAAGGCACACAAGTTGGAAGAACCACCCCTGCTCAATTACAGCAAAAAGCAGAGTTTGTGCTTGAGGACCTGAAGCGTTTTAAGAACAAAAGTAACTTTTTAAGTATGAATGGTTCTAACTTTCACTTGGAAATTTTTTTAACTTTCTTTGAAATCAGAACTCTGAAATACCTTGCAAAGGCTCCAGTGAGAAACCTGGTTGTTTTATATGTATTTGGTAAATCATATATTGCATTCCCTTCAGATCACTGAATGCATATAAACTATTTCTTGGGAAAAAAACTATTTTCCAAGATGACATTAATGGAAGCAGAAACCCATCAACCAAACATGGTGAAATGTGAACATTTATTTGGGAGTGAAATGTAGCAGTGAGTGATTTTTTTGTAGAATTACCTTGTGTCAACGTGTAAGTTATTTGGTAGAAGGAAGTAATTTCAAAATAGATCAGTATCTCTTCAAGCAGTGAATGTTTTGCTACAGCTCTGTCAAATCTTCTAGAACTGAAAACCATTCCATCAAAGTCAACGTGAACTCTGACAGTGGTTACAAGAGGAATAGACTTACAGTAAGAATACCACAAAAAATGTAACACTAAACATTGCAAATGCTTAAAAATGTTTAATTGCTTCCATGAACCAGTAAAACCCCACAGCAAGGATTAGTCTCTCCCTCAAGTGGATTAATGATTCCTTGGAAGAAACTGTTAATGTACAAAATCTGCTATTTCTGTACAAAAATATGAGCAATTCTTAGACATATGAGAATTGTTTATCTGGCTTTTCAGGCTAAATCATCCAGACCACTTTCCTTCCTTCCAGCCATTAGTTCCTACTCACACTCACTGGATGGGTTCCTCAAAGAGCAGCTGCCATGAACCTGTGGCTCTGCCACACCAAGCACTCCTCAAACAGACAGCAGTAGAGAACAATGAACTGTGATCGACCTTATGCCACTTATAATTATTTTTTAATTAAGTAATTTTACCTTAAATTTGATAACATTCCTTTCTTGGAGATTTTGCTACATTTCTCAAGAATTCTCGCTATTAGCACAACACAAGTCCTTGCATAATGGTTGTAAATGAGGGAGGCAGAGGACCAGTAAGGTACTGTATGTAAGATTCAGACACCTTAGACTATTTACTAAACTACTCAGAAAGAAAATGCAGGATTTTACTTTTCAGCTTTTCCCAAAAAAAATTTATCATTGTTGTGCCAGATGCTATTAGTCTGCAAGTTTCTGATTCTATGGAGTGCAGTACAGCCATAAAAAGTAGCTCCAGGTTAAAAGTATTCACAAAGAATCATATACCACATTGGTGCATTTGGAGGACATAAATCTGAAGGAGATATTTTACATCATGTAAAATTTGATACTGCCATCGCATCCTCGTAAAAGTGACCATTCCCTTCTAGGAGATGACATAAAATAATAAACGAGCAATGTTAATGTGCCCTGTTAAATGTTTCAGGATATGCAGTCAAAGAGGTTATTTGGTTTGGACTGCTCAAATTTGAACTAAAGGGGATCACTGCTGAAGTCCCACGGTTGCAGACAACACAGCTGCAAGAAGAGTAACCACAAAAAACTTATCAGAAATACAGAGTGCACCAAAGATTGTGTCAGAAGGCACAAGTGTGTCAAAAAGTAAGCACAGCAGCAATAAATCCTGTTACATCAACCACAAAAACAGATTAGAATTAACTGCACCGGTGACAAGTCTGATTTGGGAAACATGGCTGAGAATTCATGCAAGAAACATGAAATAACCTCCCACTATACCCGGTTGCTCAGAGCCCTTTCCAACCTGATCTTGAACACCTCCAGGGATGGGGCATCCACATTTTCTCTGGACAACCTGTCCCAGTGCCTCACTACCCTCACAGGAAAGTTTCTTCCCAATATCTAATCTAATTTTACCCTCTTTCAGTTTAAAGAAAAATCAGAATATCTTCAACAGAGACGAAAATGTCAAATTACGATTTTAGAAAGCGGAGGCTGAATTGCTTCAGGCAATCATGGATTAAAGTTCTGTCTTCCTCATCTTCCTCTTGTGCCTATGTTACATAGACCAGGAGGAGCAGATAGCACATGGTGTTTCAGGCTCCTGGGGAACTTCATGCATAAAAATTAAGGTATCCTAGAAATTATTGGAAATCACTGCTTGTCAGGAATTATAAAAATAAATTTTCATCCTGAAATTAAATTTAGACTTTTTCACTTGTCCAAGTGTCACTGCAAAAGTTCCACTCCTGGCTAGAAGGCTGCTTTGGCATGGACTGTTCTACAGTCTCCTGCTGGAGCCCCCACTTCACACAGCTCTGCCTTCAGCACATCTGAAGTGAAAATAGGACTGAAAGATGCAATCCAACAAAGAAATTGTTTCAGATTAAAAATATCTCATTTATAATTTACAACAGAATTCAAAGTATTTTTCTGCTGCTGCTTTCAGAAGAAAGTAGATACACTCACATGAATTTTGCCGGGAAGGGTAGATGCCTCACAGAGATGATTTACTGTAACAATTTTTTGCCTCAAGTATTATAACTAGTCAACCTCCTACTGAAAGTAAAGTTGTTTTGGTTTTTTTTAGAAAAACGGCAATGGATTCATTTTTGTAAACTTCTGTAAAAAGTATTTATTTTGCAACCATGGTGCTGAAATTAAACAGCTAGATAGATACACGTTTATATTCCTGCAGCCACAGGACTTTTTTTTTAAAGACTTCATGAATGTGTTGCTAAGAAACCAAATCTTTGGTATATCTATGTCACCCTTTAACTTATCCTAATTATAAAACTTTTTTTAAATTGCATTTGAAATTATATTTTTACTATTTAACCATTGTCCAATCACTTCAGACGTCATTTTGTTTACAGGAAGCACTAGAAAGGGACAAGTGGGTTTGCTCTTAAAGCATCATCACTTGGAGTTCCCGAAGTGTTTACAGGAAGCCTTTTTCCCCACACGAGGGTCAGATCTATTGCAGCAAGCAGTTGTCATTGACTCAAACTTTGGCAATTTTGTGTTATTAATTCTTCCTGTAACTTGCTGAAAATATTATATTTGTTTGTTTTCTGTTTCTTATGAATAAATTGTACTGAGTAAGACCTAATGGTTTAGGGCTTGCACAATTTTCAGGCTCTGCTCAAATCCCTGTTTCCACCAGCAGATCTGTTCCTCGATTGCACTGCCTACCTGTTCTAAACATAAATCTCTTCTACATTTCTCCAGAGACAGATGGAACCTTTTTCTATGGCATCTCTCCTTAAGGGAACAGAAAAATAAAAATTTAAAAAAAAAAAAAAAAAAAACACCTTTGTACTCAGAGATAGCATTCAAGACCCTTGAGCCAGAAACTGTGGACCACGTATGTTTATTGCATCCATCTGCACAAAAGCAGAGCACCAGCTACAAAAGGGTCAAGACTACAAATCTGTTTTGATTTCCCAGACACTATTAAAGTAAACTGAAAACCAGAAAAAGTACAGATTACTACTTAACAAGGACAAACCAGGAACAGATGATAAAGATCTGCAATTGTCACTGCTTTTCAGCCTTCACACAAAAAAAAAAAAAATTGAGACCTAATTAAATAACCAGGAAACTTACAAAAGCCTGAAGAAAGTATGAGTTAAAGAATCTGTGAGTTACATTTAAGGATCTCTAATGATGAGCAAGTGCAGGTCCTGCTCACTAGCCTGACCTGCTCTCACCAAGGGCGTGGGCTCCCAAAAAAAACTGAGTAAAATCAACAGCAAACATTTTGGTGCAGAGAGAGCAGTTTACTTGATAATCTGAATTGTTCTGTTTAGAACATAAGAAGGTCTCCCTCCAAATCATCCAGCTGAATGTATTAATGATCACGAGACAGTAAGCTGCAATAGTGGCTGTTCCATGCAGAGAATCAAATATGATATTTTACCCATTGTTTGCCGAGCTCCAGTGGCCAAGAGAAGAACCTGTGAGACACACCATACCTGTCACCACCACTGCCCACATTGCTGCAGCCGCTGGTAAGGAGCAACACACCTTGTAAAGGTCATTTTTATGAGAATATAAAGGATGTTGTTACTGAACCAATCAACACAGCTTAAATGGGCAACATTATCCACCTGAGATACTCCCTCAACACCAGCCAAGAGATATTGGAACTCATGATCCTTTTTTTTCCTTGCAGCTATTCCTCACCATAATAGTAAACTTGGGTAATCTCAAAAACACAAAATGCATTTTAAACAGCCCCTCTTTTATCTCACTTTTGAAATAGCATTACATTGTTAGCATATAAAAAATTCCTTGTAAGTATCAAAATTAACTGACATTTAGCAGGAAAGCATTGTCTGTTCAAACTGTAAATACTTCCCTCAATATAATGCAGCAACCCTTAATAGCAAGTCATTGTTTGCTGAAATGAAAGACGGGTGTTGCTGGTTTTAATGGTGAGAGATTGAAGAAGTTAAAACCGAAAAGCATCTGAGGTTTTTCCAGGAAGCAATAAAAGTCACCATAGGCATTGTGAATTCCCTTGGCACTTAAACACTTTTCCCAAGAAAATTAAATCTCATCCCAATCTATCCTGTTACTCAGTGAAGTGGTGAGTTACCTGTAACATCCTGGAGCAGGGCATTGGCAGGTAAGGCACATCTGAAAGGTCCCAATATCTTGTCCTAAAGGATCACCATGGCTACAGAACTGGTACATATTCTATTCCTGAAATTGTTGCTAACATATCAGACTACACTAATAAAAACTCTTAACAGAAATCTGAAAATGAGCACATAAGGTGGACCCTTTGTCTCAAGAATCACATCTAAAAGACCTTGAACCTTGCTCTCCATCTTTGTATCCAGGTAACAAACTACAGGTATTTGCATAATCCCTGTGATGAGCAACTGGTTACTGATGGTTTCTTTCTTCAGCACAGTTGATTCAGCCCAGGCTAGGACTTCATTGTAGGATAATGTGCTTCCTTATATAGCCTGCCGTTGCTTTAAATCCCAATTAGATTAAAATATTCTCTCACCCTGAGGATTTCCTCAGTCATTAGACAGAAATGAGACTCACTTTCTTCCCACCAGAGCACTTATTGCCCCTGCCTGCTCTGGAGGCACTAATTATTGCCAGCAGTAAATAGGCAGCTCATGACTGCTCGCATCGTTAGCCAACCTCTAAAGAGATCATCAGCATGTCGCTAAGCAGACTGTCCTTTGCTCCCTGCCTGGGCAATACTCAGATCCTAATGTGAAGCCATCCCACTGGTTTTTTAATAATCTCATATTCCATAAAACATATAACTTGCTAATCATACAACACAGCACTTAGCTGGCTCTTCTGTGAGATGAGATGAGATGAAATGATAATCCAATCACTTTCAGCGTTAACAGGTCCTTGGGTGACCATATCCTGAGCTGCCTCTGCAGGCTAACACATCACTGAGCGATGCAAAATATCAACAGCAAAACTCACTTCTATTTTCAGGATCCATAGTTTAGGTGAAACACGGGCAGATACTTGGGTAAAAATACTTTCATCCCAAGCACTAAACTGCCTCAGTTCCACATTTGCATTGTCTAAGCTTGGGTCATCAGAACGTGACCTTGTCTGCCTCAGACCAGCAACTGCCCTGGGCCACTCGTGCGACAGCCGTGCACAAACACCGGTGCCTCTTACCTGAATTCTCACCAGCCTCCTCTCTGCCTTCACACGTGGCAGTGGTAGTGGTTGTCTTGAATCCAGTGTGAGGGGTTTTGTCATAAGGATTATTTTTAACAACTTAGGATCTTTTTTGTTCCACAAAAAAACCTTAACTCTCAGGATACAGCTTGGTAACTTTAATGAGGCTTTGCAATTTACATTCTATGTGTATCAGTACACAAAATATAAGAAATCACATATACATATAAACTTTGCTTTGGTGTTTTACAAGCCAACCAGAAAGAACAACATAAGCTACATTCATTCACACAATAAAATGGAACATTTTCAAGCTTCATTCACCGAAATAGCAAATATCTCAACAATTTACGGACCAACTTTATTTCGCAGCTGCTAAAACAACAATCTTCCATAAGGAACAAATAATTTATGTCAACAGATACACTGACATCACATTTTACGAAATGAAAAAGCCAAGTTGAGCACTGACTGAATGCTTCCAGATTTCAGCAGAACTCACGTGAAGCAATAGTGCAGAACTTATACCAGCATCAAATCTCTCCACCATTTATCAGCCCTATGACTGAAAAAAAAAAAAATCCCACACAGAAATTCTTTAAGGTAAATAAAGCCATTTCATTACAGGGTTATTTAACCCACTTATTTTTCAACCTTTTTAAAACAAAAAGGAAATAGCTTTAGAAACTTTAAAAAAAAAAAATTAAACCTTTTGGGTTTTCATTTTCTGACTTAGAAACTATTCTCACATGCAACATGATTTTGTACTTTGTGAATAGTTTTGGTCCCTCAGACTGTCTTCTTAGTGAATCTGGTTTTTAATTACTTTGTTCAAATATACCAACACTTCACTAATGCAGTTGTAGATAAAAATAACACAGACCTATCTTAAAATAATATCTCTCATTTTTGGCTTCTGAACAGCATACAGTCACAAAAACCAAAGCTTCTTTTAGCAGCATTAAAGGTGAAGGGCTTTCCATGTGAAGCTGTCCTGAAATTTTTCTGGTACCTTCAAGTTATTGAATGCTCTCAGCTCTTCAGGCACAGATCCTGCAAAAACTGAGCCTTCAGTTTGCTTGCACAAACAAAACCCTGCTCCCAAAGCAGTTTCCTGCAGAGGTGCTCGTTTGGTCACGTCCATTTTCACAGCACACATGTGACATTTTACAAATGAAGCGGATGACGTACCACATGTTTCAGTACATGCACTGGGGGAACGCTTCCCAAATCATCCTTCAGTGCAGGAGGGAGGGGAAAACTACTGTTTTCACAGACTTACCACTGCTTTATGCCTGTTGCTTTCAACAAAATTTGTTGAAAGGACTAAAGGCTCACCAATACACCTGAAAACATAACCATAAGGAAGCTGAGCTCGTCTGCTTCTGTGTTCCCACAGGGAACCTCAGGTTTTGTCAGTGATTTGAAAGGAACACTAACACTGACACAGAGTTTGCGGCTCTCCCAAACATTCATGGAACAGTAAATAATTAAGAGTTCAAGTCAATGAACCAAGCACAGTGGATCATTTAATAAACTGGGCATAAGCAAAATGTCTTTTATATATACAATTGGTAACTTCAATGCTTAGAAGCACAGAATACCCTTATGGAAAGGATGTTTGACTTTATTCTAGAAAATAGTGACTCTGCAAAGGATTTGAGGGTATCTCTGGTAGAAAAAATCTACCCCTTTTAAAAATCCCCCTGGAGATCACTTCTGCACTTGTAAGAAGCCTGTTAAGGTGAAAGGTTTGGTGAGAAGTGTTATAAGGAACCCTCTTTGCTTTAGTACATGGAAGGAAAAAAGATTAAACATTCCACTACCAGATTTGGAAGGGATGTATTCCAAAGTGAATTAAAACATTCAAGGGCACCTTTTGGAGTAGCAATATCAAACTGGTAAGCAATAGCAAACCACCCACAATTTAAAGCAAATGCCAAACCACTGAGCCTTGGAACTCATTTTAAAGTACTGTCCATGCAGGAGCGTTGCCCCCATCATCTCTTCGTAGACTGAGTTAAACTTCATTGTCCCATAGAGCTGAGAGGCTGGAGGTTTATCTGTTTGGAACTGCCTGGTGACTCCGATATCGCTGCAACCTTCAGAGAATTCTTGATGGAGCTGAGTTCCCACATGTGTAAGTTTATGACGTGCGCGCCACAACATCCGCTTGTGATCTTGTACAGGTTTCTAAGAACAGCCTTCCGGAGAAGAATGTACACCCAGGGATCTAAAATCTGATTCCACGTGGCCATTCGGAGAGCGAAAAGTATCGTTTCACAGGTCTCCTTTGAGCGACCCTCGTTAATCCCAATTCTGGCCATTGTCACCTGGAAAGGGGAATATTTTAGAATTATTCATCAAAAAATACACCAAGAGAGCATTTAAATTAAACCTGAAAGTAGAGTATTTGAAAACTGTACCTTAAAAAACATACAAGGAGAGCATGTAAATGAGTAAAATTGTTTCAACATTGTCTCTAACCTTCACAGCTTCACAGAAGCAGTGCATCCCAAACTGCAATGCAAAAACTTTCAAGCATACATCTATCATCCTAGAAATCCTCTAATGTTTTACAAAGGATATATGTGTGCCTCTGCCAAATTACTTCTGCAGAACTTTAAGCAGAGGATGGCAACCAGCCAGGGAATACCCCCCAAAATGAGAGATTGATCTGAGCATCAAGTGAAAACTTAATCCAGAATTTGATCTAACAAAGTGTGCCAAGACTGTTCTAGAAATGGATTTTCTCAAGGACAGAATCCACTCGTAGGTCAGCACATTTTTATAACAGCTATTTATTTTTCACACAGCACCTTGATTTCAAGAAGAAAATTCACATTTTTTACATTGCAGCAGAACACAATTTATTGACACCAGAGGATTAAGAGGTCTGTAGGAAAATTTAAGCCATGGTGGCAAAACCCACTTGTCACTGGAGACACAGAGGGCTTCATTCACCTCTGGGAGTGCTACACATGCACAGACCTCCACCAGCAGAAACACTACCAGAGCCAATAATTCCACATGGTGGAATTCCACACCAGCTTGGCAGGGCAGCATCTGGCAGAAGATACCCAAGGGCTGCACCAGCCCAGCAAGATGAGGTTCTGCCTCCCTGCTCTGCAGAGCAATGAGCTGGGCTGTGAGACAGCCCCAGAGAAGCTCAGGACTCCTGCCCTGCAGATACCTCCTTTACAGGCTGGCTGCTGCTGGGAGTCTGTAACCTAAGTTCCTGTGTGAGGAAAGCCTGATCTGCCAAGCCAGGAATCTGCCAGAAGATGGTAAATTATGTGTCCCTGTTATTAATGTTAAAACCACATGAAGACTTTTTTGGTAGAAAGATGAAACACTGTAAGGCTTTTAGTTCCAAAGCCTTTAAAGCACTGCAGTTATTTAACTAAGAAATGGGATATTTTACAACTGATGCTGGGAGTACACTGATTTATTGGGCAATGAGAGGTACGGTCAGGCTGTCCAAGTGCAGGGCTGTAGTTTCAAAAAGATGCACCGAAAAGAAACTCAACAGAAAAACTAAAAAATAATAATGAATGAAGAGAGAAAAACCTAAAGCTCAATATGCCAGCAGACCTATTTTACTTTTTTTTAAATGCTTCTCTGTATTTCCAGATTCTACCTGTAGCTCGCAGGCCACCACACCTGAGTATAAACATGAATGGCACAAAGTGAATGCATAAAAGGACACTGAACTTGTTTGACGAAGCACTTGATCAAGGGTTTCTCTATGGCTTCTGTGGGAGCAGCAAAGGAAGCCCCCAGGAGCATTGCTAAGGAAGCTGGTAGGACTGGCAGGAGCACAGCTGGGAACTGGTGTGGGGAGGAGGAGGAATGTCTGAGCACCAAGCCAACACAAACAAAAGCCAGTTCCCTGAATCTGCTTTTCCCCCCACAACCACTGGGCACATTCCTCTCTGACATCAGCAGCCCACCCAAACTTGAACAGCTCCTTTGGCTTCACATGGGATGTTTTTTCAGGACAGACTACATTTTATTTATTAGAAGTCCAATACCACAAGGCAAACTCAGACAGAATACTCCTTACTCTGCAAACAGGACTGGGCAGCAAATGACAGCTCAAGAGAGCTCACAGACCAATGTCCTTATCCCATACAGCATGTTTGACTTAATTCAGACATACTGTTTACTAATCTGCCTCTTGATGTACTTAAAAATTCATTTGTTGTTCCTGGAGTTAATAAATGTCGAATCCAAAACTATTTCATGTCCAGAAAAACAAGCAGTAGATGCTGCTAATAAGGAAAAGTAGCTCCATCCAGACTTTGTAAAACTTATTTTCTCATGTTACCTAGAACACTTGTGAGAAGTGTTTGCATTTAGAAGTAATTTGAGTTTAGAAGTAATCACCTCTAAGTGAATCTATTAATTTGCTGCTTAACATAAACAACTTCTGCTTTGATTATGGATTTGCATGAAGTAAATCAGGACAACAAGGAAAACCGATACATAATTTATGGATTCTTACACTTGGAGAAGCTTCATCCAGAACATTTCAGTTGCCTCTTCTGAACACTGGACATACAAAAAATAATACATCTAAACTCATGCAGAGAAAGTAGTGCTTATGTACACAGACACACGTTTAAGCAACTCAGATGTAGGTTCCTGGATTTGAAATAAGATAAAATCTAATTATCTACAAATTTTGTTTTATAAAATACTATATTCCTAACCATATTATTAACATTATTTGGGAGTATTATGCAGAAATTTAAAAATATTTTCTTTCTTATATCTCTAAAACTAATATAAAAGAATGTTCCAGCTTTTTGAAGTTCTGAGAGGCCAAGATTTCCATATAGAAATGGAGTAACACTAAGAATCTCATTGCAGCTCTGAGCAGGAGCATTTTTACCCTAAAACACAGAGTAGCAGGACATGTTGCCATCATTTTGAGTTTCTCACTCCTCCAAAGAGACTGCCCTGTACCGGGAACTCTTCACATCTTCTGAAAAATCATGTAAGAAAACTGCAAGCAACTGTGCAAAGAGGAGACTATATTCTGGAGCCAAAGATCATCTGCTGAACAAGACTTAACCTTCAGCAGAAGAGGGGTGGAGTAGAATGAATTTAATATAAATTATTATTCCTATCACATTTTCATAGTCAATTTGTTTTGCCTGAATTTAAATTCTTAAAATACTGTTCCAAAGTCAGTTTGAAACCGTAACTTACAAAAAAGACTAATGCACTACCAGCTGTTTAATAAAGGATTTCATTGAAGCAAAACGTGCAGATAGTCTGTATTTTCTCCCTGGGTGAGAAATTTGTGTCACTGAAATGGTTCAAGTCATCAGCTCAGAAACTGCCACCAGAACTTGGTGCAGTGCCAAGTGGACTTTTGAGAGTGGGACCATCTCCACAGGCACAAAAAGAACACTTTGTGTGCTCTTATTTGAGGTGAATAATTGGTTCAAAGTCAGGGAACCAACTCAAACCCTTTTTTCCTTTCCCTGCAGGTCCACCAGGATGGTATGACAAAGGAATTCTGTTCTCTGTAGGCAGCGGTACACAAGTGGGGAAGAGGCAACACCATTGCATCATATCTGATCACCTTTGACCTCTACAACTGAAGTTAATATTCGTGCAGGATCAGCACCATGACTCAAAAAATTAATCCCCAGTTGGTAAATAATAAACGTAACTCATGACATTTTCTAACATATTTAGAAATGTAAGAATCCAAGTAGCACTCTGCTGATTTATACACTGTTTATATGAAGACAGCTGTAGCATGTCTCCCTGGTTTGCAAAAAAAAAGCATCACATGATGTAACTATGACAATTCAAACTTTCTTTAGAAAAGGTACTATAAAAGCATAACTGTAAAAGCAATTTTTTAAACCAAGGTACCTTCTTGAAAGATATAAAGTTACTCTGTCTCAGGTTAGACCTTGCTGGTCTAAGAAAGGACCTGAGAGTTCAGTGTCCCTAAAAATATATATAAAGAAATCAAATTTATGTCAAGGAAGGACTTGACTCAATACATTAGACTTCTACATACTTTTTGTCCGATCTTAAGCTTCATTAAAACTACAGCTCACTTTGCAAGATCCAGAAAGTCTGATGGAAATTTTTTTAAAATATTTTGAAATTGTTGGCTTCTTCAATTCTGCACCTAGCAGACAGCATCAGAGAATTACCATTTCCCTTAGGGACAAAGCTCAGGGCAATAAACAAAAAAAAATTTTGTGAAGCTCCAAGGCTTCACACCACTTTCCAAACATAAACAGCACTAATTTAATCTTCCTTCCAATTCAGTCTACATGAGAACAACCAATAGGCTCAAAGGCTGTGCTGCTTAGTCACATTCCTGTTAGTAATCAAGGACAACCAATCAAAACAAGCAGCTGACTTTAGAGCTAGTTAAGAAATAAGACAAAAATGAGACTTTGATGCATTTCGCATCTCAGGCTCTAAATCCAGGTTCTATCCTTGACTTCAGGAAACTGGATAAAACCCAGTTAGCAAGAGATTGACATGGAAAGCAGACTAGACAAATATCGGAAATTCTTGTCTTCTGCAGCTCAGCCTTCAGATTCCACTTCCCTGTGGGAGCCTTGCAGACCCTCCCAAGCCTCTTCCTCTTCCTTTGGATTTCCCTACAAGCAGTTCTGAGGATTTCCATTAATGGAAGAAGTCCATGGATTTTTCAGTATTTGCAGAACAAGTATATTTTTTCACTATTACCTATGTCGAACCCTGAGGTACAAATCCCCTTCTCCTAAACTGCAGAGGTTTCAAGGCAGAATATAACTGATTATGTCCCAATCCACTGAAATAAAAAGGATTCTCTTATTTTGAATTTCTAGAGTTTTTGGAACTTTTCATTTTACAAAAGCAGCATTCAGTGTAGCAGGTACGGGATCGTACAAGATGACATTTTGTAGTACTCTATAAACACAGACCTTAAGAAAATAAATTTGCAAAATAGCATGAAAAAGAAATAAAAATGCATATATCTTCACATTTTAAGTGCCATTTTATATCTCCCAAGTAGAGCTGTTAAAAAAGAAATGCTGACAGCAAATTGCCTGTACCATTGCTATATTGATCTTGTAGTATACAAGCCGAGCATTTGTTGCAACAAAGCTGAGTTTGCTTAATTTTACTTTTTATTATTCTGCAAGTCAGTTTAAAAGCAAGAGCTTCCAAGAACAACATGCAGTGCACCACTTCTGCCATCAAAATATTAGTACACACACTGTTCTACTTATGCCACATAATGCTTTCATGTTCTAGATCTGCAACATTTTTCCCCTAACGCTTTCCTTTCCCCTCCTAAAAGAGAAACATTAACTATATCTTCAACTTTTATATACCAGATGATCACTTAGCTTAGCAATTAAATTTTAACTGAGCATAGTGATTTTATTAAAAAATGACAATTTGAAAAGGAATTGTAGATGACAAAATATATGAGCTAGCTTTCTGCCACGTTAGAGTCCAGAGGGTACTTTTAAGAGCATATGTAGTAATTCCTTATGTACAATTTGGCAGGATTAGCTCTTGAGAAGTAGCAACAGAATAAGGGAGTCACCTTTTCTCTCATGTATATTTCTGTGCTAAAATAATAATGCCACTAAAATTAAGAGTGGATTCACTGGATCACTATTTGACCCCCTTAAAAAGGAATTGCGTAAACATTTTGAAGGCGTTGTTAAGCTACAGAGGTGTGAAAGAGGTGTGAAAAGTCTAGAAATTATAGAGGAGACAGGAAAACAAATTTTTCACAAAGCAAATAAAAATATTTTCTCATATTCCTTAGTCTGTGACCAGGGAATTTCTCACTGAAGTTGACAGGAAAGTAATTATGAAGTAAGCCTCATGACCAGCAGGCAGGGGCTGGTCTTTGTGCATGAACTTGCAAACATTAAGTGAAAGTGAAGTTTTTATTTCTGTCAACCTTCCCCTTAGACACTATCTATTTTGCATCAGTTTTGCACTTGGATAAATGCATGTTGGGCTTGAATAAAGCATTCGAGGTCACCTCTTTGTTTCTCCTAAATAATCCAAATATTTCTATCTTGGATTTACAGTCCTCTATCTTTATAGCCTTTCCTTGCCATCAAAATAAGAAATACTTCACTTCAACTAGCTAGCAATGTAATTACTCATACAGCTTAATTGATAACTCATTTGAAGGAAAGCATTGTGGGCATGGATAGAAAAGATTCTAGCATTGGAAACAGTAGATGACTCACCTCACAATGAAAAGACATAGCGTCCATACCAAAGTCAAATAAACAACCTGTTTCCTGAGCTACATGTTTTAAAGTTACAAGAAGGCCTGTTTCCACAGCGTGAGGAATGTATTCCTGCCTAAGAACAAGGTCTATAACAAAAAACCTCTCGCACAAAAAAATTTATTTTCTAGATAGAATTAAAATATTCTTTACCCAGCAAGAGAGAAGCTTCACAGGACAATTTTAAGGACCAGAAAACAGCAGAGTATGTCTAATATCTATAGTAAGGACCATCCTTAAGTATTTAGGAAGGCAAGAAGTATATGTGCTTGAGATTAATTTATTCTTCCATTAGCTAGATAAAGCTTCAAACCCTAGAAATGACCTGCTACTTCTTTATTGTTGCTTTCCTTTCCCAGGTTTTCACACTCATTTGGAAAAAAAAAAAATCATATTTTTACTGCTTATATAAATATTCTAATTTACTTAGGAGTGACAGAACTTCTCCCATTAATACCCTACAAACATCCAAAGAAAGAATCACAAATATCACACAATGCTGGGGAGGAAGAGAACTATCTGAATGAAGAAACAAGCAACAATATACAGACAGCCTGGGAGAAGATGAGCTGCAGAGGTCCCGAACTATTGAACAGGCTGAAAAAGTCAGAAGAGACCTTTACAGTCATCAAGTTCAACCCTTAACCAGCACCACCATGCTCACCACAAAACCGTTTCCATATGCCCAAGTACCACATCCACATGCCTTTTGAACACTCCCAGGGATGGTGATTCCAGCACTTCTCTGGGCAGCCTATTCCAATGTCTGATCACCCTTTCAATGAAGATACGTTCTCCTAATTTCTGTTTAAACCTCCACTGGTGATCCTGTCTTTGTTGAAGATGGACTGCAGTCATAGTCACCTAATCACTCAGTACCATCTGATTTGCAGCATTCAAAAAAATCTGGCTGGAGACAAAAGAAGACATAATACATTGCTTTCACGTCATTCTTTTTAGATCACCTTTGTTAAAGTGACTTTTTCTGTGTATCATTCTGAAGGAGTAAACTAAGCAGCTATGATCAGAAATATCAAGACTAATGAATTAGCAATATAACTACCAAGCTGGAATATATAATTTTGCAATTACCTTTTTATTTTACGTTGTTGGCAAATAAATTGCAAGGGCCTGCTGTGCAGCTCAACCACCTTTCAGGAGGAAGATGGAAGAGAAAAATCAAGTCTCCATTTAAAAGCGATTTCTCATTACTCCTGTAAATGCCCGCCTCTGGTAAAAGGTGGATTCCGTTTTATTTCCAGTTCACTAATGAACAGTAAATCCTAAAACAAACTGCTACCGCTTACTCCTTTCTGCTTCACTTTCTCTCCTTCCCTGCAGTGAAGCAGATGGGAATAGAGCTGGTCACATCCCTCCCAGCACAAGAGTCTTCCTCCCCACGTACTCATGTCCTGATGTCAGCCATCACACGGGTCACGAGGGTACTCTTGAGCAGACCCACTGCATCCTTTCCATCCTACCCCACTCCTGTAACCTGGGGAGCCCAAAGCTCCTGAGGGGCAGCACATAGGTCCAGGACAGCAGGAGATGGTACAGTACCTACAAAGCAGCTCCACTTCATTCCACTGCTCATCTATTTCACCTCACCCAATATGAAAATGGATCCCAAAGAATGAGTCACGATTACTAAAACGTCACTGTCACCCCTGGTGCACACCCTTTCTGCAGTGCCATGCTCCCTGAGCACTGCTGTTTCTAAAAGCACACCCACAGAAGCTGTGATGGGATGGCATTCTGCCCTGCTGGGCACTGGGCACACAGGGAACCTCCGTCCTCGGGGAGCCTGCAACCCAAACTGCAACTCAGCAATTCCTCTCAGACATGAACCAATCCAACAGCACTAGAGACACAGATAACTTGTACTAGAAAACACCATGCCACGCTTCAGATTGTGAATTAACACCATAATAATGATAATAATAAATATTCTCTCACAGAATATACGAATGTATATTACACCCTGATGTCTGCCATTTTAATGACTGGTGGGGATGAAGGACTTTCTGGAGTTTTTCCATGTGAGTGTAGTACTCCCTGAGATTTTTCAGCAACAACTTTACCATTTAAAGTCTTTAGATAGTCAGGAAAGACAGCTTTCCTAAAAATAACCATCCAAAAATGGTTATGCCATGTATGACATTTTCCAAAGATGGTTATCCAGTGTATGACATTTTCAAGTAAGAAATGCCTGAATAAGTGTAATATCTAGGAAATAGGAAGAATTCTCTTATATCAAACAATGGAATGAATGTCAATCTGACTTACTTTTTAATAACAAACACAGAATCCAAAAACTCAACCACGTGAAATAAACAAGGAAAGGTTATGAATGGCAAATTTATTTTGGTGAAGTTTTCAGAATTGGATTTCTTGAGTTGGCAACTTCAAAATTGAAAAAAAAAAAAAACCACATTTTCTGTGAAAGTCACTGATGCCTATTTGAAACAAAATATTGTGCTTCACAGTTTAAGTCTGTATATAACATCTAAATTAAAAAATCAAGAAGCAAACAATTATGAAAGAAAACCAGAAGCACATTATTCTGAAAATGCCATGTTCTCACGTGACAGGAAACCTGCCTTCCCTACTTTTTCTCTCCAAGACAAACAACCTTATTGTATTCTGATGGCACTGCATTAGCAGAAAAGGCTTTATGCATTTTTTTTCCAAACAGCACAAGTAACATAGATAACAATAACTATATTTATGCTGCCCCAGAAGCCTCTGGTAAAGGGCAATATGTCAATCTCAGCCCTCCTTCCTTTCCCTGGTTCATATCATTACCACTGCCCATTTCTTCTCCAGCACTTTCCTGTTGAGAGTATCTCAGCTCCCTGACTTCTGTGAGGGGGAGGTAAACACTTGAATTACAAATATAGCCATAATTACTATCGAGTTTCTAAGCACTCCATGATAAACTGTGCCCTGGCCCATGCTTATAAACATTTTTGTTAAAATGATTCATGATTCTCAGAAAGGATAAGGCCCGTAAGATCTCTATGTACTGTAAAGGATGAAAATAGGAACAGACCAATTCTTAACACCGAAACAGTACCTTTAAAATTCAGTGTCATTTTAGGCAGGTATAGTCTAAAATTAATGTCATTCCAGCTCTCATCTAGCCTGGTGGAATTAGGCAGCTGTGCCACTTAAGAATACAAAATCAAAGAAAGTTCTCTACAACCAATACTAAGGAAGGTATGAACATCTTATCCAAAGGTTTCTAGTATCATAGAAATGCATTTGAATAGGTGGATTGGACTTTTAAATGCATTGTATTTAACTTTGTTACTCTCTCTGCCAACACATGCAAATTCTTTCCAGAAGTATTTTCATGAGGACAAACAAAAGCACACTCAAATTATGTGAGCTGCTGCATAAACCTCATTCCATGGGAGACTAAGCTGGAATGAAACCTCTTCCTTGACACTAGCAAAAACTTAAATCAAAGTGTTCTCTTTCATCTCAACCCATAAAATGAGTTATGTATTTTATGTATTTCAAAATACCTTTTGGCCCATAATATTAGCAAAGAGCAATCTTTCAGCAATTTAACCTTGAGCTGGTTATCAGGCACTAAGAGAAGCACAAGTAAGAACAGTAATTGAATTTGCAGAGAGTTAATGGATGTACCGAGAAACTCAGCAAGCAATCAAAGGACCATGATAGGAGGGAGAGCCCTTTCTCTAATGTAGCTCAAAAAGACAATCAAACTCGGGAATTTCTTCTCAGAGGAACTTAGGGAGCATTTTATTCATTCCAGCTGACACTCCTGGTCTCCTCTGACACAGCGAGGTCTGGAAGAGAAATAACTACCTACAGTCAACAACAACTATCACTGTACCAATGCAGCTGACTAGAGATAAAGAGGTGTTATCCAGCAGGTCTGATGCTGGCAAAAAGCGTTTTTTCCCTTCCCCATGAGACTGGTTCATTTACTAAAACCATTGTGACAGCAGTGGGCTCCTAACATGGGCTTGCACCCAGCCTCAGAGATGCACTGACGGCGTCCAAGGAGTTCTCCCTTAGGAGACCAGCCTGCAGGTCACCTCCCCTACCACAGGCAGAGTTCCCACAGCCAACATAAACCACTTCTGCTGACAATGCATCCTGTCTTTGTGTGGTGTCAGCGGACAAACTTTCAAGCAAGAGCTCAATGACAAAAGCCGGCACAAGCACAGTAATTATCACTGATTATCTTCATTAAAATCTGACCCCTGAAAAGGGCAGGTAAGTGTCAATTCCCCCTCTGAAAATTTACAACAGCATTCAAAGCTGCAAGGTTAGCTGAACATATTCAAGAGTATCTCTTTCTTCATTCTTCTGAAACCTTCCTGTGGGAATTGAAAGCCCAATTTATTCTTTTCCAAAAGAAAATATCACAACAGTGCCTGTGCAGGCACAAGCTCATGGTGGCTGCAGCTTTGACTAATAAATAGTGAGACAATAACACGCTTCCACATGAGATCTGAGTCCTCACTGGCAGAGCATGGACCTGCATCCTGGGACATCTCCCTGCTTCTCCTCAGCTGCACTTTCTCATTATGAGTAATCACCAGTCACAAGAGCACGAGGGGTAAATTTTTTAGTAAGTCTTTAGCTGTAGGGACAATACAACCAGCAATGAAGGCATGTAAAACATTAATAAAGCAACAAGCTCATATATATGATGCCCATTGCACATACAAGCATAAGGCAGTACAACAGAAATGTAAACTGCCAGCTTCATAAAGAAGTCAGAAAACAAGAATGGAGGGAGAGACTTCAAGAGAAACAAGTTCCCGGGTATGAACACCTGACAAAGTGCATACATGGCTACTACACTTGCTAAAACACTCAAATGAGGGCTAGAGGATTGCCTTGTACATCCAACCACCTTGTACTGTACACAAGGGCATGGCCCAGAAGTATACTGAGCGTTAAATCTGCAACAAACTGACCTCCTTCAGCACATGCCAACCATGGGGCTGTCCCTGCACCCAAAAGAGCTGGTGGAGCAGCCAGGGTGGGATGGGGAAAGGGCATTCCAACAAAAGCTTCCCTGTTAGCACTCCCTGTTCTCACCAGCTCCAGAGCACACTCTCTGAAAGGAGCACTCAGAGCAGCATCTGCAGCATCTGAGTTGAAGGGATTCACAAGAAGTAAATCACAAGCTGAACACAGCCCTAGGTGCACGAAAAGCAGCCATCAAGCCTCACTGCATGAGACAGTCTGAGGACAAGAAAAAGTCAGAACAAGTCCAGGGAGACACAATTAGCATAACAAATTGGAAGTAGAAGAGATGACATGAGAAGGGACTGATAAAAATTAATCTAAGCAGTAAAAAAAAGCAACTGAATAACAGCTGATTTATTCTTATGAGGTAAACAGAGCTCTTTCCAAAAAAAACAGGATTGGCTATTTTCTGCAGTAGAAGGGAGGTAAAACTGGAATGAAATTCATCAGTTAACTGCATGGAAAAAGATCTTAACAAGAATAATTTGAATGTAAAAGTATTTTTCTCAGGCTGTGTTTCACGCATGAAAAAGATTAGAAATTTCTCCGTATCATAATTTCTTCCTGTAAATAAATTCACTTCAAAATAAATCTCTGCTGTCCACAGTTACAGGCAGTTCTCTTTGCTACTCCAAAAAACCAAATTTTATAACAAGTTTATCCCTTGAGCCCTACAGAATACGACATCCCGATGTCAGAATTTGCTCATACAAACACAGCTCCAAACCAAGCTGTTTCATGACACGCCAGATGTCAAGTCACAGCCAAAAAACAGCTTTATATAACAATGTATTTCATCAGAGGTGCTTGTCACAAAATGCTCCTGCCCAAATATTTGCTTTGGGAATCCAACCCCTAGGGATCAAATTTGTCCAGCAAAATTGGCATAACCTTAGCAAAGGGCTAATGCTCTCCCAAGGATGAGGACAGTTGAAGAGAAGTTGAAGTTGCTATCTTCAGAACATATTTACATGGAATTACCCATCACAAAGCAAAATTATTTGGATTGTCAGAACAGATGTGCCTCTGCAAATCATTGACTACATATATTATTATAAAACTCATGAATTTCACTTTTTTGGGGTTTTTTGTGAATTTTCTCCTGCTCTCAACTCCTCAAAAGGCACCACTGTCCCCCCATAAGGGAAGAAGAAGGGAGCATCTCTCATTCTCATACTTAAGGGAAGATTCTCTCACAGTGGTAGAAAACTTGAAAATGCTGCTTATTTTTGAAAAACAGATGAGTTGGAGCTTTGGGAAAGAAATCAAAAAGAAAAAAAAGAAATCAGAAGCATGTCCCTGTCCAAGAGCCACAAGGAGAGCTATAGAAGTGCCATGCTATGAGCTCTGCTTTTGAAAAACACTCCATCCATATCTTCAGGAACCTTAAGACAGATGTGGTGATTGATTCCAATACTATATGTTATTATTTATAATATTAAGTGTTAGTTATATATACATTTACATACATACATAAATAGGCAGCAAAACAACTTCACAGTCACTGAGCAGATGCAGAAGTCAAGTTCAGTTCCACACCAGACACCATAAACGACAATCCAGGGTCTTGTGACACTAATGACATCTGAAAATGATTTTATCACAAGATTTTATCACAAGACAGGGACAATGTCTGAATATTAACGCCACTTGGAAATAAACTAAAATTAATTTTAAATCTAATCGTGAAATAAATCTGCAGCTGGATTACAGTATTGGACTTGACGATGGTAGCCATACACATATGTCAATGGACATACCAGACTAGATTGAAAACAGAAGGGAAATAAATAAATCAAGACATCCCCCCCCCCCCCCCATCTGATGGGGAATAACACCAATCAAATCCAAACTCTTGTATCTGCATACCACATGTGGTACAAAACACATTGCCTTCCTCCACTTTCTCTTCAGGAAGTTTATTTGGTGTGTAATAACTTTGATTTACTTTGTGGCAATTGCTGTCACAAAACATTTTGTTCTGTATACTTTTTGGGACAGAGAACATAGGTAGAATTTACAATTTAAAGACCAGACTTCAAATTCTGACTTTTAGACTTAGCTTGGAGAAAAAAAAATTTAAGAAGCAAATGATTACAGAACAAGCATGTATTTGCATCCTTTTCCAGATAATTTCACTTATGAACACATATTTATGTCAAGAAATACTTGTTTCAGTATATGCTGTTTGTATTATAGGATGGGAATTAAAAGCCCTGACACCTTTCAGATGTATCAGACAAGTAGGTTTGAATCAGCAATTAATCATAGAGCATATAACTTGATAAACCCTGGAAAACTTTAATGTAGCACTTGAGCAGTAGATTCCTGACAAACCTTTATTCAACTGCAGGCCAAGAAGTCTTGCTAAATTAACACCACATTCGTAATTCCGTTTGTATTCTGTTGCTATCAAAACAAGGAATGGGTGAATAAATCAGCAAATTAACTGATATAAACTCTATGATCCTAACAGCTAAGAAAGGAAAAATCCACAAAGGACCCTGTCCCATTGCATTTCCCACTTAAATTCTCTGGCTAAAACACTAATTGCTCACTTTCTTGAAATTTTCAAGAATCTAATCCCACACTACACCTACTATTTTTTTAATTTTTAAACTCTTCCTTTCTAACCTAAATTTGTCCACATTGCAGAACTATGTTCCATAATGCCAGGCTGATTATGACATAAGTTTGGCTCATCCCATTTCAAAAGGGATCCAGAGGCAAAGCATCACAAGCCCAGCATGCACAGGAAGCATCAGCAGATTTGCCACCCACTGAATCAGAATTCCTTGTGTACCAACTCCCCTCTGCCACACAGTCCTGAAAAATAACAAGTCCAAAATTAAGCAAGAAGTCGTTCACTGGCATGCATCATAAGCTGATGCAAACACCAACTCTGAAAAGGGTGTGAAAAAAAATTCCTGATAGACCAATAATACATCTTCAATTACAACTTAGATGAAGTTAAATATTTTAACAAAATTAGTGCTTTGATTTCATTAGATTGCCTCAGTTTCTAAAATTATATTTTTATATACATTTAATACATATAATTAAAATTGAATGGCATAACAAAATTAACCATAGTAGTTGCAATTTAGTGTTCCTTGATGTGTTGAATAAATGAAGTACCTCTTTTGAACTAAAAAAAGTTTATAGTTCTTCTGACACCTGATGGTTTTTCAAAACCAAATTAATCCCTGCTTTTAGGAACAATTATTTTAAATGAAAATAAATGTAACCAGAGGATAATGATGCTGCTTTTTCATGGAAAGTAAACTCATCATATGAGATGCTTTCTTTTAAAAACCATTCTGTGGCTTGCCCCAAACTTCAGATGGTGTCTGAAGTAACTGTAAAGAAGTTCCTTACTTGTTCTGCTGCTCTGACAACTTTGTTTATGCCCCACATGCGACAGCCACGACACTGAGAAGCCAACATGAATTTAAACTATGCTGAGGAGCAAGACTAGAAAAATTCTCTGTGATTTGAACAGAAGTGAAAGAGGTTTTGTGCATTTCAGTGACTGCAGACATTCATACCAAGACTTTCTCCTTGAAGCCTGTGATATTGGATTAATTAAAGGTTACCTGCCAGATATATCAAACTGCCGCAGCTAGGCTAGGGTCAGTATCTAATTTTTAACTCGGGCAACTTCAGACTCTACCATAGAAAGTGAGCAAATGAAATATAGCTGGATCTGATACAGATCTCAGACTTAAATGTTGGTATTTGTTAGCTCAAACCAAAATTGCTCCTCATTTATATCACTGGAAAACTACAGGACTCTGTTTCTAGGGAAGAAATTAAGATTCCATATGACTTGTGATTTAAACCTCCTGAACCTAGCAAAGAAAACTAAATTTCTTCAGACAAATTTGCTACACTAAAATGAGTCAAAGCTAACACCAGCTTTATAACACCATGATAGAACTGGAGCTGTCAAATTCTTTCCCGTACCACAATCCCACTTCCTTTGACCCTGCTCACTGACAGAGCAGGCACTACCAGCACTGGCACTGCCCCTCTGGGAGTCACAGCAGGGACAGTCCCACACCACCTGCCCACACACCTCTGCTGCTCATCTGTCCACGTTACAAACCCAGCTTGCTTAAGCCTAAACCAAATGTTGATTTCAACCCACTGCCAACCACTGTTTTTCAATGCGACCCTAAAGCAGAACCTTTAACGCCCTGATAATGGAGGGCAGGAATTTTAGGTTCTTGACTGTTATCTGCCCTAAAGCTCACAAGTAGCAGTAAACTGTTGAAATAACAGCAAACAGACTGGCACAAATTTAAAAAAAAATATTTACACTGTAGAGTAAAAAGACTTCTCAGTCCTAGATTTTACTGAATTTTTGGAAGAGCTCAATACTTGTTCTAAATTATTCTAGCCATGATTCTTCTACCACTGTCTGCTTCACAGCACTGGAAATACAGTCCTCAAAATCACTATATATTTAGCTTAGTGCATTATTGATCAGAAGTGGAGAATAAATACCAGTTTTTTATAGATGCACAGGTACATACATTATGGGCAATATGCTATAAAATTAATATCACTGAGTGAGTGGAGCTGTTATCACAACTTAAGTGCTTTAAAACCTGGAGACAAAAAGTATAACTTTTATACAGAGATGTGCATTAAACATTGGCAAATACATTAGGCTCTTACCAGGAATGGGCTCCAGCAAATGCAAGAAACACACATTATAGCCAAGAGCTGAATGATCATTTCAAAATGATGAGATCTGCCTTGTCTTTGTTGACTTTTAAATTTGACTCTTAAGAGGGTAATTCCTGTGACAGCATTGCACAGGAATGAAATAGCAAGAGCCAGGAACCCAAGGCAAGAAAAAAGTAAGAGATAAAATCTGTCTTCCCAGTCCTCAACATGTTCTGTTTTATAGAAGCACCAGGTCCTCGATGCTTGAATTTGGTAGGCTCTAAACCTAAGGATAGGCAGCAAAGCTATAAGAACAGCAAACAGACATACCATAGTCAACATCATTTTCACATGTCTAGAAGTCATTTTTGTAGAGTGAAATATTGGCTTAGTGACTCCAATGCACCGTTCAACAGCCATCACGCTGCCCAGGAAGAGTGGGCACAAACCAAAGAAAACCATGCAGATGCCAAAAACACTGCACAGAATGTTGGACTGGTTAAATCGAATCCAGTCTTTATCTGATGCATACACAAACACTGCAATGGCTCCATTGATGAGGTGACCGAAGAGGTCTGTGACAACCAAACCACTGGCAAGAAGCAAAAAGGAGGCTTTCGATTTCTGTCTGAATCTCTGGTATGCCTTCATGAGAATTACTATTGCAAGACTGTTGGACAAAATTCCCACTGTCATGAAGATTATTGAAAAGAAAACTGAAATCTTTTTCTCCGTGTGGCACGTTGTGTTTTTCAAGACTCCAAATCCAGCCAGCCCTGGTGATTTTGAACTGTTCATGGTTAGGAAAGGAGCGCAGCCCTCAAAGCATTTCAGCAGTCTTGCAATCAAAAGGCATCTGCAATATTAAAAACAAATATACACAACGCTGTAAAAGGCCGTTCAAATGGCATTTGAAGCAGAAATTCCATAATATTAGTGTGTGGTACAAATCTAATTTTCTGGTTTTCTGAGTGATATGATATGGCATCACATTTTAAGCTCATCACTCACAGGGTAAAACAATTATCCGCGTGCATTACACAATGCAAATACAGTCCACAGGAAATTTAGAGTCTCTGCATGCATAATATATACAAAATAATGTATAAAATATATCATGGTTATGTACATATAGTGAGATAAACAATAAAACCATTCCGGTGGTTAAACTACGCTAAGCAAACACTTTTTCAACAAACTCCAAGAATGAGAGTATTTAACCTGCCCAGCCACAGTCAAAAGTGAAATACTGAAACTGGAGCATTTTGAGATCACAATCACGCTCCATTTTTAAACATTTATTTTCAAAACAGTGCTAGCATCTCCTAAACAATTCTGTTCCCACAAATTCATGTTTTAAAGCTTTAACCTAACCATCACTGAAGCCTTCAAATTCCCAGTTGCCTCTCTGAAGCCCAAACTTGGTTTTTAGATGCACCGTAATTCAGAAACTAATTCTGAAAGCTCCTTTAAACTTTATCTCCCATCTCTACTCCAAGGACATTCCTAATAGGAAAACCTTCCCAGGCAGGGGGAAAAAAAAGTAGGGGGAAAAAAAGCAGGCGTTAACAGCCCGTATTACAAACTGCCGCTGAAGCCTCTCGGTTCCTGAGCTACATCGGGAACGGGGCACCCCGGAGCGAGGCACCTCTGCCGCTCGGGAGCGCTCAGCGGAGCGCGGCCGCCGAACGCCGCTGGCGGAGCGGCGCGGAGCAGCGCGGAGCAGCCTCCCGTCCCTGCGCGGCTGGGACTCCAGCGGGAGAGCACAGGCGGGAGGGCAAAGGCAGGAGAGAGCAGGAGGGAGAGCACAGGCGGGAGGGCAAAGGCAGGAGTGAGCAGGCAGGAGTGAACAGGCAGGAGTGAACAGGCAGGAGAGCACAGGCAGGAGAGAACAGGCAGGAGTGAACAGGCAGGAGAGCACAGGCAGGAGAGCACAGGCAGGAGAGCACAGGCAGGAGTGAACAGGCAGGAGAGCACAGGCAGGAGTGAACAGGCAGGAGAGCACAGGCAGGAGTGAACAGGCAGGAGTGAACAGGCAGGAGAGAACAGGCAGGAAAGCACAGGCAGGAGAGCACAGGCAGGAGTGAACAGGCAGGAGAGCACAGGCAGGAGAGCACAGGCAGGAGGGCACAGGCAGGAGGGCACAGGCAGGAGAGCACAGGCAGGAGAGAACAGGCAGGAGTGAACAGGCAGGAGAGAACAGGCAGGAAAGCACAGGCAGGAGAGCACAGGCAGGAGTGAACAGGCAGGAGTGAACAGGCAGGACAGCACAGGCAGGAGAGCACAGGCAGGAGTGAACAGGCGGCTCGGACAGGCGGCTCGGACAGGCGGCTCGGACGGGCGGCAGCCCCGGTGCCGGGGGAGCGGTGCCCCCGCCCGCAGCCCCTTTCTCCCTCAAGTGCTGCCGCCGCCGGGGGCGGGGCGAGCCCGACTCGCCGGGCACAAGTGCCACGGACCCCGCCAGCCCCGCCGCTCCTTCCCTACCCCGTTCTCGGTGTCCGTCCCGGCCCCGCCGCCGCTCACGTTCGCTTCGTCCCGCGGGGCCGGAGAGAAGCGCAGCGCGGAGCTCCGCCGCCGCCGCCGAGCCCCTCTCCCGCCGGCGCCGCCCGCGCCCGCCCTCCCTCCGCCTTCCCCCGGCCTCCCGTCCGCCCTCCCCGCCCGCCGCCCCCGGACGCGGTCCGGCTCCGTGCCCCCTCCAGGGCCGCGGTTCCGATGCCCGGGGCGCGGCACACGCACCTCGGCCCGCTGTCCTCGGCAGGAGCGCTGCGGGAGCGGGGCCGTGCCGGGCTGCGGCGGTGTGTCCGGCGAGGACGGCCAGGCTGCCGTGTCACAGCACAGCGACGGGAGACAGGGCCACCCCGGCCAGGCAGGGCGAGATCCTGCCCACCGGGCTGCAGCCGCAGCAGTAGCGGCTCATCGGGCAACCAAGAGGTCACATCTGACCTCAGCCACAGCTTCACCTTCCACACGCTTCTTCCCAGCTGCTTCAGCAGCTCGCAGGGAGCTCGGGAAGCGGTAGCCCCAGGAATACAGTCAGGGATGCGGCTGGGCACAGCCCTGGACGCTCGGCCCCTGGCACGTCCCGGCGCAAGTAGAGCTAACAGTGCTCCTTGGACCATTTCTCTACAGGACAGATGCGATGAGAACACATCCAGATGAGGCATTCATGATATGACCGATAAGGCTGGAAATTCAAAAGTTGTTTCCCATCGTGCACTCAAGCTGTTACAACTTGAAGTTATAGATGACTTTCAAGTTCTTTCATCCCTCAATGCTCAGTACTGCCAAGCAGTCCTGAATGGGAACGTTTATTAAGGCCACCTACTACAGAAATAAGCCAAAATATAAAAATCAATGTCAAATGATGAAACAAAACTGAAAAATATTACAGAATTTATCATGGACTACAATGATGAAGAATTTAATTTTGTTTTCATTGGCACACAGTCTTGAGTGGTACTACTCCTGGCCCCACAGGACAATTTAAAAATTAAAATTCTCAAATATACTAGGTTTTGCTTACTTTCTTATCTTGAATAGTACAGGTACAAGTTGCCTTTCTGTAATCCACCAGTGAGGAAATACAGGCTAGCTAAATGTATTTCTTCAAATAGTAACTAAAGTTACTTGCATAAACAGTTAAAAGCACCACATGATGGCCTTCTTTTTCAAATGCTTGTCAGACCTTGGCATTTTATCATACAATGAGCAAAAATGTTCAATTTGGTCTGTTTGGGACCTATAAATTCCCTTAAGTTCTTTTATAAGACAACAGTAAAATATAAAAATACCACAAAATACATAATTGCCTATTAAAGTTCAGAGAAGAGGGGTTTACTTTATGTTCCCCTGCCCAGGGATAAATGGAGATGGAGATCTCAAACTACAAAGAGCTTGCTCTGTGCCCTTCTTCCCTAGCTAGACTTCTTCACCCAAAGATCCTGAAATGGGGGTGGTTTTGCTTGAAAAGAAGCAATGAAGTGGATACTTCAAGACTGCAGTCTGGGTGGTAGAAGCTGAAACAGGCAGATCAAAGGGAGGAGCAGAAAAACCTCCAGACAGCTGTTTCAGTGTGGTTGTAAAACCGTAGCAAGGGAAAGGCAAGTTTGTGGAGTGCATCCCTGGTAAAGCAGGAGCCTGCCAAAAGGAGTGAGTGGCATTTCAGTTGCTGCTGAGATGGAGAAAAAAAGGCAAGAAATAGTGTTAGGGAATTAAATATAAGCTACCACCTCACTTTTCAGACAAGAGGCACCAAAGAGTACAGCTCTACAGCTGTAAGAGCACAAAGTGCCACATCCCAGTTTTGTGCTGTGACAGGACAGCAGCCTGTTAAGCATTGGCATAAGCAGGAGAGGTGTGTCTGGGGCTCAGCTCTCTACACATTTGTGCACTCCTGATACAGGTATAACTTAAATAATTGCTTCTCTGGAATGGGGTGGGTTTGTAGGATTATGGCTGAGAAGGATGGAGATCTCAGAAGGTGTTGGAGGAGTGAAAACTGGCAGTGACACCAGCAGAACTACGTTTTTCATACTGACCAGTGGTCAGCTCCTTTCATCTCCTATTGCTAATGAGAACAGGAGTGACCAAAACTGTCCCATCACAGCCTCTGCTGTGGGTTCTGAATGGGCAGCCACTGCTTTCTTAGAGGGCAGCAGTCTCTTCACAGGGCAAAACCTGGGAGAGAGCTGTGGGAAAGGAGAGGAAGGATTAATGTCATTTTCATCAGGGCAGTGGCTCTTCCTCTCAACAGCTTGGCAGTCAACCATTATGGAGCTGGGTTTGATTGAGCTCCTTCTTATGTCTGTGAGCAAAAGCTGTAGGTGCAGGAGCCACAAGGAAGTGTTTCCTGAGGCTTTCTCATTCTATCTGTTCAAAGACTGAAGAATGGAGGTGGTGCCCTGGCTTAGCTCACTGACTTCAGCACTTCTTAATGTGTTGGGCTTGTGTTTGTTGTTTGTTGTTTGTTGCAAAACCCCTGACTCCTGGGTACTCCAAGAACAGGGAAGATAAATACTCCTTTTGCCACAAGTTTCAACTTGAAGGAACCAGAATTCCCTGCTCACATTCAATGAGTTTAAATTCAAGAGCAATAGTTTAACATATATGGAGAGAAAGAGATACAGAGATAAAAAGTCATCTCTTGTCCTGTGACAATTGCAGTTACCTCTGGTTACTAAAGAGTGGGAAGAAAATGTGACAAGAACTTCTGGATGGAGAACCACGTGGCTGAAGTGCCCATGAAGTGTACAGTAATCAAATCCTCAAAGCCTCCTGCTACAAAGCCAGGAACATACTCAAGTGTTGAACTAATTTTTCGCTAAATAACAGCTTCAAACAAGCTTGCTGTAAATGAACAGGTAGGCATTTCAGTAGCAACAACAAACTTGGTAGAATGCAAATAAAAACAGTATCTCTTCCTCCTTTTTCATCCACTCATAAATTTCTCATGCAGCCTTCAATGGTAGTTGCTATACACTTTTATTATATTCACAATCCTTGCTGCAAAACGTTGGAAGCCTTTTCTTTTTTGTACATGACAACAGTAAGTGTCATGCTTCCATTTAGTGAAATGGCAGTGATATAAGAGCCTTTATATTTCAGAGACAAAAGTACTAAATCAAAGTAACTACAGAGGGAAATTGTGAATACGGGATCAGATTTGGGGCACCTCAGTCAAATAAAGCTGTCAATGAAAATCCTTCAGTTAAATGCCATCTTGCTCAGCCCATAATTGTTTGAGACAAAAAAGACTTCTGAGGCCACAGACACTGACAATGAGTCCTACAGTACTCATCCCCATAGAGGGTTAGAGTTACTGCCTTCCGTCTCTTCAAAATTAGCAATCCTTCAGGACTTCCTTCTCCTCTGGAATTAATGCCCTGCCACCCACAAAACAACTTCTATCAAAGGTCCAACTATGCACAGTGAATGAGCTCTCCAAACGAAAAAGCTGATATCCCGATGAAGAGAAGAAAGGAGATTTAGACTAGGTGGGATTTACAGAAAGATTGTACATATTTTGATGCATACCATTCTAAATATTATATGGCTGAGGGAAAAAAAAATGCAAATGATGAGTTTCGAAAGGTCAATAACCAATGCTGAGAGGATGGACAGAG
Organism: Hirundo rustica; assembly: GCF_015227805.2. Classification (NCBI taxonomy): domain Eukaryota; kingdom Metazoa; phylum Chordata; class Aves; order Passeriformes; family Hirundinidae; genus Hirundo; species Hirundo rustica. Next base: position 12,089,102 of record NC_053458.1, on the reverse strand, counting down.
GTTTTGTCTCTTCTGAAGTTAGCAATAGTCAGACACAGAAACACGGAGAAAAAAAAATATAGACTTGGAAAATCTGAGTCACTCGTTAAGAACACCAGCATTACTGATTCTTCATGGATTTTTAGTGGTGTTTTTTAGTATTCTCATTATGAAATGAAGAATTATTTCCATGTCCTTTTTAAGGTTTTTAACTTGATTTTACAGCACATTTTCAAAGACTGGTTTTAAATCGTATAGTAGTGAAAGAGAATTTGCAATCTCAATTCATTAAACAGTTAAGACTGATAAGGGCTAGTTTTGCTTGAGAAAATAATTACACCTCCTGTGTGGAGAATGCAATCAGAAAATTAGGTCAGTAATGTAGAAGGTGATCACGTACATAGTAAAATGACAGTAAGTGCGCAATAAACGATGTCACAAATTCATGGGCTTTTAAACTTATATAAATTTAGCAAATAAAGCTTCCTTAAAAGTTATGTGACTGTTGTGCATCCTCAAGATCCTGGCTTTATAGTGTTAAGACAAAACTGTATATTTCTGCCCAAGCTAGGAAATAGATTTTGTATGAACACATGCACAGTCTTACTGGTGTGCAGTTAGACCGTGCAGTTATCTGAAACAAGTAATGGAGGTCAGAATATGCCTCCTTAAAGGTCTGCCTCAGGATCCTGGGTTTGCTTGAATCTTGAGGAGGGTGGGTGAATACTTTCTGCATCCTGTCATATTCAAAATACATATTTTAAAATATGTTAAGACGATTCACCAAGTTAAAAGAAGTGTGGTTCAGCAGAATGCAGACAACTCATGGCTTTGTCATTCCAATAACCACCACTCTGACCTTCATACCTCACCATGAAGCAGCGAAACAGTCACAAATTGTGGCTTAAGTGCTGCCTGCATTGGGACACTGGCCAATGCAGCTAAAGGAGGAAATTCCTAGGTAGTTAAATATAAATTAATGGTGTTTTGTAACAAGCCCCAGTTCAGTTCAGGAGGTTAAAACCACCAACATGCCAGTAAGCATTCAGTATCAGAGCAACATAAAACCAAGAAAGGTCATCAGGAATCATAACAACAAACATGCATCTTTCTGCTGAGATTTCCACCTGCTGATATCTGAAAAGGGACTGTTTGCTCTTACTGGAAGTACAGCTGTGGATAATGGTGGTTTATTTTCTAAACATCCCTATCAACAAGGAAGTTAAATTATTTGCTTCTTGATAATGAGACACAGCTCCTGGCAAATGGAGTAAGAGTTGCTGTAGATAGAACAAAGAGGAAATATTCTCAATTTCCCTGGTAAGGCTTGGAGGCAGAAGAGGGGACACAGAGGTTTGCTATAATTTGTGACATACATATTTGCATTTTAGTTCTTTTCACTAGAAAGAGCAAAGACCGATTTTCTGTTTTAGCAGAATTTTTTTTCTTGGACCCTTCTGTTTTCACAAGAAGGGTCCAAGAAGTCCATTCAGAGATAATCCTTTAACCAAGGAATTGATCATCAGATGGCTGATGGTACTATTGGTACCAAGCAAATATGGTTTCTGACATACCAGCAGACCTGCAAAGCAATTCCTTAATAAGCAAACCCAAAACTAAAGTGCTAAACTGCTGAAACAGCTGAATTTGACTGAGTCATCCTTGCCAAACTGTGTCAGCAGAGGAGGAGAGAGCTCAACTATCCATCATCTAGCTATAAAGACACAGACAAGACTTCCAAATGGAAAAAAATTACTAAACCCAGAAGCTGCCAGTTTAAGTCAGAATATTTGTAATCTTCCGGGATATTCAATACAACAACAACAAAAATATTCTATACTGCCTTATTCACATTTGTTCTGAGCAACGTTTACATGAGCATAAAAATTTAGATGCCTCACATTGGTCAAATGATTCCCTAATGGATCATGACAACCAATGCTAAATATTAGAAGTGGCTACTGAAACCTTTCATTGCATCCGTTCATTGATTTGCATTTATTCCTGCTTAGAGATAGACTTTCATCTTAATCACATACTGTGACTCTAAAATTATCTGATTGCTACCAATAGTGACTAAGTTGGCTATATGAGAAAGAACTTCAGGACAATAATTCCCCTTCCTTCTTCCTCATTTGCAAACTTTGCATCTGGTATTTTTTTGAACCCTTTTTTATCTGGTATGACACTACGAGGCATACATGGATCAGGATCCTTCTGAGAGTGGTTTGATTCTTTTTTACATGGATTTTTATGCTCTGCTTTGTACCAGTACAGCCCTTAGAAATGAGGGAAGATGAACAGAATAATAGGAATCTGATTACAGAGCAGGTGTATCACTGAACTATAGAACTATGGATTTGAAAGCATTCCCTTCAAGAATTTGTAGGAAGCTTCATGTGGCAATTCTGTACCCATTTATCTGACTAATGAATAGCAGAATAAACATTTTTAACATATTTTTAAAGTTCTATCTGATGTTTCAGAACCAAGGGTTGCCTCCTTTATGGTTATATAAATTATCTATGTTTTGTACTGCCATAGACCCAGCTTTTAGAAGGCCAGAGGAGATATCTTGCCATTAGTGCCTGAGTATTGCCTGTTCAGGCTGGGGTAATTTGTAATAAGTGGGCTTAATCAGGAGTTCTATACATCACAGTAACAACATAATTTTCTTTTATTTTACATATGTGGGGCAAAATGTTCTCTTTTTTTGACTCAGCTCTTTAGTATTTGGAGACATAAGAGCAAACATCCTACAAAATTATACTAAATTAACTCATTTTAACTTCATACTATCTCCTCTTCTTCCACTCTTCAGAACAGAGACTGCAGAGACAAGCCAGAAGAAATCTGAATGTAAATGCCATCTACAGAAGCAAGTTAGCAGAAAAAGCAGCCCCAGAATAGCCACTGATTACTTTTCAAATAAACAGTTCTCTCCCTGAGCCACGGCACCACAGCTAGAGATTGATAGGAATGCAAAAATATGTGATTGCTCCAGATAAATAATAAAAAGTTATCTGAATGTCTTATCATCTAAATGTGAGGAGAAATAAATTTTTATGATTACCAAAGTAAACTAAATGAAATTAGAATAAGACAACAGCTTAGGCAAGCAAATCTAATTTTAGAAAAATCTTCATGTTTTCACAACATAATTTTTTCCCTAGAATCGTACTTATCTTAAAGCAAAGTAGAAGCTTTAGACTCAACAACAAACCACAACCAGAAGCAGGAACTCAGCCTCAAGGCTTTCAACTAAGTGAAAGTATTTCAACTTCCTGGCAGAAGATAATTTTTTTATGAAGAAATAAATACACATTAATGAAAAGAAAGAGCACTCATTTATGATGTGGAGAGGTCTCTGTGGAAAGATTTAATTAAGAATGATCTAATTTTTTTATAAGTAGTTCTCACAGTGTTGGCTTACCTCAAGTAATATCTGTGCTAAAGAAAGTGGTAAACAAGTTTATATCCTTAATTAGAATATTTTAATGTGATTGGCAGCCACGTAACCACTCAGCTCTTGCTAAATTAATACAATCTGTATAGATATAGCCTTAAGCCAAGCAGAAAAATTACCTATGAAATCTCAGTAAGCCAGTTACTCTTGATAAACAGTAGGATTTGATAAGCAGAGAGCTAATGAAAGATAATGGTATTTTCAGTAATTGCATTAGTGGAGTTTCACTGGAGAGAAGAGAGAACAAGAAGGTGTTTGGAGGGGAACCAGAGTCAAAGCCTGAGAGCTGATTGTGAAGGAAGTGAGCAATGGGGAATTCACATGCAGTACATGTCAACACGCTGATTTTCTTTGGCTTTCTTTTCTGAAGGGCAGAGGGCTGAATTTCTAGGTCAAAGGAAGTGTTCAGGTTCAGGAAGGAACCTCTACAGGATTTGCTGGATTGACCAAGCAAATTTCAGACGTAAGAGTTTAGTGATCAGTAGGGTCCATGTGCCTCTGAAGGTACAGGGACAGAGACAAAACCTCTGTGAGTCACAGATTTGCAGCCAAACTCTCCAGGTGCAGGTGTTTGATGAGAAGGTTTGGCTTTATGTACTCAGAACAAAAATGTCCTAAAGGTTCTCAGAGGCCAGCAACAAGTATTTCTACATAGATATAAGCAAGAACGAGCAGAGAAAGAGAGTCTGACTTCTGATTTTTAAAGAGTTAGTAACTGGTGCTTCTTCAGCAGCTTCTGAATCTATGAGCAACACTACAGGTGGTAAAAACATGAGAAGGGATTACTTTTTTTTAAATCTCTAATTAGTACCAAAACAATTAACAGCATTTTAACATTCTGATTGCCTGGGGTCATAGCTAGTTAATAGTAAACCAAGAAATTATGCATCAGACTTCGACTTTCTAGCTTGGGAAACTGGACAAGGCAGGGCTGTTTACTTAGTAGAAGTAAAACAGTAAAGAACATTTTCCTCCCATAAAACAGTAAAGAACATTTTCCTTCCAGAAGTAAAATGGGAAAGGGTACAAAATTAGTCCATAATACTAGCGCTGTGTAGCACTGAAGTGGAAACAAGACAGCCATTGAGTGGCCTGATTTGGGTTAGGAAAGTTCTAAATGGATGAGTGTGTAAGGCTGCTGGACAAGGACCATTTCTGCTGAAATTTGCCTAAGTAGTCAGCTATCAAGACCTTTATAAGAGGACATTTCATCCCATCCTGAGTAATAGCTTTGATTCTTCTCCTTTCCTTTTCAACTTTCATTTGCCCATATGAGATCAGAGTTATTTCCTTCTGACAGTTACTCAGCCCTTAGGATGGAGGGTAAACCTTGAGCCCTTACTGCACCTGAGCTGTACTCAAGGGGTAAAAGCTAACAGTGGATCTCCATGTTCCATTTTGGATGGCTCCCAGACTTTGATGTATTTTTCAAGAAGATTAGTCTTTCCTGTATTTTTCCTTAGCTTTTGCAGTTATCTATGCACTCTCTTCTGAGGTCTTCTGAAGGTCTTCCATTATCTCTGATAAAAGCTGATTAAAAAAAAATTATTTAGGAAAAAATGTTACTGTTTCCTCACACCTAGAAAAATTTAGATAGTTCTGCCCTGCTGCCACAGATGACCAAGAGTTTGGAAAGAATTAAATATGGGTAAGAACTAAGGGGTTGAAGGAAAAATGTGAATTTTGAGGGAATGCTGTAAATGAATCAGACCTGGCTAAGCAGAAATTAAGCAGGAGATAAAATTATATTCTACCTGAGCATAAATACCAAAAACAAGAAATAAAATGTTAAACGTGAAGCCCAAGGAGACAAAACTAGTGCTAACTGGACTAGGTTGAGCAATAGAAAATAACAGAAGAATGTGGTAAAATGAGAGGTGGGCAGCTGTGATGCGTTCTGGCAGGGTGCTGATGCAACACTGAACAGGAGAGCCAAACCAGACAGGCCAGCTCAACCACACAGATTTCATCTCAGTATTTTTACAGTTTATTTAAGTTGTTGTTTGTCGGGTTTTTTTAATTTTTTTTTTTTTGGAAGAGGTGGTCTGTTGTTTTGTTGGTTTTGTTTTGGTTTTTTTTAATTTATTTTGATTTTCTTTTCATTTATATGATTATTTCCATATTAAAGGCCAGGTAGGGGAAAGAAAGAGACACTGAGTCATGCCAGAAAAGATTTGCATGAGCAGATTTGGTTTTCATATGAGAATGGAAAGGTAACATTTATAGATATTGTGGTTCATAGTGCTAACACAGGCCACTGGTGTTTCTGGGAAGATACTAGGAAGCTATGAAAGACAAGAAAAGAAATTTCAATGCTCGAAAAGAGAAAATATTTTTGTTTCCCACTTTCTGAAAATAAACACTATCAGTTTTTTAAAATCTACTTCTTTTATATATATATATATATATATATATAATCTACTTCTTATATATAATAACAACTACATCCTACATTAGGAATCTAAAATCACCCAAAATATTACACTTTTACATTGATAACAGAGCTTCTATTTTTCTAAGAGTGTATCAATTTAAAATTGGCTATTTGTTGTTCATTGAGTGTAATATATGAAGTATATTTCCTTGGTAGCTCTGTTTCTCAGATGTATTAATTGATTGACCATAATGAATGAAATCAAGGGGTCTTAATTTTACTGGACTTTAAAGTCTTGAGTTAATCTGGGACTGAGCATCCCATGAAAACATCATACAGATCAATGAGTAATAATTCTTTTAAAAACTCCATACTTGAATGAAATAAATACAAAGGGAGAACTTTTGGCTGCGTGAAACCACTGGCTCTTTCATGACACCTTCAAGGCCAGGAAAAGTTACTGTTTTCAAATCTCATGTTTCCGTTTTACTTTGAAGAAAATTTTTCACGATTTGAATGAGAAAACAGAATATCCAGCAAGGCCAGTACAGTGAATGTCACAGGAAGAGGAGCACATATCATAATCAATTTACAGTATTAAAAAAGAGTAGGTCAAAGTGACTGAGGTTGGTAAAATCACTGAGTAATGTCCTTTGTTTGCCAGAACCTACTCTTTGGTGAAATTCATTGTGATCTTTTTGTCAGCTGTTTACAGCGAGTAATATTCAATGTTTTGCTTAAGTTCCCTGCCCTTACATTTGATGAGACATATTGACAACAGAATAAAATCTGGAGGTAAATTACCAAGGCCCTAATTTGAATGGAATGCATCAATATCCAGAAGTTGTTAATACCTTCATAAAATGTACGTTATCTTTTTTGGGAGCAGATAAATTGTAGCTGAATCCATGAAGAGAGAAAACTTTTCCTAACTGAGCCAAAAGTTAAAAAAAAAACCCCACCAAAACAAAACAACCACCTAACTAAAACCAAATCCCAAAAGAACAACAAAAACCCTAATAGTAATAGGTTGTGGGACAATCTTTTCAAAAATTCAGCAATGATCCAAAACATAGTGGTCCAAGCAGATGGTCCTTCTACTGCCTCACCATCTTGAGCAAACAGCAAATTAGTCTGCACTCTCTATAAAGAGAACCCCTAACTGCACACAGAATTTGTGCCAGGACCACGTGGTGACAATCACTGTTGTGTGTGGCAGAGCCCTCTTGTCACACTGTCACACAGCTGAGTCAGGTTTTCAGGTTAACCACTGAAGTTTTAGACATGCTAATAGAAAAAAACAAAAGAAAAAAAAAAAAAAACAATTAAAAATACTAAATTCTCTTCAAGAACTATTTTCCTAAGAATCAGTGGTTTTCTGAGTCAGGGAAAATGAGTTACAGACTGGAACACAGAATATAACCATGCAGCAGCAGCACCATTGATTTAGGCTTTGCTAAATGAGCAATTACGTTATTTACCATTGCACAATTAAGCCCTCACTAAAACAGAGGAAAATCATGTTACATTTCCCTAGAATATTTCTGGGGACAAGCTGTACCCAGGAACCTTGCTGGTGCAGAAGGCAAAAAAGAGAAGCTGTAATTAAAACTTGCTTCATTGAAATGCTAGCAAACAAGTCAGCCATGCTGATGAATTTCAGGTGTGGAAACAGACGACAAAATGGGGTCTACAAGCATAATTTGGTTTAACAATACAGGGCATCAGCAATAACTTTCTAACAGCAGATAATTTAGGCAGTGAATCAGTAATAAAAATATTAAAGCTTATGCGTCATTCATTTAAATGAGAAATTATAGACATTATGGCATCTCCATTTCACTTTATTTTTGAAAGAAAAAAAAAATCACTCGACATATTTCTGTACAGGGCTCAAGAACTTAATCAGCTGTTCTCTAGAAAAATCCTATTCCAAGCTAATGGATGTGGGCTAATGAGAACAAATCTGTAGCACAGTATTTTGTTACATTTTTTCATGCTTTCATACACAGTCACAATGATGTGGCTATATACTAGTGACCTGATAAACTACAGGATTGAAGTATATAATTTTTTGGCTAGATTTAGGACCAGGGTTTTCCCAAGAATTCCAGATGTGCAGTTCAATTGCCCCTTTCCTGGGCTGACATCCATCTCTTGGCACTGGGTAGGTTTCACTCACCAACTCCAGTGGCACTCACTCAATACCACCATTTCCAACACCAGTTCTGGCTCTCATTTATTAGTGAATTTTGTTTTTTTTTAATTAAATCTTCTAGGATCAGAAAAAAAGAAAATTCTTTTACTTGCTTTGCAGCATAAGAATACTTAACAACAGGGCAGGAGAGTGCAGAATAGAAAATCAGGAGTGCTACAAGTGTGGTTGATGCTTGATTTGAATGCCTGTGAGCAACAGGGCTGTGTGCAGACTCAGCAGAGATCAGCTAGGTGACATTCAGCTATGAACCAGAACTGCCCCAGGATCCCTTCCCTGGGTGTTAAAGTCGAACAATTTTAACCACTTAGGACCGTGCCCAAGTTCTGCCGGTGACCAGTTAGACATAGCAGAAAGGTTACTGAATCTGGGGAAAACTAATACTAAGAAACAATTTGGATTTTTTTTTTTTTTTTGTAGGGGAATTCAGGCTAAAAAAAAAACCAAAAATCAAAACACCAAAAATCACTTATAGCAAGAAATACAACAAAACCCCTCCCCTGTTCAGAAAACTGATCTAAAAATAGAGGCTGAAAATTTATTACTCACTTTAGTAAATTTTAAGGGGCATTTCTTCATGAAATATTATACCTAAATCAGCTCATATTTGCAATTATGCTGAAATATAGTTAATTAAAGCTCAAATTCATGCTACTACATATTTTTCCCATTTGTATGACGTTGACAGGAGCATATCTGCATCAGAAATTGAATTTCTGCCTTCTTTTTTCCAGTGGGCCAGAATTTGACTGAGTAATTCACTCAGGAAGGAATTAAAATTCTAACACAGCATTAATTTTTCTACAGCCAGACACTGTTACAGCTGACATTTATATTTCATGCTCCTTGTTTTCTCATACTTCACACAAAACCTTATCCTCAGAATGCAAGGGCCCTAAACACTCGAATCACATTGAGGATGCTGTGAATCAGACTCTCAGCAGAGAGCCTGATTGCATTTGGAAAAGAGTCATTCCAACAGGTTTGAGCAGCTGTAGTCTACATCTCATCCTTTTCTCTGAAATTTTGATTAAATGTCATAGAGTGCATTATCATCGGTGCTCTGTATTGACCCCAAAATTAACCCCCATGAGGGTTCACAGCTCGGCAGACTGAGGTTTTGCTGCCTCAATTACTTTACCATGACACATGAAAACCAGGATCAGGACCCCTCATCAATAAATGTAAACAGTGCTCACCTCCTGCTTCTGAACCTTCTGCCAAAGGAGCTGCAGGCCATCTGCATCACACACTTTGTCTGGTGTCGTCCTTTCTGCAGGGAAAAAAGCTGCACCCAATGCTTTGCCTTGGCCACAGGCGAATAAGAGAGCAAACAGTTCCCATGGATCATCTGGCTCAGCCATTTTTATTTTGTTTGAATATCCAGGTTGCCTCCTTGTGATCACTTCAGACATAGTCATTGAGACAGCCCCAGAATAAATGCTGTACTTACTGTACTTCTTATTTTTAAAATTCCTTTACTTGACTATTTCTTTGTTACAGTTCAGTTCTAGACACACTTTATCTGATTTTTTTTCTTAAAAATTTTCTCCCTTGGGTAACAGCAACATCAATGCTGAGACATGAAAGCATTCCTGATTCTACCTCAATATTTATTCCAATGGGTATTAAATGGTTCTTATCATCACCTGCCTACTGAAGTAATCAGTGTCACCACTGGCCCTAGAATAGCTGGTTGAATCTTATGGAAACTAAATTATTGCCTTAAAATAATGTGTGTCTCTTATTGTTTGCCTATCAGAAGCTAAAAATGTTCTTCTTTCTAATGAAATCTACATCATTTCTTGGATAATCAGAGAAATGGTATGTGTAAGAGCTACAGCAGCCTTTCCTGGAATGCAGTTCATTCTTCCATTAACTCTTCTGTCTCCATGAGTGGTACTTAATTCTGATAAGAGCTGGTAAGAATTTTGTCTTCTGTGAAATTATTTCTGACCCAGCAATTTTTGGTTTTTTTATTTTTTTTTTTAAGGAGGACACTAAAATCCTTAATAACAGCCTCTTTTCCCATGAAGGCTCTTTAGAGTCTAAAAGAATACTGAGACATCATCTTCAAACTGCCTGCATTGTGGTGTGGATTTCTTGTGAGTTCCTGTGGTGATCACTTCTAGATTCCTAATTTATTGATGTAGTTCTTCAAGAAAGAGGTAATCCAAACAGACTCTTCACTGTCTACCTGAAAACAGTGCACCACAAAATTCTGAAAGATTAGGCATGAGCTCAGCCTTACTTTTACTAAACCTGAGCAGAATCTCCAATTCTGCCTCAGCAGCACAGGACCAAGCAAAAGACACAAAATCCCCAAAGCAGTCTTAGCAGAGGAATTGGTCTCATTTTCAGAAGGGGCCAAGTGAACCAAGGACCTGGCTTTCATCATATTTGATAGCAATAAAGCATTGAAATCATTGAAATGGTGTTTTTTTAAAAAGCTAGTAATTTTCCAATCCCATTCTAGGGAGAAAAAATCCTATCTATTTATCAAAACGGAGTTTGCAATATGTGCCCCCGTTACCCCTGTTCCCAATTCTGAGAAGTCCAATCGCAGTAGCTTGTCTGGGAACTCACTGAGCTGAAGAGCACAAGGGAGGTCACTGGTGGGAAGATTTTTGTCAGCAAAAAAAAATTGCAGCTTTGGGATTCCAGCCCAACCTGTTTGGAGCCAGTGTTGCTTTACAGGCTCCCTAGAGCAGAGCCTTTGTATGAGCTGAGATTTCCTGCCGCAGCTGAAAACAGACTATAACAACAGACATCAGAGTCTTGGTTGATAATTAATCATTGCAATGAGCTCCTGTTTTGACCTTGTCAACAATATAGGGAAAAATCTGATCAAAGAAAAGTATTGAGACCAGACACGGTTTTGGGGTTTATTTTTTCCCAACAAAAAGTGCACACCATTTTCAAGCATTATTAGAAATATCACCTTTAAACACAGCAGAAGACTCATCTTGACAGATGCAGCAGCACTGTAAATGCAAGATTCATATAAAACAAGATGATGGGTAAAATTGAGAAATAATATTCTGGTATTGGAGCCTATATTAGTCTGGGAGATAAATGATGCATGTCAAGAATTCTTATGCTTTGTTGAAGGGCTGGGAGAGAGAAATTGTGTGGGTACCAAAACTGTTGATAAGTAAATAGGGAAAAAAGCCAGCCTAGAATAATCACCACTCACCTGCCAGAAGACAAAACAGTATATTCCTTGATCAAATACATCATCCTGCCTTTCCCAAAGGATTTGTGAGAACAGCTTTAGGATAAAACTGTTCCCCTGTGATGAGTTCTGTTGCAATAGATTTAAAAAAAATAATTATATGAAGTGATAAGCCTGAAAAAGAAAATAAAATCATCCCCAAAGGAAAGAGGGAGTGAAGAACAAGTGGCCATACTAATAGGATAGGAGGGATGCAAGGTGGTGTTTAAATGAAGAGTAACAAAGATCAGGAAGGTTGCACAATTTTGGGAAGGAGGGGCATGGGTGGCAATAAAGAAGGCTATTATGGGAACCTTATTCCAGCTTCACTCTTCCCTATGTTCCAATGATGAATAGAAAGGAATGTATGCAAGTCTAAAAGAAGTTTTATATCTGTATTTACTTGACAGACATTAAGCAAGTATTTAATGTTCTTTTGGGCAGCAAGAGAAATCCAGACATTTGTTTTTCAAAAGACACATATTTTCATGATTATGAAATGGCAAAAAGGGCCCAGGTGAAGTACTTCAACTTTCTTTATGACTAGATTTTGGCTGCTGAGTAACACCAATCAATCAATCAATCAATCAATCAATACATACATACATACACCAGAAAATTTACAACTTGTTTAGATGAAGATTATCATCTTCCATTGTAGTCAGTTCATGGACAGTCCTGCATTTGGACATGTGGATGTGGCTGCCACTGGACACCAGACGACACGTTCACCTGTCTCATCCCATAAGCAGAGCTGGCTGAGTTACCAGCAATTCCAGCTCTGCAAACAGATTTAATCAAATCCATGGCTTTAGCCGCTATTCCTGGGAACTTTCTGACCCTCATTTGAGGCACAGGCTGAAAGACAAGACTCATGGAAATTAAAGACAGAATCCCCATTGACTTCAGCAGGATTGCACTCAGCCAAATAAATGAATGGCTGTTCACTCACAGTCAAAACACAGACCAGTCTGTATGTCTGTCACTACAGCAGAGCCATGGAAGGAATAGTGCTGGCAAAATGCAGACCAAAATTTAGCGGGGATTAGAAAACCTCCATTAAATGTGAGGAAAAATGCAGAAATTGATGTGGAATAAATCTGGCAGCAACTTAAATATATAATTACCTAGGGAAAAAAAAAAAAAAATTAAGACAAATGGTGTCTGTACAGTCACTGTGCTGAAAACATACCTTGACTTATATCCAGGAGCTGTTTCTCCTGGAACCAAGGTGAGGAATGCAGAGTTGCTGTAAAAATTAAGAGTATCACTACAGTGAATTCAAGGTGTTAAACAATACTTAAAATCCAATAAAGCTAATACTAAGCATAAAGAGGTTCATTTGATTTGACTTTAAAGCAGAGGTTTTTTCTCTTACTTACTTGAGCAACATCTTTTGCAGACAACGGCAGCTCAGCGACCCTGAGCTCTTGCAAAAGGACAGTCAGCCTCTAAGTTTAAGAACATTGCACAAAAGTGGTTTTCTTTGTTTTCCTTTTTTTTTTCTTAAGAAAGAACTGGGAAATGAGGGAAGTGAGTAAAATTTTTACATTTGCAGATTGTTTGTTTTTATGTAAACAGCCGCAGGGGATTTGATGAGATGCAGTATTCAAACAAGCAAATTCAGTTTCATAATAAATGAGCTTTTAAATTATTCTGACATATTCAATCACACAAACAAGTTATCCTCAATTCAGAAAAACTTGTCTGAGTTTTTTCAATTTGTCTGCCTTACATCAGCAAACAACCTTACTCTTCTCCTCAGAAAACTTACTTGCTTTTGTCCTGAATCTTGTGATCTCACTTTCATTTACATGAGCCAATCCTATCCTTAGGATTTAGAGGTTTATAAACATTTCATGGTAATCTTGATAATGTATTTGTGATGTATTGAATCCAGTCCTAATGAAGGTTTGTTTTAAAGAAATGTAAACAAGGGGGACTTGTTCTCATCTAACGCAATTTGGCAGCAGAGTCTCCTACAGAGAGGAAATGAGCTGTCCCATGGTTAGTGTCCTGGTCTGGAACTCAGAAATTCCTGATCCTCTCTTCTGCTGTAGACTTCCTGAATGACCTTAAATAAATTTCTCTCTGCTTCTGATCCCCCTGTATAAAATGAAATAATAATAATAATACCTGTTTCCTGGTTAACAGATGAAGGAAAATTAAACACAGCTGAAAAGCTCTCAGTGTCTATCCGCCCAGTTTGTGTTTGTTCCATAATGGAAATCCAATCTTGAGAGACACAGATTTTGTTCCATTCTAGAATTTGGTCCATGTCCATGTATAACGAGGTTTGGGGGATGTTTTTAACATTTCTAATCCCAGCTTCAAAGTCTTAGTGTCTGTTCTGTTAGATCCGTTAGCCATGCACCAAAGGCTGTACATATGGTTACTGCCAATGGAGTTCACACTTAGAGTGGAAAGGGATGACTCAGACCCATGGTCAACATTCCAATAGAATACCAGGCTGGAAGGGATTTTAAGGATCATCTGGTCCAACCTTTCTTGGCAAAAACACAGTGTAGACAAGATGGCCTAGCACCCTGTCCTGCTAAATCATAAACAATCCAAATTTAATTAAAAGTCCTAGGTAATCATTTATATCGCTGTTACCTACTTTAGATAACAGGTAATTAGACAAAGTAGGAAGATAGAAATTTATACATTTTCTTATTATGTGCACTGAGCAAAAAAAAATTCACAAGAGAATAGTTATGATAGAGTGGTTAAATTATTCCTTTGGTATTTTGTGAAAAATAATATTTGGACCAGCTAAGGAAAAGACACTGGAAATATATTGGAAAAAATATCATATGTTTGTTCCCACTGTATCGTGTTTGACCTTCTAGTCAGGATTTTACTTTTGTCTAACAGTGAAAATAGGAAATAAAGCAGAGACTGACAGACTTCAATGAGTTACAGTAGCATAACTGTAGGAAAAAAATAAATAAACTAACAGTGTAATTTACTTTGGGGATAGGAAGTTTGAGAAGTAGGACTGAGGAAATCATAACTAAGGAAGAGGTGATAAATTGGTATTACTACATTGTCTTGCCAGTGTAAACTAATCCTAATCTTACCACCTTTAGAGAAGGAAGCTCAGTCCAATCCTTGCTATCTTTTACAAAAGACCAATAAAGCTGTAGGGAGAACTAATGCTAGTGAAGACTACTGGCAACTGATGACCAGAAAACAATAATCAAATGGAGGCCATTATGCTGCACCCATATCCCAAATCTTGTTGGCATTATCATTATAAGATCAATTTATTGACAGAAGGGAGAAAATGCCACAACTTCACCAAATAACTTTTTCCCAATCATTTATTTTCCTTGATTCTCTTTACACAGCGATATCTCATCTACAAAGAGTGATATACATAATACATGTAAAATGAGGTAATGTGACATTTAGTAAGCCAGGCTTTCTACTTTTTGTTTCTAGTATATTGGGGTTAGAGGCAACAACAACAGCAAAACTTGGAGACAAATTATCTCCTCAAACTCCTAAGACCACCCTTTCTCTGTAATAAGTAGCTCACAATATAAAGCTTAAGTGGGCTACTTTGCAGGCAGTTTTGGAGGAGAAAAAGTCATCATTCCCTCTCCCCGCACCTCCACTGTAAATTTCAGAGCACCATTTTGTAGCAAACTATGGGACTAGGAAGGCAGATGGACAGTGGATAATGCTGCATCAGGACCTCTTATCTTACAAACCAAGCGTATACACAACTAGAGTTAGAGCTGCGAAACCGAGGCTTGCCAGAGTTTAGCTCTGCACCCAGATCAGCAAACCCATCAGCACTGGCAGTGCTGTGCCCATGGTCTGGGGACACATCAGACACAAGCAGTGCCTGCAAACATTTCTATTTGATTATCAAACCAGCACAACTAACACACCTGCTTAGAGAAATTTCATTTCCTTACAGTATAGGATTCTTTTAGCCGACTAGTTTCTCCTTCTTTCATTTACGAAAGCTTTCCCACGAAGTGCAGCTACCTATTTATTCCCTATTTTCCACAGAACTCGGTTTTGTTTTCTGTCAGTGACATTCCAAGCTCTGCTTAATGTTAAGAAAACCTCAATGTGATCCGACACGCTGAACTTGCAGACAGACATAAGCAGGTCTGACAGGAACCCTTCCAAAGTGTAATTGAGACTGCTACACCTTTCAGTTTAGCCTTTTCAAAGATATGCAGCACTGAGCTAAAAAAAATTTTAAAATGTTGCTAATTTACCAAAAGTGACCCCTGGTTGACCCTAATTACATATCTAGCCTACCCAAAACACACCTTCTAACTTTACATTCTTTACCACATTCTTCATATGATCTACTCTTGGCAGCTGTTTCACCTAATCAAAGCTGTGTTTACTGGATAACTGCTTTAACATTGTTTCTGTGACAACAAAGCAAAATAACAGTAGTTGTACGTGTTTAATTTGGTGATCAACGTATCAAATGACAGCTTGAAATAAGGAAGTGCTTGGAGGGGAAAGAAGAGAGGGAGAGTGCCTTCATCGCCAGCACCTAAGTGAGCTATTTCCATTTCCCCAATGCCACAGCAGACAAAGAAAATTATAGTTGTTTAATTTGTGTTTGCACAAACAAGAATGGATTTTTTTTAATTCTTATTTTCCATCTGAGAGTCAAACACTGCTGACGTAGATGCAGCAGAAACCACAGCCTTTTCTTGGTACTACAGGAGAAGCAGCATAGGTCTTCAAGCACACCTCAGACTCCATTCTGCAGCAAGATACAGCCAAAGCTCTTGTTCATCTCTATAAACTCTGTTTGTGCTGGGTAGTTTCTAACAGCATTACTTCCATTTCTATTCAGTACTACCTTATTGTAAGACAAACAGGAAAAATGTCTTTTGTGTTGTGTCCTTCTCCACGTTGTATTTTACCTTCACTAGAGATGTGGCTGATCTGGAGACCCCAGCTGAAGATTTTAAAGCTCATACTGTCTAGAAATTGTAATTCTGATGATGACTCAAAATATGAAGTCCTGGTCCAGAGAAAACACTTTTTAACAAGTTTAAAACCTGTCATTATGTCCTGATCTAAACCAGCTGCTCACATTATATAGCGACAACAGAATGTGTACATCACCTATAGCTCTATTTTTATACCCAACCAAAGGAAACCATGAATCCCCAAATAATATCACCTTCAAGAGATTCCAATATTAATTCAGTTTGAATTCCAGTTTGTCGTATAAAAAGAAATGCATCTAAACCAGCAAACTACCTTGTCTTCTCTATCCTGGTTGTTTCTCTGAACCTGCTTTGATTTTGATCACATTTCACATTGATTTTCAAGTTCAAATAAGGGCATAATCCTACTGAGTTCCTCTGCAGTTGATGTTAAAACAGAAAACGTGCAAATAATTTTTCTTGTTCAGTAGCCAACAGGAAAAAAAAAGCACAAAACCAACAACAACCAAAAAGAACAAGTTATTGGTTATTGTTTTGGGTCTGTCCCAGACTGAAATGTTTCCACATACTCAGCCAATTAAGACAGATCATTTGAGATTAAACAAAACATTTAATCCAAAGAGAAATAAATCAGACATACTTAGTAATACCAGCCAGACAGACTCAGAAAGCATTAAGGAAAAAAACCCGCTTTGTGTTCCTGCTTCTGTGTGCCAGAGGTGGTGATCCTGTGGCTCTCGGATCACAGAAGACCCACAGGCAGTCCAGGGATCATTGCTGTGCCAGGCCTGGCTACATGAAGTAGCAAGGCTGGGTTTTGTGGGATTGTGCTGGCTGTGTCCCCTGAACCCTTCTCTAGAAGAAAGGAGCCAGCTGTGGCCAACACTCTTGGCCTGGGTCAGTGACAAGTGACATGTTCAGCCTCAGGGAGCTGTTGTCACCTCATGCCCGTGACCTTCTTCTCAGAGTTTCCTCTTCCCAGATTTTGAGTTACTGCATTTTGCTCCTTGATGAAGTGAAATAAGGGACACCACTCACAAGTTTCACCTTTTTCTGTTGGAAAATCATCCAAGATATAGGTTACTTGAGCATTAACACTGCCCTGCACACTCCAAGAAGAAATTTTGCTCATCCCACGAGTAGACCAGAGCAGTAGATTAGGACACCATGGGAGCAAACTCTCGTTAGCATATATCCCAGGACATATTCTTCATCTTGTATTGCATGAAGTAGTATACTTTGAGAAGTAAAAACCTAAAAACAGTAGGTCAAAGGTATAAAAGAAAAATTCATGTGTGTCTTGAATTCCTTTGGGGTTTAGTGTAGGTAATGTGATAGTCCAGATTTCCTCAGAAGTTTAAATTTCTAAATAATTTCATGCTTTTGCTTTTTTGGGAAAAAAATCTGTTCATGTTGTATCTCCTCCTGAAAAAATAAACCATCTTTAAGCTTTGGGATAACTGTAAGAATGATCCTCTTCCTATGCAGTTTTTTCTTGAGAAGAAAAGCCTCAAATTTTAACATATAAATTAATTACCACATAAAAAATTAATTACACATTACAAAAAGTAATACACTTAGTAAGACCAATAAAGGAGCCACCATCCACATGAAGGGTACATGCATGAGCCACCAAAAAAACGATAGAGGTTAGTACATCTTTTTTTTGCAACATGATAAAGGACACCATTCTTTACTGGTCACTTGTTTTAAAAGTACTTTTGACAGCCAAGTTTTTTCAAACTGTTGAATTTAATAAAAACAGAGGGTACTGCATTTTCAAAGTTCACTTAATGCTTGAAGTGAAATGCAGATGTTTAACTCATCACAAGCATCGATACTTTGTTTATTTAACAAAGAGGTTAAGGAATTCATGTGCCTCTTCTAGAGCCAAATCACACTTTCAACCCTCCTGGCTTGTAAATTTGGGTAAGCACTGGTTGCACTGCAGTAATTGCTAGGAGGACTGGGAAGTTGCAGGCCTGTGAACAAAACAAGGTGTGCCTTCACAGTTGTAGGTAGCAGCTGCCTAAATAAAGCACAGCAGGGATTATGAAGGAAAAATCTGATTTCTATTAGAGGTTAAACAGAATTAATTCACTTTTCCCCCCTCAGGAGTAAAATCCGGTAGCAATTCAGAGTTGTATAACTAGAATTATCTAATATGAGGGTAAGTCAAAAGTCACAAAGAAAAGATTAAGGTTTTTGAAAGCAGGTAAATTTTCCATTATATTTCAGCTGCTGAAGTCTTTTTGACCCTTTTCTCCTGTAGCTTTTCTCTTAAAACCTCATGTAGGAAAAAGCAAGTCTTACATACCCTGCTTCCTTTGGACAAACTGCTTCTGTTCAGAAGACAGAATTGTGTGGATCACATATCATAAAATGACTGACTTCCTCCTTGAACCTTGAGTACCAAAAATAAATACTAAGTCAAAGAAAATGTTAAAGGGATTTTCATAATTTAAAATAAGTGATGACCCCTGATCAAGACAACCTTCAACCACTCGAAGTATTTCTGCAATGAACTGCAGAAATTCACACTGATTGAATAGCAGGGCATCAGTCTTGCTGAAATGTATGAAAACCTTAGTAAGATAATGCCACTTCACAAGAGTGAGGATCAGTCACCAGGATTGTGTCCCTAATTCATATTCGCCCCACAAAGCAGTAACCTCATGCAGCTACACCAGCAAGTGAATGCACTCTGGAACACTACAAGCTTTTGTGTTGGCTTTGCACATAATGGAAATGTTGCTTAAGAGTTGTTGAGCAATCTCCTGTAAGGAAATTTGTAATTATGAGAAACCTTTTCCTAAGGGATTTTCTGTTTTGAAAGACATTATGCGCTATGATTTGTGAGGTGTTTGAACTTAAAAATCCTTGGGGGTGGGAGTAAAGGCTCTTTGTTTGACAACTTGGCTATCTGAGGGTTTGTTGTTTGGGAATTTTTCTGCACTGCAAGCCAAGTAAACAGTTAATTCCCCATTTTCCCCCCAAACTCTCTTTGTAGCTTCTGTTTTGTTCTCACCTCCCTGATGGCACTGATAATCCAAACCCAGCATAAGGTGCATGTTAGTACATTGCACAATTTCAGGCCCTTTTGGCATGCCACCAGACAGCAGCTGATTCAGACAAAAATGGAGTCACTGGGGACCTTTTCCTTGACCTCACAGGGCTGCAGGAAGGCCTGAGAAGACCAGCTCATTCATCTGGTCATTTCCGTTGTGAATGTCACCGCGAAAGTCGAAGCACACAGATATTAAGGTTCCGCACTAGAAATCATGACAGGTTCACTGTTAAAGGGTAAGGAAATTTGCCTCTTTCTGGTTGTCTCTCCAGTTCCTTGTGTTTTAGGAAGTTAATTCTTTATTGGGCGGTCCGGTTGGATCTTTTTGCCACTGCTGGGTGAAGTCCCATCTGGGAATTGTCCAACATGAAAACATTTAAACAAAAGATATTTGTTCTTGGTCTGGCGAGTTACTCATCTCAACATGGTTCATCCTCTGCTTTGTTTTCTTACATTAATAAAAAAACTGCAGAGTATTTTTTACCTCTCAAATTGTTTTAATCACTTCATTTCCAATAGGAAATAGAATCCATAGCATCTTTCCCTTCCGATTACACAACAGAGTTCATAAAACTGTAAATAAACTATCTCTTGTCTGCTTGGTAGAAAAAAATATTGGCTTGCTGCCATCTTTTGGTTATGCTCTAAGATAACAGCTGTCAATTAGATGTTGTTTTTCTAAACCAAACACAAGAATAAAGTGTTTTAAGGCATTTGTGACTTTGTGGTAATAAAGTGAATTCTCTAGATAAATACAAATCCAGGAACATTTTCTCTGTCATCAAAGTTTCAGAAGCAAATTCAGTGTATTTGTACAAGGATCTGTGGGAAGGCCTGCTTGAGGCAACAGAATTCCAGGATGCTTGAAAACAGTACATTTTAGAATTTTTTCTAATTACAGGCTAATCATTAAATAACTTGTGATCTTTGGGTTTTGAATTTTGTTCTTTACTTAGAGAAGTTATTTTATATTTCATCACGGCCATGAATATACATAACTGTATTTTCTGGAGTCTTTACCAATATTTCCATACAATGTTTGGGATTTAATAGGCCCTCACAGACCTGAATTATCAGAAATTTGGAATAATGACTTCTCTGATCCATTCAAATTAAATGGCAACACATGGAGATAGTTAAAGACTAGAGAGCAAGTAAGTACATGCTCCTCCTTTGGTTTTGCCTTTACGTCAGCTGATGAGCAAACAACTAAAACTGCAGACTTTCATCACTGCTCCAGCTTTCTCAGACTGTAAATACATTCACAGCTGTTTCATTTAGGAGACCAGTACACAATGAATGCAAGGAATACAGTTGACAAACAATTTAGCAGCTGAATTTCACGCAAGATGAATAGCTCACAAATTATCATGCCAGCTGGAATGTTTCAGAAAGTGTTCAGGAAGACATACACAAACTACTTCTCTTAATTTCAGTGAGAAATAAAGATGAGAGCCTCCTACTTCTTGGCAGTTGCTTGATAAACAGCAGAACAGATAAAAAATATTGCAATGAAGCCGTGGTTTCTTAAGATTGTGTGTAATTCCTCTTGTCCACTATCTGCAGCTGGAATTTCACAATATATGGATAGAACATATTTGTCATACTCAAGGTGTGGAATATTTCCCACTTAGCCTTTAGCAATATATAGTCCATCATGCACCCAGCAGACAGCTCTGGTTAACCCAGAAAGATGTGTACAGACCCCAGACTGAGTTCAGGAAAAACATGGTTTCGGGCAAATTAATTTGGGTATTACTGTGTTAACTACCTGTTACCCCACTGGGAGGACTTGTCAGTTTTCCAGATCTCAGTGGTACAAAAGGACTCACTGGGGCTCCCAAGCATATCCCAGACCTGTACAAAACAAACAGGCAGAACCAAAGAGCAGTATACAAATACACAACATTCTCCTTCTCAATATCTCCAATATTCATATCCTCTAGACACATGGGCACTATTGCATGTGACGGTGTATTTTGGTCTACTGGTACTCATGACTTTGTGTGACTGATCTAATATTATCTGCATATAAGCACTAGTTCAGCTCCTTCCAAACCTACTTTTCTCCTTCTACATTTAGAATTCACAGGTTCCCTTGAAGACTTTGGCTCATTTGTCTACATTTATAACAGAGCAAATACAAGTGTCCATCTGTTATACGTATTCTAGACAAGATTTTCTCTTGCAAAAGGGATTTGAACTTGTTTAGTTTGAGTTTCCTCTAGAAAGCCTCTCTTAGAGAAAGGATGTCCAAAGTAAGCACAAGTTTGACTCTGTAGATTGGGATACTGGAGTTTCAGTTGTACTCTTTCCACTGACATGATACATATAAGAAGCAGCTTCAGAATTTAACCCAATCAGCAACAGCTGCAGAGCAAAACTGCTCCTGGTGGTTGGTGGCCCAAAATTAAAAGGCAAAAGTAAATTACTCCATCCACATCCCTCCGAGCACTTAGGTTTTGTGGAAACCTTTTCCTATATGAAATGTGTCTTGAGAGTAAACCACAAGCCATGCTACAAAATCATAGTGATATACAATGGTGTAGGAACAAAAAATTTCCAGGAAAGAAATGCATTATGCAAACTTCAGAGTTCTTTCTGACCACAAGTGAAAGCCCACATTTTTCCTGGTGACAGTACTGTTATACATCTGTACTTACAGAAAGGTTTAAGAAATAACTGTCAAATGTGACTGACATTGAAGCAAACACCTCCAAATGCAGGGGGTGGGAGGGAGGAGAGCAGAGGAACATCAAAACATCTGTAACTGTTGGAAGTACCAAAAAAACCTAGTTCTATATCCCCCAGAAACATATGTCAGGTCTCAGCTAGTAGGTAAATGACAGAAAACGGAGTCTGGGAGGACCACAAGCAGCATTTTAGCCCTTTACTCTCTTTGCCCACTCCATAGTGGCTCATAGCACAAATAGCTGCTTCCTAAAGATGTCCCAGGCCTGGCCCCGAATTAGCAAGTTCCAAGCTTGCTAATTCTAATACATTTTAAACTAAATTATTGAGCTATAAAGAGCAGAATTACAGCCTACCTTTACCAAGAAGTTCTCTTTTTTTTCCAAACCTCCGTCTTTTAAATGTTGAAGGCTTGCAAACTTCTGGAAACCAGTTATATCAGAAAAAATAGGAACAATGCCCCATGAGTGCTAGTGAGCACAGCATGCAGCCCTTTCACAGAGTTAAAGTTGTTCCTTCCATCAGCTTAAGTGAACACATGGCTTTTAACATGTTAATAGAAGCATATTGAAAAACTCAAAATATTGCAGCTAACAGAAACACTGCTGCAAAACAACAAAGAAACACAGAAGAAAACTACGGTCAGAGAATGCAAGGTCTTCTGTGCTCCTTTGCAGTGATGCATTTGCCAGAATCTGGCTCCTTGGAGCTCTTTGGTGTCTTGGGTGAGAACACAGCTCAGCAGAAGGGAGTGGGGGGCCTGACCAAGCATCCTACACTCCAGCAGTCCAAGGCTCTGGGCAGTCTCTGGTTAAGCCTCATCTCACACCAAAGGCTGCAGCAGCCTCTGGAGCAGAACACAGGCAGTCAGAAACACCAAGGTTTTGTCATACTGCAAAGGATTGTCACACATCTTCCCAAAGCACATGAGGAGCTACTTCTCTCTCTTGGCACTGTGTAGCAGACCTTGCTGGTAAAGCACCGTGAAAGGGAACTGCTTTGAAAACAGAACATTGCACAATAATATTCCACTTCTGTGGTACTGATCAGGTGCCAGTTATGTATCATTAATATTGGGTTTGGAGAACAAATCAGTCAGACTCAGCTAAAATAACACAGCTTGTTTTACTAAGTCTTCATGTGAATAAAACTATTGTACTGTTCATATTCCATACTTATTGCTTCTCCCTATAGGCCTGATTCTGCTTTTCCTCTACTCCATAAAAAACCAGTTCCATAAGTTTTTCATTAGTTTCACAATGTATATTTCACAACATACAATACTCACAAATTTGACCTTTCTCCAGCCATTTTCTGCAAAACAACTGTCATTCTCTGAAAGATACAAACATTTGTCCATCACTTTCCTTGAAGGCTGAATAAAAAAGACAGAGATCATATGTCATTTACTTCTGGATATACAAAATCCTTCCCCAGCTCCTAGAAGCAGGGCCCTGACACACCAGGGATCCAGAAGGACTAGTGGTGCTGTTGTCTGTCAAGGTGCAAATGGAGTCCAAAGTCAGAGCAAGATGAAGATACATGATAGCCCAAACAATTTGCAACTGAACAATTAGGCATCAATGGGGGAAAAAAATCTAAGTAAATATAAATTACAAAGTCACTCACTAGTATCTATTATCAAACTAAGAACTTTCTCATACATTTCTAAAAAATCAACAAGCATGGATATCTAATGTCTATACTGACCATTTACCCCAAATCTGGACTGAGCAATAAGCATAGCTGGCTTTTTGGAGGGGCTTCCTGCAGGCCAGTAGGCTGGATCGGCCAACCAGCACAGAAAATATCTTTTGACCATGAAACCTGCCTGTGCAGATTTCAGTAAGCAGCATCTACAGACAGTTTAGAAGCTGTGTGTTATTCTTGCAGAATTCCGAAAGGGAACAAGGAACACAGTGTAAAGAAATCTAATATCAACTGACTCCAATCACAGAGTCAGCACACTCAATAACCGTGAAGAACTGGTGACTACGAATATTTCAAAAATATTTGTTAAACAGACATAGGAGAAATAAACAAACATTGGCCTTTGTCTTAGAGCATGCAGAGCGTTGCTGAACACGTCCCCACCTGGAGATCTGGTAACTGCTGTGGCAAGAGGTGATCAACTTCTCACTGCATGGGCACTGCTTTCCAAAGGGAGTTTGCTTTAAGGAGTTTGATGAAAATGCTGGAAACTGACCACAAATCTCACAGTAAATTCCTTCAGCAGAAGCATAAACTCAAAATTGCAAACCAAGTGACCACTCTAGGGAGTGAATGGGACTTGGCAAGAGTAACAGCTATGGCTGTGATATAAAATTAGACCCCAGGCAGACTCTGCTTTGTATCAAGAATCATTTGTTCCATTCTTTCCACTGACAAAAATTGAAACATAAGCATTGAGTTAGGCTTGCTCAGCCGGCTCCCAAATCTCATGATATACAAAAAACTGAAAAAATCACATTAAATCAAAACTATTTGAGAACAGTATTGAGGTGTCTCCAATACAGCTTTGGATGTACTGTTCAAACAGGAACATGGGGATTCATCCTGCGTACATATGATTAATGAACAGTAATGGAATCTCCCAAAAATCAGCCAATCCACAAAGTTGGTCAGACTCAATGGAGACGAGTCCGGTAAAGAAAGAGATGGGGAAAAAAAAAAAAACCAAACCATAATCTTTAAAATACAAAATTCCAGACCATTGTGCATCTGTTCAGATTTAGCATTGCACAGGTAAAACGTAAAGTTACTTTAAGATCTATTTCCTTCTGCATGTTTCTGTCTCAAACACTTCTCCCTGTCCTGACCACCAAATCTCCAGGTTTTTTCTTTCAAGTTCCTCCGTATAATTAATTTTCAAATAATTTTCCACGTAATTGTTTTAACTTCTTTTTACCACTAACCCAGCCTTTGATTTCTATTCTTCTTCTGTACATTACAAAAAAGTTATATCACGCCACCTGTAAGGCAGTAAACAACTCACGCATCAAATGCAACTTGAAAAGGAATAAAAATATCAGAATTAAACTTCTGGACAAAATAATCTTTCCTGAGACTATTTTGCATTGTGAGTCAAGTCTTTAATTCTCAGTCAAAGACCTTAAATGGGTGACTCTCTTCAAGTCAAGTTTTTATCAAGCTAGATTCTTCCACCATATTCAGGTGCACTTTGCTACGTGGTTTGTCTAGACAGCAATGCTGACAGAGGACATGTAATGATTCTCTATTTCACTCGTGCCATGTCAGGCATAGAGACTGTTTTCTGGGCAGCTGTTCACACTCCTGGAGCAATTACAACAATTCATAATGAGCAAAAATTGATGTATTTCAAACTCTTCTTAGTGCAATTTGGCAGTAAGGAAGTATTTCCATATCATTTCAGGGATTTCAAATAGACCAATCTAATTCTGGGTTGCTGTTGGAGATTTCAGCATACCCCATGCTCGGATGTTGTATTTCTAGCAGAGATTATGAAAAGATTCCTTTTGAAAATATTTTATTTCTGCATTTGGTAATCTGAACCGTATTAAAGTAGAATATATGTTTTACACATAATGTGATTAACATGGTTGTTTCAAGAAAAGTAAATACTCATACATCTTTCAAAATCTTTTCATAAACAAAGAAGAAAATGACTGTTCCTAACTGCAGGATGTAAAATGAGATAAAAATGATGAAGTAAAGTAACAGAAAGGTTCATTTTAAAACATCTAAAAAGAAGAAAAAAGAAAGTTTTAGCAGCCATTTATGGCCACTGGATGGCATAACAAGGGTATATTGGTAATTATTGCAGAACAATTTTCTCCTATAAATAGTCACCTGTATACTACAGGAATTGGGCTTATGTCCTGACACACCATCCTGAGACACATCCTGAGCAGATATTAAAAAAACCCTTCTACCTAAAGTTTAGTCAAAAGCATGTTGAATTTGTCTCCTGTGTCACAAAATTTATTCCAGGAGCCAACAGAGCACTGGACAAGTCTGTTCTTTAAATATGCTTTAATTTTGTTTGACAAATGTAATCCTCCTGCAGTGATGTGTTGTAACACACAAACGCAACTAGTGAAGCAGAAGGAGGATCTCATAATTTAGAAACATGGAAAAAAAGTTCAGCTGAAAAAAAATACTCAGACAGTGTGTCAAAACCCAAATTCAAAGGAAAAAATAAGATCGAGGAAGGGAAAAGGTTAAAATGAAGTTAAAATATAGCAGGAATGCAGCACCTGAACCTTCATGACGTGTTAAATATATATAACATTCAAATGCATTTTTTAATTGCTCTATTAACTGTATCTGGGGAATTTTCTAAGATTGTGGGGTTTGGGGGGGGGTTGTTGTTGCTGTTGTGGGGTTTTTTGGTGTGGTTTTTTTGGGGGGGGGTTGGGGGGGTGGGGTTTTTTTGTTTTTTGGTGGGGTTTTTTGGGGGGGGGGGGTTGTTTGTTTGTGGGGGGTGGTGTTTTTTTTTTTCTTTTCTTTTCTTTTTTTTTTTTTTTTTGGAGTTGAACATTTGTAAACAAAAGTCCCAGGCTCAGCAAAAAGATCCATCTGGATCCCATGCTGCCCAAAGCTGGATGTTCATGGCTGTGCAGGTTTACACAGAACAGAAGACTGTGCCAGACAGCAACTGTATCCCTGAATTGTCCTTCTCAAATTAGACATTTGCTACTAATCACAGTTGTCAAGCTGTAATAAAGACAGAACAACAAGAGCTTTTAAACAATGCAGTGTGATCATGTAAGAATTTTCTTTTACCTACAGAACCTTGCCTTCAGAACCTCCCATGAAAGGAAAATGAACCAGGACACCTGGTGATTTTAGCAGCCTCTCAGAATAACCAGTTGTATAATCTTTCTACCACACAAGTTAATTTCTAAATCTGTGCCTCTGTTCCCCAAGTTGTAACACCCTCACATGACATTTGTGACAGATCTGATGGGTCTTTGTGTTATTTAGACTTGATAAACAGAGAAAAGGCACAAGACCAACAAGCTCCAGGCACAAGACCAACAAGCTCCATCCATATGCAAGATCAGGATGCAGCAGTGAATGAAGCTCTTTCATGGCCATGAAGAAATACAAATAAAGGAAATTATAACTTCAAGCTGAGCTACTTTTTTTTTTTTTAAATATCTCTCGCAATGAGAAGAACAAGTGTAGTTGGGACTTTGACATTCTGTCACACTCTAGGAAGAAAGAAAAAGGCACAAAATTATGTAAAAGGAATTAAAATATTAGGTGAAAGACTGAGAAAAATCATATTAATATCTCCTCAGAAAGGCACTTGTGGCAGAGGAGAAGTCAGACTACAGTTAATTTGCTTCAGTTTTTGTTGTTCACTTCCATGGCTTGTAACAGCAGAAGGATTCAATCTAGTGGACACGCATCCTAAAATATGCAACTCCTCACAGTATCCTTACTACAGCCACCTGAGGAATAAGCAACAATTTCCTTGAACATGGGACAATTGTCAATTAGCATATAGTAGCCAAGCACAGCAGTAACACAGTAATAACTATCTGTTTCCCCATCCCAGTTAATGAATTCCTGAGGGCAAGCAAAATAGCTTACAGCTGATGGAGTTCTGAAGGCTGAATATGAATCATCCCCTGCCTCATCAGGTCCTGACTCATCTTCATTGTGCACAAAACAATGTTATTTATTTATTGCCCATCTCTGTAGCACATGGGTGCCAGTTTACAATCAGTGTGCTGGCAGGCAGACCTGTACAGCACAGGCTCTAGCCCGTGTCAAATGGATGCTAGATGTCATTGTTGTTAGCATCAGCTTTTTTTTGCTCTGCTTTGTCTTCTCCCTCTGCTGCTGTCACTCTGGCAATTGCAGTAAGTGGCTGAATTTGTCACTGCTTCCCCATTGTTCAGGATTCTGGATGAAGTCAGTACCGATGCAGCAGTGGGAGCCCAGCCTTACAGATAAGCAGCAGGCAGGAGGGAAAATGGCATGGGATTTGTTGGTAACACAGCTCCAAATGCTCTCCTTCTCATCAGCTGCCATCTTTGTATCTTCAAAGCCAGTTTCTTTTGTTTCTAGGTGTAGCATTCACATGTATTGTAATGGGAACTGAGCTTTTGAGCATTTCCAATGCATTTACCTTCCACCAGATAATTGCATTCTGCATTAAAACATTCACATAATTATAAGTAGTCAGAGAGCTGCTTTTTTCTCTGTACAAGTCCTTTTGCGTTTCCTTTAGCAATGCTCCTCTCCTATGTGAACAAAGATATCCACGAAGAGAACATTTTACTTACTAAAAAATGGGCAGCACACCATACCAAGGCTGGATTTCAGGCCTTTTCTACAATTTAGTATGTTTTGTTTCTTTTGGTTTTTTTGAGTTAAGCTTCTCAGCCTTCATATTTCAAATCAGTTGAGTTACATACTTCGAGGTAGAGATGCCTTGAATAAATGTGATAAGTATCTGAAAATAAAAATAACAACAACAAAAAACAGGCAGCAAAGGACAACAGGAATAATAAAATCATTTATGTTGGGAAATACCTTTAAGATCATTGAGTCCAACAATTAACCCAGAACTGCCACGTCCACGACTGAAAAATGTCCCTAAGTGCCAAATCTACACACCTTATAAAAACCTGCAGGGATGGTGACTAAACCACTTCCTTAGGCAGCTTCTTCCAATGCTTGACAACCCTTCCAGTTAAAAAAAATTTCCTACAATCTGAAACTCTTCTGTCAGCTTTCAGTAGCTTATATTCTTGGGGTATCTGAATTTTGGAGTGCTCTGCATAAATAGTTCTGATTTGTTTCTAGAACTGGTAAATCCTGCTGAGCTTATCAGAAATCTTTAGGTGTCACATCCAAAAATGTCAGAAGATGCTCTAGTTAGTCACACATATGCACATTAAAAAACTCAACACACTCCAGACTAGAGAACATTCAAAAAAATTGGACATAAAGTCAGCCAGTCCTTAGAAGAGACACTGACAATCCACAAACATGAGGTAACTGGAAATGCTGTATATGCAAGTAATTATTTCCCACATAAAAAATGTGAGAAATCTTACTGATTGTTCTCTGTGATTTTGAAGCCTGGAAATCAAGCAACTATTTAAAACTGTTGAACAAAACCAACATTTCAAAAACAAAAGAAAGGATGCTCTAAGATTCCCTGTGTGAAATTTTTGCATTTTTGTCTTTTAATTCTCTTTTCTCCTTACTTGCTTCAAAAAACATGGCATCCATTCTCATGTTTTATTACAAAAAAACCTAAAGCTGAAGGGTTATTCTAGTTATCTCAGTTAAAAGATTCTAGAGGGCACCCAGAAAATCACAGAAAATTCCTGTGGTGAAATGGCAGCAGTCTGGGAAGGGACTGTATTGGCAGATAGCTCCATTCAATCTCTCCAGTCCCCCATGAAAGCATCATTATTTAATTTCTCCCACAAAGGCAAGTACATGACTCTAGATGCGGAATTTATTTGTTTTAAGAATGGCTTTTGTCTGCATTTAATTAGTTTAACACACAAAATGTCCTGTCACCTGAATAGTGTCACCCTATCTGCTGGTCCTAAAGGCAATATAGGATAGCTGTTTGGAAATAAACATTTCTGTAGTAAGCTATTAGACAAGGACATGAGAAATAGAGGATTCTCAGGAACACAGATTATACAGTCTCTTCCATCCTTTTACCTCACATGAAGGTAAAACAATACAAAGGGAGCACATCAAATATATACAACTCCACAGGAACCTTCTGACTTACAACCATTCACACAGTGACTTCTCATTTATTTTCAGGCACCAAAGCAAGGGACCCCACTGGGACCCTAATGCAGGAATTGATAGAGCCAACTTCTTTGCAGCCTTTTTAGCTGTTTCAGTACTTACTGAGATATATCCCCAATACCTGCCTGATACTTTGGGACAAACAAAAAACTGACCAGGAAGTTTTCTGACCACAATCCACAGTCACAATACAATTTAAAGATAATCTCACAATTAAACTTTAACCTATTCCTTTTCAGCAGGAGGAAGACTCTATTCTCCCCATTCAAGCCACTGGCAAAATTCAGAAGAAATATGACCAATTATATATTATTTACTATATATTATTTACAGGAATGTAATCTTTTTCTTCTCTTCAATTATTTTTTTCTTTTTTTACTGTCATATTTTGGCAACAAAAACACCACAGTGCACAGAAAAAGATGTAAAGCTATGGCAATTTAAATTTGCCTACTGATTTACTATAGATTCAGAGCTGTATCATAACCTATTATATACACAGTAGCAGACAAAAATTGAACCGAGTAATCCTGTGTAGTCTTCAGACTCTGCACAACGTAATAGATCTCTTAAACTGACTGTTCAAAATCTATTTTTCATTCAGTTTCAAGTTCATGTTAAGGAAACCTCCTACTGGGGACATCACAAAGTAAATTTTTTTCCTCATGACTGAAGAATTTCCTGTACATATTAAAATATGTCAAAACCCATATATCTTATTCCTGAAGTCTGGAGAATTTTTTTTCTTATTGTCATTTACAAATGTGTTTTCTTTCAGTTGTTTAATTACAACCAGAGGAATCACATATTGACAATTTTCATTCCCTGGTTTCTGCAGTAATTTCTTATATGACATACCAGTGGAGAGGAAAAGAATATTTAAAAAAAAAAAAAAAAGCCAACATACCATTATGTGACAGAAGTTAATGCAAAGTAGAGGGACAGAATTGCTGTGTGTATATGTGAACTCAAAGGCACAGACAGGGTAGTTGCTGTAATGAGACATTAAAAAATACAGAGGGTCCTCAAGAGCTTAAAGACAGTTGACAGCTTTTATCAATCAGGTGGATCTTCAAATGAAGCTCCATTGAGCAGTTTCTTGGGGAAAAAATTCCAAGAGCTAGAGAAGGTGAGGATTTATGCCAATTTGTGAAGATAAACCAATGATTGGTTTGTTGACCAAAAAAGGAATTTCCCATATGAAACATGCTAAAGTATTCTAATAAGGGACAAAGAGGTAAAACAATTGTATTATCTTGCAGAATAATATTTTAACGCTTGAGGTTGAGCTAAGATTTTCCATTTCATTTTCGTCCATTTTTACTTGGTAATAAATATATTCCTATTAGTTGACAAAAACGAATTTAGAATTTCCCTTTTTCAAAATGTTAAAAAGGTGAGACGCATCTACATTTCAAACTGTGAATGCCACTGGATTTTTAATTGCACGTAACTGAATGCAAAAATGCCCCATTATCTGCAGCTTTAAAGAGAGAGCGTGTTTCTGGGACCGTGTGTGTGCAGTAGCTGCACACAGAAATGCTCAGAGCTAAGCAGCTCTAGGGTGGGGTGCTCAGTCCCTCACTGGAGAAGGGTGATGTAAATTGGGCTGCACGAGCCGCGTGCGCCGAGAGCTTGGCTCAAAGCACTCCTGCCCAGGAACTGTTTGTACTGGCACATAATTAGTTTGTTATATTGCTCCTCATCTAAACACTGTGTCTGCTGCAGAGTTATGCCCTCTACACTCAGTGGTTTCTTATCTGCTGTGCTCTTGTTCCTTGGTACCGAGTCCTGAGCACTCTATTCCATCTGCCAGCACTAAATATTATTTGTGTTATGTAGACCATAAAAACAGGTTCAGTCCCTTCTGCACTCACTGTCTGCATTCACCTCAGGATCTATGCTTCCACTCAGAAGTGAATTGCTACTCAATAGGTTCCTGCCTTGTGCTATAGCACCTATAAATATATATTTAGCTATGTACAATCACCACCTATCCATATACACATATATCGTGTACCTTTCAAGGTATCTGGATGGATGTTTCAGTGTATAATTTGCAAATATACCTTATGATAAATTATGTAAGATAAATACTCCGGTTTAAACGGAATTTAAAGGAAGAGTATTCAAATGCAAAAAATATAAACAACAATTTATATTTTAGCCATGAGCAGACAAATAAAAAAATGTAAGCATAAGGTGCTGGAAGTGTTTCATCCGTAGAATTTTAGCATTTTATGTAAAATATCGTCTTATTACTGGATTTCACTTCAAATTGTTTAGAGAAATTAAATATTTTTTTATTTTTTAATCACCAAGTATTTTCAAAATTATTATTCTTCGGTTTGTTTTTTCTATGAAAAGGACAACTTTGACACAGCAACACATTAAAAAAAAACTTGATCAACAGCTTAGTAATGTAAAGGAAAGCATGCTCAGGATTTTGTATTTCTTTATATTTGATACTGTGGATTTGAAATTGCCAAATCGACTGAGAAAAAACCTCAGCAAGAAACACAGAGTTATGTGTATAGAAAAAAACTAATACAAGGTCACATTTCCACTTGATTTATTCAGACCGTCTTTAAAAGTCACTTGACTTTCTGTTAACAGGTATAGGCAGTGTATGGTCACTTAATTGCAGAGGAACTAAGCAAATTAGCATTGGCAGGAGTTGATTATGAAACCAAGTCATGAAATAGCATTAACCCTTATTAAGTGCTCTTAAAGAAGAAGAGTGGAAAAAATAGGTAGTTTAGCAACAATACAAATTCTGTCAGAGAGAACACAGACAAATATTCCAATGGTCCATCATCAGCCCTTATATTACCAGGACTGTGCAATCTAGGAAGAGCAGCCAGTACTGGAAAGAAACAACTAAAGGTTTATATGCCTATATAACACTGTCCTGCAGCATCTCTTCAGACGTCTGCAAATAAAAGACAAACACTTGTGAGAAGCTGCCACAAGGATATTTTTGAAGCTTGTCTGAAGCTGATTCCTTAGTAATTGAGGTAACTAGGGCAACTACAAAAGCAATAAAAAAGGCAATGAATTCATTTAGAAAGTGTATCAAAATTAAAATTATTAATTAAAAAGCTGAGGTTCTTCTGTATGTTTCCCAATTTAGTTAAAAGAATTTATAATAAAAGGAAGTCTCCTGCATTATGATTCCCTAGCAGTTAGAGGTTGCAAGGAGCACTGTGATACTGTCACCCACCCTGTGCTTCATTTTGCATTATTTCAGTTTAAACACACAAATCATTACTAATGCACTAATAATGAAAAGATGTCTCCAAATTGTAATATGCTTCCCTTTAATAGAAAAATTCCATCCTCAACTCTAACAAACCACACTATGAAGGCCAGCTGCCCTGCAGCACCCTCTCCAGCCAGTCAGCACATCTGGCTCTTACTCATACTTAGCAGTTATTAATTTTAGGGGGTGTTTTTTCACTCTGATGAAAAAAGTTCTTCAGCACTTAGCAGGCATCCCCCCCAGACAGAATTCTGTTAGAAGAAAGGGACTGAGCTTTGGTTTTTGTGCTAATCCTCCTCCACTGCTGTGTCACAGTGCCCAGGCTGCTCTGGGATCAGTGTGCGCCAGCTCTCCCACCAATGGAGCCCGCTGCGCCACCCAGCCCTTCCTCAGGGCTGGTTCTCCAAATTCTGCAACCTCCTTGCCACAAGTGAGTACAGCAAAGCAGTGCTGGCTGCTGCAGTGGCCAGAGAATTAGACAGAGCCAAGCTGGATGTCCCTGGGACACCTGCAAAGAGAAAAGAGCTGAGGATCCAGAGGAGGGCACACTGCTCTGTGCCCCCCAGCTCCCAGTGCCCATAGAACCAGTATGGTTCATCTGACAGGATGTCTACAGCATTATACTGCACTGCTGGCCACTGTAAACCCACCACCTCCCCCAAATCCACAAATATCTCCCATACGGATCAACTTACAGCCAAACATTTTAATTTGGGCAGACCTTAGGAAGGAATTACATCCAAAGAGCACATGGGATGAACAGCTACAGATTTCTTGGCTACTCACACTGTTCTGAATCCAGGAATTCTCTGCAGGAATAGACAATTTAAACCAGAGTTTCATGAGTAAAATTGAACATGAGGAAAGCAAAAGCAAAACCACAAGAAGGATAGAAATACTTTGCTAGCCTAAAAATGCATGTATTCCAGACCGACTGGTTAAAGCTTCTTTTTCTTAGCTTCTGGTGTATCATTAAATGAAAAGGCAGCAGTCTTTCTGTGTTTTAAGGAGGACTGTCATCAGAGGAAGCCACCTTGGATTCAGCTATCGCATCCTTGAAGGTGTAGCTGTGCACATCAATATGTGCTGGCAACTCTTAGACAATATAAGCTCTCCAACAATAATGAATACTTGACCTTGGTACTGGACACATGACAAAACCTGAGTTACCACAACTCTGCTCTTATTTTGTAAGCTGTGCTAATTAGATGAAACTACTCTGTGTACACATATTGTTTTACTGGGTAGACAGTTCAGATTATCTGTGTTTATACTGCCTGAAACAAGAACACTATTTGATATTCCTTCCTTTTTCCATGTGGCAGATCCCAAGTATCCTCCTGGTACTATTAACATTGCCTCTGCTAACGACCACAAAGGGGACAGTGGAAAACAACCTAGTTGTTTACTGTTGTATCTCAACAAGGACTTGTTAGCTCTGTTTCGCTTGTAAAAAAGACAATTGCCTGATCCAGACATGGCTTGCCATTATTTTATTTTACACACAAGCTGTGTATGTCAGAAAAGCAAAGAGGTTTGAAAACCCCAGCTGGAGCTTCCATCTGATCCGAGCAGCTCAGTGGTCTCTCTGGAAAACTTCCTTCAAACACTTGGCACGAAGACCACAAAGGATAAGGATTTTACTTACCCCATTTTGGTCATATTAACAAGGCTTTTAAGTAACAGGTTCAGCTTCCACCTGCAGATGAGAGTCTGGAAACGGAACAGACGTAGCTTTACCACTTTATAACGTCTCTGGGAGAAGGATGATAACAGAGACATTTGCTCTGCACAGATGCCACCTCCTGTAACAGAAGGACAATGATGGGATGCTAACCACTAAGCTGATACATGTCCCCTGAAGTCCATTAACAGCTACACTGCAGCTTCAGGAGGTGTTGCACTGTTTTCTGGAACAGGCCCCCATACCCCCATCTAGCTTCACAACAAATGGAGCTACATAAAAACTGGAGTAATTCAACAACTGAAAACACTGTCCTCAGAGTAACATGAAGTATTATGTACTTCAACTTTCCAGCAAAATCATTCAGCATTTCTCATTCTGAGTGATAAGGTTGAGTGGCTTAGGGGGTACAGTTATAATGCTGGGTTGTTGGCTGGACTTTATCTTAAAGGTCTCTTTAACCTGATAATTCTAGAATTTTATTATTCTCTCCTCACCTTTATGTTTGATTCTTTTAATTTCTGGACAATTTGCCTGTCTAGGTACAAATCAGATTACATCTCAGTACCACAGCAGTTTCCAATCCCCTGTGTGAAGCACAAATATTTCTTTTAGCCTTTAAAATTTTAGAGCAACATCTTCCTTTGATGCCTGAAAATTTGTACCATATAACACAGTGTCCACTTTTCCCAAAAATGAAGTTTCACTGAAATGACACACCACAAAATTGCAATTTAGAATAGAGTTGGGGATGTGAAATAACAAGATAAATACACCAGATTAAACTACAAGTTGCTAAACTTCTTCAGCAAACTGCACAGCTAGATCTCTACACAGCAAACCACATCCTCAGCAGCAGCAGGATGCACTATGCAGACCTGGAGCCAGTAACTCAAGCAGCCCTTGGGTACTGTTCCTACGGAGCTGCATCACAGAACAGCACTTTGTTACCATCCTGCACAAACTTTACACACAGGATATTTGCCAGCAGAGACTTATTGAGAAAGCCTCAAAAATTATGCTAGCTTTCATCAATTGAGGACTTCATTTATATAGCTAATTTATCTTGCATGATGTAATAAAACTGGCCATAAATTAAGTCAGAAGCATGTTAAAGACAGAAATATCAGACTGTATACGAAATATTGAGATAATATATTTATTACTACAGACTGGAAGTCTAGACAGCAATAAAGATAGATTCAAATAGTACATCTCTCAAAGAATAACAGTGTGGTCATAAAACCTGTGCAACCAAGGAACAAAGGCCTTTGAATGAGTTACAGAATGTAGCTACCAATACATTTCACAGGAATGACAAAAAAAAAGAACAAGATTTCAAATCACTATAACCACTAAAAGCAACAAATAAAGAACTGGAACTATATTTTCAAGCAAAATTGCCACTTAAATCAATGAAAACTTTTTCTAGGGAAAAATTTGAAATACTAGAACAAATTACGTGGGTTTTTTTGAAAAGCTCTTTGAGAAAGCAAGAAGAAATTTGTTGGCATTTTCTAGGTACTAACAAAATCCTTGTTTTAAAACTTTAAATTATTGGGGGGTTTCCCCTCATTTCAGAGCTTGCATAAGGACTTAGGAAAATGAAGGGCATAGTGATTCATTAAGGGAAGATGGAAGAATAAAAACAGGCTGCAAAAACCTTTCACTCCCAATCTAAGTAGTATTTTAAAGCAAGGACTCACACCCGAATTAAAGTGATCTTAAGGTAAAGGGCATTCCTATGAGGCAGATGCTTATAATAAATTTGGCCTTAAAAAGGGTTGTGAAGTAAATTGGGTATTTCTCTGAAGACCAAAAGAGTACAGCTATTAACATTGCTTTTGAACCACTCACCACAATTGTGGTGGAATTCCCACTTCAGTACAGACAATTGCCCTGCACAATGCCTCTCTTTCTTCTTTATGGCTTGAACTTCCAGAAAATCACTAAGGTCTGCAGTGCAGGGAATTGGCGTTGCTCATAGCCTAACCCAAACATGAGCTTCAGCTTTTATCTTATACATGACACAATTATTTTGTGTAATTAACCTCTGGAAGGTATCATAAATAGAAGATGACACCAGTACATTAATAAGGTACAAGCAGTGCAAGTTTCAAGAACAGACACTGCCAAAGAGAATGTAAAAATTTCAAAGTCATCCCTAAGCCTTCAAGATAAAGTTGACTTAAATGTCTGTTGTGCAGCACTTGTCTCTTGCAGGATCTCAATGTGATGAAACCATGATTCCTCATCTTCTTCAGTAAGTAATTTTTTTTAATTGAAGTCTTTTCTACTTTTCCATTTAAAAACCCATGGAGAAAGGGGGGGAAAAAAATTTGTTTACAAACTGGCCTACCTTCAAGCTATTGAAAGTTGTCCCTTGTAGGCCTGAGGTTAAATACCTACTAAATATTTGCGAGATTAGGGATATAGAGAACTGCTGAATAGCGATAAAATTGTTTTAGAACTTAGTGAAAAATGAGCTTTAACAACAAGGTGAGAAAGAACATTCTAGATAACACCTTGCATTCTTGAAATAAGAGACGATATTTCCCATTTGCATTTTATGAGGCAATTATCTGATTTTTGAACAAGGGTTTGACATTCTAAATCTGCATCATAAAGCTTCACTGTTATGGCTGAGAATTTGCTGTCATTTCTTTCTCATTCCCGTGTTTTTTAATAAGAAAGTATTCTTACTTTAGCAAAAGGACTACAGTATAAAATTTAAAATGTTCAGCTATTAGACCATGTTAACAGCAAGTCACTTTTTATCTTTTAATTTTTCTATGAAGCTGCAGTTCGATGGATGGAGAATTTTTCTCCTGGGACATCTCAGAAGTACCAGTGGAAGGAATTACTGGATTCTTCAAGGGCTTAATAAATAACTTGTGAACCCAGTTTTGAAATGGTAATCTAGCCAAACCAAGAGCTCCAGCTGAGAAAAACTACATCTTCTCAGCCTAGTGGTGAACATTCAAGATTAAATTCGAATTCCATTATAATAACCTAATATTTAATCTGTAAAATTCATGCTCTGTTAAACAGATACAGCTCACATGTGGAGCCATTTTGATCATGAATGGTTGAAAAACAATATACAGAGTACTGAATACCATAAGTTAATGAAAGGTATTTTTAGCAATATAAAAAATTAAGCATCTGATAGATTTGTATAGATACATCCATTACACAAGTTTAGGTACAATTAAAATGTATTTCTTTAGTCAATGACTAACAAGAATAAAACAAAATAAAAAGAGCACCTAAATAAACAAACAAAAACAAACACCACAACCAAAAAATCAATCAAGAGTCTGTCTAGGGAGCTGGTTAAAACAATTGAGGATATTGCTCCATGTTAGTCTCTATTCAGCACATCCTGACCTGCAATAGCAGGGTTGGTGAGCATTTCTTATCTACTTCACCACAAAGATGCCACTGCTAAAACAACCTGAAGATTAACTTAAAGGCTTGTGAAAGCAAATTTAAGCAAAGCCAACTAAAATTGTACATGACCAGGTGAGAAGGTTTCACACAATCCCCTTGCCAAGATCCCGTTAATAAGTGCAGTGATCTCCATCTGGCCATTTTATACCATGGCAGATACTTCTAAGTCATTGCTTCCTGTAGTTCCCCTTTACAAACTTTCACCAAAATACTGTAACTACAGCAGCTATAATTCATACATTCCTTTTTCCCAATGCAAATCTGCAGATAAATGTTTAATTCAGATTAACTTTTTCCAGTCCTTGTCTAGTTTGGTTTCTTGCATTCAAACTACAATATTATAGAATCAGATAATACACACAAACTTACCCAAAATAAGAAAATGAATGAATAATGTTTGAATACATTAACCTAGTAAAAGTTTTTAAGGGACAAATACAAACTTTTCAGAGAGTGATGATGTTGAGAATAGCAAAACGAGCAACTGCTTGAAGATATCAACCTATCAACTCTTCCTCAGAACTGAAAATTATAATTAAGCTTGTAGGAAACAGAATTGTTTGAGCATCATTCTCCTCCTATCTGTTTCTAATACCAGATACAGATTTATTGAAGGAAGAGTAGGGGGAAAACTAAGGGGAAAGTGGGTAAAATTCAGCGTATTTTTAACACCAAAAACAGAGCTGCAGGTTGAACAGCTCATAGTAGACAACAGTGAACATGTAACAAATAATTACAGCAGTAAAAGTAGAATGCAGAATAAAAATAGGCAACACGTGGTTCTCCACATAATGGTGTTGTTGTTGAAAAGAAGTTAAATGCTTCAGGAGAGCATTTCTCCTCAATGGAGCTGAATTCAAACTTCCAGAATACACAGATCACAGCTGCAGACCTGATCCAGCCAGAAGAACGAAATTGCAGTAATCATTGCAGTAATAACTATCATAATCTCCCTTACAGAGTTTATGAAGTTCCAAAAAGTGGATTCTGATAATATTTTAAATAATTCTATTTTTAAAACTTCTACTTCGTTTGTCTTAATCATAGGCTTGCTTTTTCCTTACTCAACCATATAGCTGAGATTGTTTCCAGTCTCTCA
Source organism: Hirundo rustica (assembly GCF_015227805.2). Lineage (NCBI taxonomy): Eukaryota > Metazoa > Chordata > Aves > Passeriformes > Hirundinidae > Hirundo > Hirundo rustica. Next base: position 12,049,879 of record NC_053458.1, on the reverse strand, counting down.
CTTATCTCATAGACCACACCCAATTATTTCTACTCTCATTAGGAGCTGTACCTCTGACATCCTGCTGCCCATCCCAGTGCTGGGAGGCTCCCACCATTTCACACCCAGACCTGTGATATCCACTCTGTCTTTCTGTGGCTACAGAAGTGTAGGAAAGCAGGGGATGGATGGATGGATGGATGCATGGATGGATGGATGGATGGATGGATATAGAGAGTGTCCCCTAACACAGGGACAGAGGCAACAAAACAGTGCACACACAAACCCAGGAGATAGATGAAAGGACAAAACCAGGTCCAAGCATAGTTAATCTGTGCTTCCATGGACTTTCCTGAAAGTGTTCAGGAAGCATTTGGACAATGCTCTCAGGCACATGGTGTGATTCCTGGGGCGTTGTGTCGGGCCAGGAGCTGGGCTTGATCATCATGGGTCCATTCCAACTCAGCATATTCTGTGATTTTATGATTTCTTAATCAAAGCATCAAGTATATATTAATTTTAAAACACAGTCAAAAGTAAGCATATTCTTCACTGAATTAAGTTCCTATTACATAAAACAAGACTTTGCAGCACTGTTCCTCAAGTTATCTGTCACAGGTCCTTCCACAATCACGGAAAGAATTAGACCCATCAGAGGGGATCCAAAGAACCAGCAAACTATGAGACTGGCTTCTTGTGTAGGATGAGTTCCGGGAAAAAGCCTTCAGAAAGCCTCCCCACACATGGGTTGCATAATAAAATCCATTCAAAGGAACGGAATTCCTAGCAACTGATGGTATTAAGACTCAGATATTTGGAAAAAACAGTATAAGGAGATGCAAGTGGATCCATCTCCTTTTAGAATGCCTCTGTGCCTCCTTCAACACACTTGCTGAGGACAAGGCACAACCAGGAGTGTTATGTCAGGACTCTGCAGACTGTGACCATGAAATAACAAGCAGTGTTTGGAAAGCAGAGACCATCACACACTGAGGAGCAGGAGGTGCAGCAGGTGAAGGCAGAGGGGACTGCTGGTCTGAGGAGAACAGCACATGAGGTGCGTACTCCTTTTACACAGGCTCAGTTCTCTGTCAGACATCAGCCTGGGTAAATTCTCCCAGAAGCTGCCCCAACTCAAATTCCAGGACACATCAGTAATGTCCTGCATTTGATGCAGCCAAGGTCCTTTGGAGCCCTGCCCTGAAGTTACTCCACATGTTATCTATCTAGTTTCGTAACCTGGAGGAGAAACAGCACTACTTTATCCGTGGCTAATCAAACAAACTTGCTCCAGAAATGGTGGTCACCAGAAATAGACCTATGGGGAACAGCCAATGCTTCCTGTCTGATCAACAAACCCGTGAAAGGAGGAAATTAAGATGTAGGTATAACCATCTGCAGCGCTCTGAAGAAGGCACTTCTATTCCACCTCTGCCCCATTTTAGGAAGACAGGCTCTGTGGGGACTCAGCTGTACTCCCTAAAAATCATAAAATATACATGATATTCCCCAAAAAGTTTAGCAGGAGTGTTCAGTCAGGCTTCTCCCAGGCTGAAGCCAGCCTTCTTCCTTTGGCAGACTGGGAATGCTGAACACATTCATGAAGAGTGTTCCCTTCAAGTCAGCACACTGCAGCCCCAGACAACATATGAGCCTTGTCAGATGTGTGAAAATATTAAGTATTTGACACAACAACATAGCACTTCTGCACACTAAATGGTGCTTTAAAAAAACTCTGGTTTTATACATGTTTTTTCATCAGAGCTTAGATATAAACTGAACTGCACCAGGACAATATGCACACTAAGTTGGGACTGGTTTCCAATCAGCCACGAAATTACCAGAAATACTATAATTCATCTCAAAGAAAGTGAAATCTTGATCACAAAATGTTACTTTAAACTCGAAGTGTCCAGGCAAAATTTTTACTGAACCTTAAACTTTTTCTGGGTGAACATGCACAGTGCCTGTAACATGGGTCAGTTAGAGCTTCTTAAAGCTAAACCCAGGCTCTCTCAGCAGCACAGCAAAACTCTGCCTCTCCCAGCAGTTCCCGGATTAGGTCAGGTTCCAGCAGCTCTGAGCTTTTCAGATTGCAACATGGTGGCTAAGAAAATGCCAAAAGTCTCCATACGCCCTTTAATTAAGTGAAATCGTGCCATGAATATGAATGTCTAGCTGATGTGCTACCCACTCAAAAAGTCAAGAAAAAATGCTAATAGTTAGTAACCATTTAAAACAGTGCATTTTTAGACTAGATTCCAATTAATGTCCCTAATGGGAGGTGAGAGGGGCCGTCTGAAAGGAGAAGATCCATTTGCATCTCCTTATCCTGTTTTCTCAAAGTCAGGGTTTACCCCATATATTTAATGAACATTCTGGCTAGGCTGCTCTTCCCCAGACGAGCTCAATCTTTTCCTACCACTCAGATGCATTTATCACCTAAGATAGCATCTGAGTTTTACAGCAGAATGTTGCAACATCACTGAGGTTACAGCTGATGGAAACCCCTGCTCGCTCATTGAAGATCTCCATGCTGGCCTCAGAGTGCAAGTCCAGAAATGTATTTTAATTCTAAGTTTAAAGAATTTTAAAAATGCAGAGGTTATTCTGATAAAGCTGCTTCTCAAGAATAACTTGTTTACGTTCATTCAGCAATATATTTTCTTTTCAAAGCAGAATCAAGATTAAAGGAAGAGTAAAATAAAATATAGTTTGGAGGGAGTAAGTTTAACTAGGCTCTTTTCCTAAAATCAAAGTAAAAAAAAAAGAAAAAAAAAGCCCTCAACACAGTAAGTTTAGTAATTTACCTTGCTCAGAGATACTGACAGACCAGCTACCTCTGCTGTAACTTCTGTATTATGTAAAGCTTAGAGTGCCATGAAAATGGAATTTACAACTGTTCTAGTAGTGCAGTCACAGAAACCCTCTACAAACATTCTTTAATTATTCTGATTTCTAAACTTTGACTTTTACAGTGTTGTCTACTTACTGCTGTCATTATTAGCCCATCTGAACTGATTTTATACCCCTTTGCTAGAAATTTATTACAACTCACGTATCTCTCATTGCAAATTGTCTCTGTGCTTTTTGAGAATTCTGCAGCGTGGCCACTGTCATTTTCAATACAGAGTTACATTTAGGTCTGAGCATTTAACATGAACTTACTTTTCATATTTTATTGGGACACTCGCAAAGCTTTTATTACACTCACATAAACACAGCTTGATAGCTAAAAAACTGGATCAATCCTTGGGCTAACACGTATTTTAACGGTACACAGGAGGAATGATTTGGGAGAATGGGACAAACCTCCTTAGAGAAGCACAGTACAATCAGACAGAAGATAGGATTAAGCTATCATAACAAATAAACCAAGCTTTTTTTCTCCCTTTGAGACACTCTAACAAGGACTTATTAACAAGGACTGCAGTAGCCGAGGCTCAGAGCAGGCAGCACTGAACTGCAGAGCACTCACTCTATCTTGGGTTAAACAAGAGCTGGAATTAGATCTTGTTACAGCACCAGTCCATGACACCAGAGGCAAAGGGATGAAGAAGACTAGAAAATATCTTGCCTACAGAGGTAAAGAAAAGGAATAATCCAGCCATGAAGCTGCAGCACTGACTTTACCAAAGCCCCAAGTTCTGATGATCCTTCCTGCAGCTCCTCTCCTGCTGGGTAACCCACAGCCCCAGGGAGAGTGCTCCCTCAGCAATGGGTTTTGACCATGAATACCAGCACACCTTTAAATCTCCACTCTCTCACCCATCTCTGTCCCACAAGGAACTCATTTCCCATGACACAGACTGTGTCTCCAGCGGGTAAGAGGGAAGATTTTCTCTTGTGAATACAATCCCTTCAAGTCATCTCGCTGAAAAATTTAAAGCTGAAAATATGCCTCTTTCTTCATCCCCAGACATCCCACATACACAATTTAATGAAAAAAAAACACAATAACCTACTAAATTTCACATTTCTTATCTGTTTTTTTCTTAAAGAAATTAAAAGGCACATAACTGCAGCTTTCAGGACTGAAGGACACTGTTAGTAATAACCATGAACAGTATTATATCCAAGTATTAGCCTATTTGAGGTTTTATCAGAAAACTACATTATAATTAATTGGCCACAATGTGGATTTTTGAAACAGAGGTTGGGTCATGTTACAAGAAGGAAGTTAGTTACTGCTCCAGAGAGCTCTTAAGTCAGTAGGAGACTTCAGATCCTTATTCCTATAATATAAAACTCAATTCCCACAAGTTGTACAAGACTCTTCTGTGAAATTAGCAGACAGCATTTATATATTACACTAATATTTTCCAGATGTAGATTTTGATATTCCCAAGTTAAAAAAAAAAAAACCACAAAACTAGCTAATTTAGGGGACCCTCAAAGTAAACCTCAGTGCCGTTTATTTTCTCTCATCATATTCCTTTTGGCAATGCTGACTTGAACTCATAAACAATAGGGCTGTAACCCAGAGAATGCAGCATGCTCTCAGCCACAACTGAAAGCAAGAGGAGTGGAGCACACTGAGCACCTGGCAAGGAAATCCTTCATTAGCACCACTTGGAAAGTCATACATGAGATCATTCACTCCTGGCTCTTAACAAAGAGTATGAGGTGGTCCAGAGAAGAAAATGTACCCAAGTCAAACACATGTGTTGACATATACCATTACCCTGCTGGTTTTAATAAAAAGGGTAAGAATTTGTTCTTAAAACCATTCTAGAATTGTCCTGTATTTTGGGTATAATTGACTACTTGTGTTTGGTTGTATGGATTAGAACCATAATAAAAACCTGTAACTAGGTCTTGTCCTAAAATGCCCACAGTTAATTTGACATGACTGTCCTTTTAAAGTTAATGGCACTGTTTATGCTCCTATGCAAATAAGAGCAAGAAATAAAGAAACATTTGCAAAATCACTCTTTGCATAAATGAAATTACTCTTTCTTTGTGAAAAAGAGAAAGGTAATTTGAAAGGAAGAAGCAGTTTGAGGTAGACCATAAACAGACAATGTTTAGAATTTCTTCCTTGTAATCAGTTTGTAATTGAAAGCTTTACAAAAAGGACAGGCTGCCGGTATTCTGAAGAAACTGCCATCTTCTCTGTAGTGCATGGCATATGTTATCTTTCATATTACAGTATAATTTAAGATTATAAATCTGGCAAAGGGCATTGGTCATTTTTGTAAATGCAGCCAAATCCTCCTGCTGAGAAATGTTCTCTTATACCATCACACTCTGCAAGAGCATCAGCAGATCCCACCTCACACCTAAGCTTTTATCAGCTCTTCTCATTAGTTTTGACCAGCGTCCATTTTGTTGGTAGTACTATGGAAAAGGAGTATAAATGCATACAGCACCATTTTAAAAAATAAAACTGCATGTAAATCAGTTCAGCAAACAATAATTTCAAAATATAAAATGTAGCAATCTTGACAAGCATCCCACTCCTGTAAAACTCTTGGTCTATTAAAGCTGCAGGACATCCCTAAAAAAATACCATCTTAAAGATCCCAGCAGAGGCTCCACACTACCTTTCAAAAGGTTTTTTTCGTTTTGTGTTCGGTTTGGGGTTTTTTTGAAAGAAAATTACCAACAATCAAATGTAGCATATTCCAATTCCAAACAGGAATACTGCTGTCACAGTATTGTTGAATCCAGTCTGGGAAGTTACTTTTGATAAAAATGCTTTAAACTTTATCTACCCTTGCCTTACTCAGTAACCCAGATGACATCTATGGCATTGACTGCTGCAAAAGCAAGAATAAAGCAGACTCTCAACATCTTGGAAATTTCTATACTGCTTCATCAATTTACTATGTAGAGCTAGTCACAGACCTACCTAAGAGTCAGCTAAATACTGAACATCCTAGAAACGGCTGACAAAACAGAATTACTTCTGAAGACTATGTAAAAAGGAAAGAACGGTACATATCAAATCTTTTGTGATGAAAGAAAACAGTGACCAGATCTAGAAACTGACCTTACTGTAGGAGCAAGGCCACACTGTGGCCTCTTCCACAGAAAGAGTACGTAGGAAACAGAGTAAATAACTGGTTTATAAGAATTCTTCACATCGCACTAAAGTTTAAAAAAAAAAAAAGTGGAAGAGTTGAGAATAGTAGAGAAGTTTTGTGTGTTATTTATGCTGCTGGACAGCTATGTCTCATCCAGGACCCTCCAGGCAATCCCTTAACCACTAATTTTCTTCTTGAAAATCATTTATTTTCTTATATAAAACAGGGAAGCAATTGTCCTTCACATTGGAAAGTATAACACACACACGCACACACGCACCACTTGGCTCTGTTAGTGTTTTACTTAGGTGGCCCACACAGTCTGACACTACTGTCACAGTAGAGTTCTCTCAGCCCCCAACAAGGACCTCCCCAGACTGTTTCCACCCTTGTACTCGCAGCGTTCCCCTCTCAGTCATCACAGTGGGGCCTTTTCCGGCCCGAGAAGGGAGAATTCCCACAAATGAGATCACCTCACCCAGCCACAGAGCCATGCCAGGACTCCTCCGCTGTTATGACATCCTGGGCTAGGATGGATGTTTCACATTTCAGAGCCGCGGGCACTCAACCCAACTGGCCAGATGTTTCATGATTCCTTTTGGATAAGCTCCCCAGTCAAATAGACAGCCAAAAAGAAGAAACCTTTTCTTTCTTTTTTCCTTCTTTTACTTTTTCAATAAGTAAAATGTCCTTTAGCTGGCTTCCTCATTACGAAGGTAGATGATTGTAGTGCATATAAGCTGTGGGTGAAAGCATCCCATCTACTTTAATCAACTTGGTCCTCATATTCCTGCTCTGGAAATCTTGGTCAATGTCTTATTGTTGATTATCTGACTTCCACCATTCCTGTGCCCAGAAAGTGCTTTCAGCCATTTCATCCTGCATGCTTTTCTTCTATTTTTTTGTTTATTTGATTCTGCTGTTCTGCCATCCTGGAATAAACTGTTCTGAAACACTGGTGGCCCAGATAAGAAAAATGTGGAGAGAGCAGTGTTTTTATAGTGCAGTGCTCACCTTGGCAAGCCTTTTGCAGCCCTGGTGTCTCTGTAGCTGCAGGTTTTGTGCCTCCCTGAACCCTAACTCTTTGAGCCTGCTGCTCACCCATCACAGGATGTGTTCATCCAGCTGTGTGCTGGACATTTAGTCCAGAAAGATCCTGTGAGAGACAGTACTGAAAGCTTTACTTAAAAATGGACACATAGCAATATTTCCAGCTAAGAATTCACAGTTAGTTTGTTAATTTGCATCCAATCTTCAGAACATGCATTTTTAACACAAATAGCAGAAGTTAGCTGAGAGCATTGGAAGGAAATCAGCAATGTAGATAAGAAAGAGCACAACACAGACACAAGCATTTTATGCTAGATATTACTGTAATTTAGCTTTTCTTTACTTCAGTTAGCTTTACTGGAAGAAATCCTAGACTTCATTCTGGTTAAACATCTGTTGTATCATAATTCTCTCCTTGTTAGGTGACAACAGGAGGTGAGCTACACACAGAGGTTGCAAACTCTCAAAAGATGAGAAGTGCCAGATTCAAGGTTGCCTAATACAGCTTCTGTATTGTGATACATGCTATAACTATGCAATTGCATTTTTTCCCCCAGACCTCATGCACATCACAGCACGGATAGTTCTTCTGTCAGAATTTTCTTCAATATTATTTTAAAACCTATTTTTTCCAATATCTGACCTCATGACTCAATTAACTCAAATATTTCATGAAATAACCTTTACTGGACTCTAAAACGAGATGTCATTTTCCAAAGACAGACACATTAAGAAAGAGGAAATGTTAAACAACAAGAGACAGACCTGCAAAGCAATATTGCTCATTTAAATAAACAGGAATTCAAACAAGAAAAATAGGCAACTCAGAATTATAAAAATATTTATTAAACAACAACTATGAAAACTTCAGAGTGAGATAAGAGACAGGTCTGAACATCAGGCAGGTTTAACAAGTGTTTTTCATGCAGCCCAAACGGCTCTGTGATAGAACAGAAACCGCACTGCCTTTGAGTTGGGATTTTGAATTGTCTTTCTTTTTACCAATGCTCAGTGTAGGCATATCTTGAACAATGTTTTGTACCTTCAACATGTAAATCACAGTAGCCTTTCAAGAGAAAGCCCAATTAGGCAGAAAGAGAGTCAATATTAGCATTTGTTGATCCAATGTTTTCAGTTGAGAACAGCCCAGCTGGTCAAACACCACAGAAAGTTGAGCCAGAGTAAGTGAGGATGAAGCAGCAAGGCATTTGTCTCCTGAAAATGCACATTAGATCCTGTCTCCATCCATCATTTTCAGATCCATCTTGCTTTCCACTTAAGAAAAGCTTAGCAGAAGCAATTAAATAGTATTACATTGAGCATTTATGGCAAAACAATAACCCTTCAGAAAGTTATGCCACCTGCCGAGCTCTGATCTTTTTAATGGCCATGGAGGATGAAGCAATGAAAGAAGTTTGTGTTCTCTGGAAGGTAAACAAATCATTTGCCTTTCACAGTAGATGCTCCAAAGATAAATATATCTGCAGTTTTGCTTTCAGTTCTAAAACCTTTATATCTTTTCAATGAATCAATGGAAAAGATTAAAGCAAGAAAATGTAACTGGGAAAATAATTTGGATGCACAGAATACAGCAATTTGTGGGTATGCTCTTCTTTTAAGGGCAGAGGCAGTTCTGCCCTTGCAGTACTGCATGCATGGGAAAAAATGAGAAGAAATCTTCTTGTAGTGAGTCAGCTCATCCACCATGTCCCCTTCTTTTCACTTCAGGCAGGTAAAGTATATTTGCACACCTGGCTAAATAGGAAGGTCTGATTTATTGACTTCATTGCTACCTGAATATACAGCACCATTAGAGGAGGGAACTAAGAAAGTTATTAAAAGGAAAGCTATGATAAGACCAAGGAAGTTTCAGTGATATAAATAGGGCCATTTTCTTTAGCAAATTTTATGCTGTATTTAAAAGATGTGACAGTATGGTTCAGTATCATGGCCAAAGTGGAATGATTATGCCTGCAAATCACCTATTTCAAAACATAATTCTTACTTACCTGGAAATGGAAAGAATGGAAAATCTAGACATATAAAGGCACGTGGCTTCCTGGTGTTTTCTCCACAACATGTAATGCATTGATAACCAAAGGAATGACAAATCACAGGAACACAGAATTTAACCCTGAGCCAAATTTTAAACAGGTGTGAGAGCGCAGTCTGCCAGCTGTAACCACTTAGGAGAACAAACTTCCCTAACAAAAGGCTTCCAAAAGCACAACTTGATGCAATATTAACAATTCTACCAATTTATTTTGCACGTAGATAGAAGATGAGGTAGCCACTGCGAGCATATTAGAGTATCTGCTTACCTTGTACCAGGTATAGAAGGAAGAAAACCAAAAAAACTACAGCAACAACAACAGCAGGGTTCATAAGAAATGAGATAGCAGGAAAGCAATAGCTTTATTGGAGGAGAAATAGCTCCTAAATAAAGGCAACTCCCTCTAGGTATGAAATGCCTGGCAGCAATGTCTCCTGCATGTTGACACATGTCTAGTTCAGAAAGTTTAGGAAAATGCAAATGAGTGAGAATCATTTGTATTAAATATTGGTTCCTAAAGCAACATGGAATAATGCTGATTTTTCAGAATTGCACTAAACTGTGCTTATAGTATCAAATCAAATGTATTTCAAGTAATTATATATATATTTGACATTAATTAGTCCATTCTAAATGACATTTCTCCAATTAAACTGTCCTTAACATTTATTTAGCACAGCCATCTCTCTTCCAAATTCGCCACAGTGTCCTCTGTTTTGAGGACGTTTCCATGGTATCACCTCCATTTGAGCTCTGCAATTGCACAGCTTTGTTTTAGTATCCACCCAGTCTCTATATTCCAATAGAGAAACCAAGCAGAGAGGAGAGACCATGCTTTAAGGAAGGGTGAAATACTGTGTACATCTGCATTCTGCCAGATAACCCACAGCAGCAACCTGTTCTTTCCCTATGATTGGAGTCAGGAAGAGCTCACAGACCAGCAATTAACTTCACTCACAAATCAGCTGTATGAAGCCTCATTTATTGCCTCAAATCAAAAGCACAAGAGTCCCACTGCCGTAGATTTTTAAAATTCGAAAATAAAACTAGTAATTGCCTTTTTCATTATTGCCTCATGCTGGCTCAAGATACATGAGGAACATTAAACACATTAGCAGCTCTTAGTCTGATTAATTAACTCAAGGCAACAAAACCAAAGGAGTTATGGCCACCATTCCTTCTAGGACAAAAGCTAGAGTCTCAAAAGTGGACTTGAGAGCTCTCTGTTGAATTGGTATCATTTGGGTCTGCTAGAGAAATAATCCTTTCATATGATTATATGCACAGACCAACCACTGAACAATTTCTTTTGCACAATAGAAGGACAGACTGGATCATTACAATCTTCCAGTGTGACCCCTGGAATAAATTGTGCTATAAGACTTATGTATTCATCTTGTTTGAATAGGAGCATTTCCTTCCAAAAAGCATCCAGTTCAGACTTTAGAGTGTCCAATAAGGGGAAATTTATTACAATCTTTATTAAATCATTCCACTGGCAAATCATTCACACCATTTAAGATGTGCCTGCTTGGAATCTAAACTGCCTAGTCTTGAATTTAATTGTATAGTTCCCATTTTACCTCTTTCAGCCAGACAGTAGAGCTCTTGTTATCAAATCAATGCTGCATATATGGGCAAGCTGCTCCTTTATCTTCTTTTCAATAAACTTTGCTGAATCCTGCTGCAGAAAAACGTTTCCAAATCTCAGAGTTCCTCTCTTACACCTCCCTGACTGAAAAACTTCCAGATCTGAATGTGATATTCCGGCAACCATTGTACCGTGGGTAATTACAGCTTGAACAATTTCTTACTCCTTTGTTCACACAGGGAAAGAAAGAATCACCTTCATAACGCTGCACTGAGAGCTCCTTCACCCCCAGAGTCCTTTTCTGAGTCACTGCTTCCCAAAACAGCCTTCCCTCATAGAAAAACGCTTCCCTGTGTGGTTTCCAGGAGCACGGTTGTAGCTCCAGCTGTCCTAAACACTGATTGTTTGGTGACACCAGGGACAAAACGCTACCATTTTGTGACTGTGAAGCAGCAGCTGTACAGCCCCATGCACATCACAGAATCACAGACTCACAGAATCACAGAATCACAGAATCATTAGGTTGGAAGAGACCTCCAAGATCATCAAGTTCAACCCAACCCTAACCTCAACTAAACCCCGTGGCTGAGAGCACCCCCACGCTGGCTGGGCAGAAGCTTCTCGGGGAAGCCAGGCAGGGACACAACCATGTCACCAATACTCACATGGCTGTGGGAAACACAATTCCCAGTCCCTTCCTCACGCTTTGGTGTAACCCCAGCAGAAGGGAAAGTTCAGAGGGCTCTCATGAGCACACAAGTGTAATTCAAACAGTATTTAATACCATTCTTGCTGCCTCCGCTGAGGCGTAGCGACCTGGTTCAGGAACGGCACGGCAGCCACACCCAGGCTGCTCGGTCCATCAGCTCACAGACACCAGTGTGGTGGACGGCAAATGGCGTTTATTGACTGGTTACATGGGGTTATAAAACTTCTGTTTGCTACATCACTTCCGTCTGCTTACGTTACAAACTAGGTGTTGCTTAGCTTATCAAGGACACTAAACAACTAAGTGTTGAGGGAGGGGTTCTGTCTGCCCGTACAACGCGGTATCTTCCGACTGCCTGTCCCTAATCTCCCACAATACTCACATGGCTGTGGGAAACACAATTCCCAGTCCCTCCCTCACGCTTTGGTGTAACGCCAGCAGAAGGGAAAGTTCAGAGGGCTCTCATGAGCACACAAGTGTAATTCAAACAGTATTTAATACCATTCTGGGGTCTTATACAACGCTTCTAAGCAGAATTGACTGTCCTCACTTTGTTGTTCTGATACAAGAAGATCTGGAATCTCCTGAAAAGAATTTACTTAAGACAGAGCCGATAGAAATAGGTAACTCAAGCATCAGCTCAGCAAGGTTTTCCTCACAATTACAATCTTAAAAAAATTGTAGTTAATGAAAATGCATTTCTGCAAGTATGGGGAAAATGATGGGGAGCAGGAAGATGAATTTAGAAGGAAAATGCAGCATGTGTAGTAGAGACTGGTTGGCATTTTTGTTAATTACTTACTAAATCTCAATTTATTTCAGTTTCAAATCTATTCTGATTAATGAATTAGCACGTAGTCCTGATATATTTATGAAACAGCCAAATACCTCGTCCTTCCATTCAATTAATGGCCAGTATATTTGTCATTATAGGTAAAGCTGCACTGCATGTTAATGTATTTATATGTAGTTTGGTGTCTTAACATTTCTTTCAAAAAAGAAGAGGAAAAAAATTGATAATAGTAAAACAAGATTTATTGTCTTTAGACATTTAGGAAGGATATATAAAATGGGCTTAAGGAGTAATTGGAAATTTCTGCAGAATAAAAATGTCTGGAACATGAAGAGACTCTCAGTCTCCATTTCCATTTAAATTAGCTTTTATGTATTCTTTGTTTTGTAGATATCCACAACATGATTTTAAGACCTGACAAACACTGATGTAAGTCACTCTTCATGAGTTATGGAAGTCATTCTGTGGAAGAGAAATACACCTCTAATAATAATTTTAATGGTCTTTAAATTCTTTAAGCATTGCTTCTGAGAGAAAATTTTAAAAATATTTTAAAATGTTTAAAATCCTTAGTCTTTCAAATAATGTCCAGTTTTTACATATATAGTCTTTGGCTAAAAAAAAACAGGGATATGCATATCTGTGAGTATTCCTTCTGAGGACAGAGAGAGGGGTGATATCTATAGTAAACAGAACAGCTTGGCCTTGAAGTGATCACATAAAAATGTACATCAGGGCATACATCCTCCCACAAAAGAGCCTCCAGATTGCCAGGAGCTGTGCAATTGCTGAGCAGCCCTGCACCAGCGTGCTGCTCTCCAGCTCTCCCAGGACACATCCCTCCATGGCAGAGCACCATTCTGCCCTTTCTGTTCTCCTCAATGCCAGGAGGAATAGATGGAACAGTCAAGATGAGCATCAGTCGCTCTTCCTTAGTGTAATATCACAGGCAGCACACGAAAAGATATAAACGCCATTGTGCCTGAGAAGGGCATTGACTAATTACAAACGGAGGGGATCTGAACTTAATTGTTGTTTAACTGCCACAGCAGGATTAAGAGCTTCCTCTAAGGATCACTTTGCTGTTTTTCTGCCTTTCCCTGTCCTTTCATTTACACTTGAATTGTGTGGGGTATACACACCCAGGCAGAAAGGGACCTGGGGGTACTCGTGACAGCCGGCTGAACATGAGCCAGCAGTGTGCCCTGGTGGCCAAGAAGGCCAAGGCATCCTGGCCTGGATCAGGAATAGTGTGACGAGCAGGAGCAGGGAGGTCATTCTTCTCCTGTACTCTGCACTGGTGAGGCCACATCAGCTTACGTGGGAAGACCAAACTGGGGAAGATTTTTCTCATAACAGAAAGAGCTCCTTGAAAGTTCATGTTTAGGTCAAGAAATGGCACTTCTCTTGTTTGGGGTATTTTTCAGCTTAAGAATATTCACCCATTGGAGCACTTTACCTGGGAACATAATAGGCTCTGCATCTCCTGAAGTCCTTTAAATTCTTATCCACACACTTCAGCGGTATGCTAAGACCTCAGACAGAAATTACGAGGTTGATGTGGAAATTACCAGACCAGTACAAAGGTGTTATGCAAGAGATTAAAATTGCCCAGCTTTCAAAAGTGACGGAAAGTCATCATATTGCTCTGACTGCACCTTTATTGCAATGAAGTGATTTGCTGCTCTGTGGCTGAAGGAGTGCCGTACTCCCTGTATAACAGAATATCTTCCGCTATCAAACTGAATCAAATGGGTTAAGAAACAGTTCCATTTGGACAAGTCAGATTTTTCAGCTTAAAGAAAAACTCCAAAATGTATTAGACCAGGTTTCTCAAAGGAATAAATCTAGCTTACCCATAAATATCTCAACTATTATCATTTCAGACGGTGCACTCCACCACTTAAGCATGTTTCAGATATCTTTCCAAATAAGTATTGGCTCTTCAGAATACAGGGAAATTCACTCACTGTACACAGTAGTTACCTGCATGCATTTTTAATATTCTGCTACCTTAACATTTACAATCCATTTATAATCTATTTTGCTTTCATATTTCTAGAAATATGTTATTAATTTGGAAGTAAAAATTCATCTTTTATCTGCATAGAGTAAAAGTTGCTTTGCCTCTGATTCCTCCTTCTTGCCCCTGTGAGATTGTTAATAGACTATTCACTCCCTCACTGCCTCAGCTGCCTGTGTAGAATAATGAGTGTATAACAAGATTTCCTATAGGACAAGACCTTATAACATAACCTCATGCTTTCAGGCCACACGACAGCCAAAACCACATCATTTGGAACTCTCATTATGAACAAAAATGAAAAAAGTACTCCAAAAGATCTCTGCAGATTAACCTAGTGGAGAAGACTTGAGATTTTTTTTTCTTCAGAAAAACAGATGTCATTGGCTTCTCAGTTTCATGAGCCATGCTGAAAATAGATTCAGGTAAAGAGGCAAAAAATTTTATTCTTGTGAGGATGAACTCCGAAAGAATAAGTAAATCCACAGAGAAACTACAAGCAGGACTGATCTCAAGGAAAAGCAGGAAAGTGCAAATGAGGACACTGGAAAACACAGATGCTTCTTGCACTGAGCCTAGAGCTCAGAGGAAACCTTCACACAGGGGCATACCTTATTTCAGCCATTTTTGTACTTTTTCACACAGGCTTGTTGAAGAAAGAAGAAAGGCCCATTGTTTAAACTTTTTTATTTCCTTTTAATAATACTTTTTTATTCCTTTGCTCTGCCTGGAAGCAAGACAGACATTCCACTGCAAATAAAAGGACATGAAAAATAAAAAAGAGAGGTGAGATCTCAGATCAAGGTTAAAATAAATGAGGCCCACTGACGTCAGTGGAGAGACCAGCCAAGTGATAACTGCAGATCAGTTCTAATGAGCTGAGATTTTTTTCCTGCAGGGTATGAGTTACTCTGTGAGTCAAAGGAATATTTTTAAGTGACAAATAAAATGCCACAGAGGAATTAATTGTTGCATTGTTAACACTGATTAGTCATACATATCACAATATGTGTCTGAGTGATATCATCTTTTAAACTCCTATCCCACATGAACATAATGGGGAGATAATTGCTAGAAGCTGGTTGGAATCAGTCCAAGGGAAGGAGCAGGAAGCAGAATCTGCTGAAAAGCTTGTTTTAATCTTGACAAGAGAAGTGTCATTCCACGTTTTCCAGGAGAAATCCTTCCCTGCTTCTCCACGGATTCTGACAAAGCAGAGCTCATGTCTTTGTCCTCATATGCTTGTAAGCAAATATAGAACCTTTTTTCTTGTAAATCCTACTAAGAGTTGATCATACACTTTACTTCGTCTGTACTTAGCTAGTCCTTGCCTAGATGAGATGCTTTTCAGGACAGATGCTTGAGAGTAGATTTATGTACTTCCTCAGACAGTGAAAACCTAATATGAAAATCCAGGTTTATTAACTGCAGTCAATAAAGAATCCTTTTTCCAGACAAAGGAAATACATTCCTGTTCATAAATTGAAGTATGTAATAGAATTTTTTTTTCTTCTTACTTAACCCTCTCATCAGTCATGACCCCCTTATAAATCATTCACAGCGATGGGCTGTAGAAAACAAACTTCTTAAATTCATGAAATCTGCACTGTCTGCCCACCTAAATGTATCACAGGAGTTGTTTTCTATCTACATGGTGACTGTGACAGTATCAGGTATAAATAATTTCTGTTTGCTCTTTAAGGCTTTTGAGCCAGTTGCCCTGGATTCTAAAGAATTTTCTGTGATTTTGTGGGTACTGTTTTGAGAACTGTTTATGTAAATGACGGTCCCTTGCAACAATTCAACACTCAAAAGCTTCTCTTACCCACCTCTGTTTCTGTATAAATTCACAAACACCAAAGGGGAAAGCCCAGGAATCTTGGGTATGAGATCATGGGAGATAGAGTGGCATTGGGAAGAAAGATGGCAATCCTGCAAGTTCACAATCCAACTGGTTCGAGGTTATTCATTATTTTATTCTGGTGCTCTTACTAATAGAAAATTAAAATGCTTCTGCAGTGAAACAATTCAACAAAAGGAATTCAGTGCTGCGAGTAAATGACCGAAGTATGCACCAAACACTTGTCTCATACTAATCCTAGTGAGCTTATTACCTGTTGGGCTTTATTACTGGCTCTGGAGAAGGGAATGAAGATTTAGAAAACTTCTTAAACTCCTACTTGCTCTAGAACTGAAGTAAATAATATGGCAGGATGGTAATTTTGTGAGGGTGTGGTTTTGGGTTTTTGTGGGGGTTTTTGGGGGGTTTGGGGGTTTTTGTTGTTGTTGTTGTTTTGTTTTGGGGGGTTTTTTGTTTGGTTGGTTGGTTGGGGGTTTTTTTGTTTTGTTTGGTTGGTTGGTTGGGTTTTTTTTTTTAATCAGTCATCTTCCATGCTGCAAAGTCAAGGTGACTTTTGCCATTGCATTTGTTATGGTAAAAATATTAGTAAATACCAGGCAGTCTATTACTCATACAGAAGGAAAAAATCTGTAAAAAGAGTGCAATAAGACAATTCTTTCAGATTCATGGGCAGAAGCATGAGGCCCCAAATACAAGATACAGCTGGAAAGAATAGAAGAATGAGCTGGAATGCAAAGAGCTGGAAAGCTGAGTTGGGTGGAAAAGTGACTCCCTTATTTTTCAGTGTTGTTTGGCAAAGCTAACAGGCACAAAGGAGAAGAATGAAAGCTGTAAGCAAACAAAACTGTCAAAGGCATTATTCTGACATGGAGCAAAGATGAAGAAAATAAAGCATGTTGGAGAAAGCAGTTTGAAAACAATGAGGGAAACAAATGCCCCCAACTCTCAAACCATCAGAATAAACCAGGATTTTATACACTTCAATCATGCCATAAAAATTTCTTTTACATATAATTCTGCAAAGATGTAAATATGCATTTAGGACCTTTTGCAAGCATTAACCATGTTCTTACTAAACCAGGAACTGACTACAGACTTGTTCATCAAGTTATAAAGCCTGACTTTTGTGCATAGAAAATTGGCGTCATTAAGACGTGTTGCAAAGGGCTGATTATCACACATTCCCTTTGCAAGTAATAAAGCAGCATGCCTGCAATTCCACTCTCATATTTCCAAATGCCATATTAAAAAAAAAAAAGGCATAATAATGATTTGTCACAAATCTTGAAAAATATTCTTTTCCCTATAAATACTACTGAGACGGGCTATTTTCTTGCATGTGTATTAATGCATTTAATTGAAAACCCAAGGCAGCTGTTATACTGCTATTCATTTTATTATAATCATAAAAATAATGGATGTTCAACACAGAGCTGAATACAGATTAATGCCAAAGCTATTTACTAATCCCTTTTCCCCTGATCATTCAAGAGACTAACCACAAATTTGAAAGGCCAGAAATGCAGGAGGAGAGCATATTGTAGTGAGTTTAGCAGGATACAAATTGCAGGCATTTTTTTATTTACTAGGGACTAGAAACCTAGACAATGGAGAAAATACTGTCCCAAGCAACAGTCTGCAGCATAAACCACAGACACCATTTTGTCTGCACCCTTTCTTCATTCAAGCATAGCTAGAAGACAAACAGAACTTAGCTCTGCCCCCTGTTATTCCTGGGCAACTCAGTGCCTACACCTAATTCTAGATGAAGACTAGAATGTCTCTCACCTGTTCCTGGGGACAGGATGAAACCTTGGCAGCCTCCTTCCCCACACTCAAAAGTTGTAGTGATGGCTTTAAGCACAGTTCAAAGATAGAACAATTAGTGTAGCACACCAAATCCACACAAAAACCAGGATCCAAATGCAAGGATTTTAGCACCAGAGGAAAAGTCCAGTTGCTTTTGATGGAAATTAATCTTCTTGACTTCCAGCAGCAGCAGCAAGCTCAGCATTCCAGAGACATGTCCCCTGAAACAGCTCCTATACATTTAGAACACAAAAGAAAAGCCACGTCCCTCTGCACCCTTGGAGCAGCAATATCCAAAACCACCTACCCTGAAGAGAGACCTCAGGAGGGCTTAGGGATTGCACTTCAGCCAAAAAGGCAAGTTTCTTCATTGTGGTTTTTAAAAATTCCCTACAATCCTACCTGCCTTTTCCAAATCTGTCCACATTTAAATTCAAACGGTGAGAGTTCAAAACATCTGGCAATAAAACACAGGCAAAACAATTCTTAGGACCAAAAGGAATCTACTGGGGGAATCACACCTTGGTCCAGCAACCATTTCATACATCCTCTCCTCAGGTTAAAGTTCTGCCCTAAAATCAGCCTGGTTTTTGTCCCCATACGCCTCCCTTGTACTGTTCCATTTGTGTTAGATATCCCCCTCAATACTTTCAGACTGAAGGCAGCTTGTGGCCACACCTGTATTCTTGGCAGTGCAGTTGGTTAGCTTAAAGAACTCCTCTCTCCAAGATTTTTGCCACCTAAACAAACATTTTCTAGCTGTACCAAAGCTTTACTGGGTAAAGCTTTTTGGACCTTTTTTCCAAATCTGTCCAATGTTTAAACAACAGGGGAAGCCTGCACTGAGCATAGGGTTGAAAATAAAAACCTCACTATTACTCTGGGTGGCAACCTTACCTTCCAGTTTCTCCTGGTCTTCCTTCCAGTGATGCACACCAGTAATTTTTTCCCAGATGCAGCCCTCTGGTGGGTTACAGTCATTCAGTGAATGATTAGTGCATCAAGGTATTTTTCATGTAGCATCTCAAACTAAGAACTTCCCTCAGTCCCTGAAATTTGAAGTTCTGACCTTTAATTTTTAACTATTAAACTATTAAAATACTGTTAGTCAAGTTTTAACAGCCATCTTGTTGTACAATATCCCACTATCCTTTTTAGTCATGTCATATTTCCCAGTTTGTTCCCTCAACAATCGCATTAACATAAGCCTACTTTTTGTGCCATGGTCTTTTTTTTGCCTCTTTAAAAAAGAAATCATGCCCCAGGTCAATTCTTGAGAAAGTCTTCTGGTAAATTCACTAGCTCAACAGTTTACCAATTAGCACAGCTCAAGAAGAGAGCTGGTTCCCTCACAAGCAATGTATTATCTGCCTTGGACCTTATGAGCCAAACCACCAATCTGAGCTGAGTTTCATGAACCTTTCCCTTGCAGCAACTCATTCTAACCAAGAACCCTTCCAAGAAAATTGCACATTCAGTTGGTAGCACGGAGTTCTAACAGTAATGTTAAAGCTATATTCACTTATCCTTGCTACTGAAAGGTATTTGCTTATTCTTTACCAAAGGAGAGAGTAGTTATAGCATATTTATCTAGAGCTTTGCCTCAATTCACAGTTCCTGGAAAGAGGTCATACTTGTAACTCTGGAACATTTATTCTGATCACAGTTGATCCCTTTCTTTTCCGGTTTGCTTTATAGATAATGAAAACATATCAACCATGAAACAACATGCAATTTTAGTTTGTTGACATAGAAAGGACAAGGCTAACCTCCACTTTTGTAATCCTACAACTGGGATTTTTTCACTACCAAATTTGTACATACTAATAGCAAACATCCATTGGGCATTTCAGGTATTGTCACCAACAGAGCTGAGATTTATGTAATTCTGTTGATCAGTTTGTGTATCTGATAACTAAAAATTTAGCTTACTTAGAGATGCTTCAAAAAAAGCTTACTGGTTTCAAAACTCAAGCTCAGCAAGTAAAATTATCTGCTAAAACACTCACTGGAAACAAAATCCACATTGTAAAAATAAGAATGTTTGGAAAGTATGTATGAAGGGTTTTAAAAGAGATTTCAGTACTATGATATGAATGCCGGGAGACTGTGCCTTGCAATGGATTTACCATGCTTGCTTTCCCATTTCAAGACAGAGAGGGTTTATATATATAAAGTACAAATTTGTGCCTTTACTGGAAGAGCTGTCAAGTACAAGGATTGCACAAATCGTTGTCAGGTCATCTGTGTTACAAGCACAACTTGTAACTCTTAAGTCTGTCCTTAAAAGCTTTTTCCACTAAACTAAGAGGTTTCCTGCCTGACTGTTCACCATTATTCCTCTGTTAAAAGCACAAAGAAAAGATTTGGGAAAAGTTAATAAAACAATATTTTTAGTAAGCAGAAACTTGCATTATTCAATATTGCTTCTCCAATTCGAGCTCATCTGAAATTCAAATACCTTATTTCTTTCATATAGTTAATTAATTCAGTTCATGGTAAAAGAAAAAAAAATATTATTCATCCCAAAAGAAAACAGAAAAAAAGCAAGTCAGCATAAAGCAAATTTAGTAATCAAATTCTTAAATATTAGAGTGAATCTGATTTTAATTCTTTCTGCCTACATGAAAAGTTCTGACATGCAGTGGTTAGAAAACAGAATCGAGTAGCACAGAAAATCTTTGGGGACCTTTGTTTATCACCTTCATGTTTGGACAAGCCTATCTTGCTCTAAGGAGAAAAAAAATCACAATTAATATCCAAGATAAAACAGGCAGGCTTACAAAACTCATTAGGCAATAATTCCTATACTACATTCATGAGCCCACAGTCCTATCAAACGTTAGCAGGGCAAGAGAGCTGCTTGGCAAACATGCAAAGAACCACAGCAGCAGTTCTGCTGACCAGAACCACTGGGGCCAAGAACCCAACATCCACACTAATCCTCTGTCAGGGATTTCCACTGAACTGCCTCTAGTCTGACCTGCCAGACATCCCTTCATTCCAAACAAAAGCAGGTGTTTCGTTCTCCCTGATTTTTCCCCTCTTTCAAATACTGTAGTAAAATCAGCTTATGACAACTTGAAAATCTGCGTTAGTTCTCAAGGGACTGGGAGAACGCCACAAAATAACAATTCAGGAACAAAACCAGCACCTACATTTTTCTGAGAGAGCCCAGACATCACAACAGAGATTTAAGTAAGGAGTGCCATTAAAGAAAACTGAACAAACTTCTCACGACCTCTCTGTTTACAAGCAACAGAAGAGGAGAGATAAAGATAATATCAATGCATCAGAAGATTGCTCCTGCTCAATCTACAGGCTCTTTGTTGTTCTATTTAGATACTGTGTTCTGCTTAATGACAGTGTACATTTCAGTGGGGGAAAAAAAGATATTTTCTGTACATTCATGCAGTCTCAATCTATTTTAGTTGTCTGTGCCTGAATCTCACACATTAAACATACCTTTCTTGAGGACAAAGTCTGTACTGCAGGCTGCATACTTTTCACTCAAAGTTGTTTAGATGCATAACAACATCTAAATGCAAAATGCCTTACAAACATATTGAGTCAGAGAATTGGAAAGGAAAACAAAACTGAATATATATTTCAGATTAAGCTCTTTTTGCTAGAGCTGAGTTCTGAAATTCATGGCAAAGATGCCTTTGTTTTCAAAAGGGGAAAGAGTCAACACCCTGATTCCTAATTGTTCTGAAATATATCCCAGCAAAAACAAACAAACAAACAAACAAACAAATAAATAAAAAGAAAGGGGGGGGGAAGGAAAACTAAAAATTGTAATGTATCATCTTACTACCATACTCAGACTTTGGAAGAGACATCCTGAGAGCTGCTTTTGTCACAAACAATATTTAATTTTAAAAGTAGCACAAGTTCTCATTAAAAAGCAGGAAGAAAAAAAATCTAACAAAATATTACAAATTAGCCTAATTTTACAAAATATGACAAATTAACATTAATATTGTACTCTTAAATTCACAAACCCCAGATTTTTAAAAGCTTTATACTACATTTATCTCAAAGAAAAAAGAAATTAGACAAATTGTGATGAAAAGAATATACAGAAATAAGAGCATATGCATTATTCAAATCTGAATAGCAGACGAGATTTTCCTAAATAGACTAATTATATTAATAGCTCTTTGAATATCAGCTGTAAGAATAGGGTTGCATAAAATCAGGTTTAACTGAAGCATAATTTGGCATATTAAAGGTGTCACAAAAGATGTATCTGTAATTTGCAAAATTTGTTCCTTTAAAAGTGCAAAATATTCATCGCTCATCATATTTTTAAGATTATGAGCTCAGAACTTTATGAACATCAGATTTCATTAAATCCCCTTGTTGCACCTAAAGACTCTGCAAAAAAAGAAAAAAATAGCGGTGTGTTTTCCATTGTCTTGAACATAGCAGTAAGTCTGGAAGCAAAGGCACAAATTGCATCTGCCAGCTCTCTGCTGGCTCTGCACCAAGTTATAAAAGTAAGGAACTGGTTACTGTTAGAACAGCATTTGGGCTGAGTTAATGTTTTGTGCCATTCCACCTCAGGTTTTGCGTGGAGCATTCACCAACATTCACCTCCACGTGGAACACACACTAACAAGATGTTTACACACTTGACCACTCTGATCAGCACTTAAATAGAACTGATGATGTCTAACTCACCTGGGAGATTTTTGTAGTGACATTTAATGATATTTTCACTGCACACAGCATCTAAAGGCATTAATGTCATTATTGACTAGGTTTTAAAGGCTGTATTTTATTAGTAAAACAACATTAATTTACTGCACGAATCACTACAAAGAAGTATTTATCATGTTTTATAAGACAATGCGATTTTCATGTGACAATTTATTCATGCATGGCTGGAGAATGCAAATAATCTACCAAATTAGGTACCTGTACAGGTGGTACCTGTCTTATGTGCTGGAAATAGTGAATGCTTTGAGAACACAGAAGAAGTAAGATATATTGACATGCTTCGCTGCAGTAAATGCTAGTAAAATTGCAATCATTATTTAAATCTTAGGCCTGAAATAAACTCCACAAAAACAGGACACTGTGACAAGAGGCAGCTCTCTGCAGAATTAGAACTTCAGAGATTATTTTTATCTCACTATTTTATCAGTGTAATGAGACAGATTATCCCCTGAGTATAAATTGATTGAACAATGTTAATTTCTCAAGATAAAATGAATAGCCAAAACACAAGGGGTTATCTGCTACAGGCAACATTTCATGCATTATCCTTAGTACTTCTCTTTTCTCTTACTACTTCCTCTTTTTCTAAAGGAATTCTTAATTTTAGTATATTTTATACCAGTAGCATGTTGGTAACTAACACTAGTGTACATAAACGCTTCCACAAAATTTGACATTTGAGTTTTATGATTTGAAACCAACAAAGAATTCTTGGCATTTCCTTTTTGCTTTTCACCTAGAAGTTTAACAAACAAATTACATGGCCCACAACACTTTAACCCCTCATTATCATGAGTAAATCAGTAAAAGTAACCCTGTCCAAGACAGTGTGTGCTCAACTGCAACAGAAGACTGTGGACTCAGACTTGCAATTATTGAAAAAGAAGAAATGCTCAAACTCCTTTTGCAAAGTAATACATCCTTGAGGGCCCAAATGAGCAATGGGATGTACAAAATTTTACCACCTCCTTACAGTTTAATTTTATTTCCAAGTTTTACAGAAATTTGCTGAAGTGGAGTTTAGAATCCCTCCTCAATAACCTAGTAAAGAGAGCAAGAACCTGTTCTCTCAATGACACTTCAAAGTCTCATGGTTTTAGACAAAAAAAAATCACTGACATAGAACATGTAAAATTATTGGCATAATCTTTATTTTAAAGAGATCTCTGCAATTCAGTGAAAGACATTTTCTTCAGGTAGTGATTTAGAAAGAAACTTTTGTAGCTGTTATTATTTTATATTCTTATGCAAATATAAAAATATTAAAAAGCTATAACAGCTTCCCAGATCAGAATCCACATTCTTGTTCAATTTCATTTGCAATAATCTCAGATTTATTAGTAAAAAAATTAGTAGTTAAAATAAACATTTATATAAAATATAATTGGAAATCCTAACATCAGAGATTAGTTTAACATATTTTTCAGGGTCTAGGCATGCATTGTCATCCAAACTACAATTCTTTGTGACTTTACAATAATATGTTTTGGGTTTGAACACCTACAATACCTCTCTTGTGTTGCCATATTGAAAAAACCCACAGATAAGAGGGGAACTCCATGGGATCTCAAGGAATCATTTAGCATATGCAAAGATCAATTAAGAACTTAGTGATACACTGTAGTCTCCAGTGCCAAATCACAGATATTATTCAAATGCATTAACATTAATAAAAATGAACATTTATTTTTTCCTATGCAGTTCCTATTGCAATAATATGGCATCTGAATAAAGCAGCAGCTTCCTGGTTTAAGCATTTCTACTCTACTTACCTCAGTAATAACCCAGACAGAGCATATGACGACTCAAGAGCAAGTCTTTCTCATCCAAAGATCTTAGTTTTCATGTTCAGAGCATTTTTTCTTCCCCTGAATTTGGGTTCTAAAGAAACAGGGTAGCTTTTTCCCAGCTTTGCCTACAGTAAAAGCAATGTCCAGGCCAAACTGCAAGAAAACCTAAGGCTTTAGGTTAATACACAGAGACAGCAGAAAACTAGGGAACTGCAGCCTGAAGCTAGGTAGTTTCTCAACAACCTTTTGAACCTCTCTAAAGAGGTAAAATTATCCAAATTCCTTGTTGCATGTGTCTTTTCAGAATATTGGTATCAAAGCATATGCACAAGAAAAATTACCTAATTTTCATAAAATTTCTGTATAAATATATCACCTTGACACTCTCCTCACAGTAATATCTATATGTAAAATAAACATTTTAAATTGCAGCTGTCAAAAGTTTGGGTTTACCTTCATTTCTTTTACAAACCTTCTTTTGCAGGAAGGTCAGAGGTCTCAGGTCAGAATAGTGGTGCAGAGCACCCTGAATCCACATCAATAAA
The DNA here is from genome assembly GCF_015227805.2 of Hirundo rustica. Taxonomy (NCBI): domain Eukaryota; kingdom Metazoa; phylum Chordata; class Aves; order Passeriformes; family Hirundinidae; genus Hirundo; species Hirundo rustica. The sequence goes on along the minus strand of NC_053458.1, from coordinate 12,024,922 downwards.
ATAAAATTCTGATGTACTTGCAAATCATTCTTTATTTTCAAACAGGGATCGATAAACTGCACAGTTCTCATTCCAGTCGTCCTTGCTTAGCATCACCTATTGCTCCCCATACATCAAATACAAACTCATCTGGAAATGCAAAGTCTCCAAGAGTTTCATCCAAGGCCACTGCAAATTCATCCGGGTTTTTCTTGTCTCTTCCAGCTTCCACAATTGTTGCAGCTAAAGAGCAACAAAACAAAATAATGTAATTATCATGAAAGTGACAGCTAACACAGAGGGCCAAGATAGTTTTGGGATGCCTATTTTCAACACCTGGTAAGGTCAGCTTAGGCAGATGCAAAGTCTACCAGGAGAATTTAGGATTCAACAGGAATTATGTACTTAGTTTGTGCTTATGCCTCCAGAAAGTGAAAAAGTTGTTTCTGAAAATCTCAGCCAGGTGGGTCAAATGGTGCAGAAGCAAGAGAAAGGCTTTGCTGCTGTGCACAATAAACTGGAGCCACCAAACACTAGGAATATCTTGGTATCCAGGCAAATGAAAGCAGAGGCGTCATACAATGGAGTTAAACTGTGGTATCTTGTATATCAATATTGTCCAGCATTTTCTCTTATTTACCACAAAAGCATCAGAATTTATCAAATGTCAGCGCTCACTTTTGAAATGGCTACACTGGGGCTGCTGCTTAGGACTGACTCCTTAGCTGCTGTGCTCATCCCTCACCTTTTGCCACTGCAGTTTCTTGGACTCTAGGAAAACTTAGAAGTCTATCCCAAACAACACTGAATGCTGGCAACGGACATTAGAGCAAATGAAAACTGTGAGGACTTAAACCTCTCTTGCCCATGACACCTGCACCTCCATGAAGGGTGAAAAGAGTCAACACAGAAGTTTCTCCTGGTTAAGCTGGACCCAGAGAAGTGGCAGGAAGATACCATGGCTTGAGGGATGCAAAATGCTCTGTCAGACACATTCAGCGCAAACAGCACTGCTGAATACAGTTTATTTTCTGACCTGTATCTCTGCTCCACAGCCTCTCTTCACAGGAAAATGATGGTACAGTACAAGAGATGAAACATTAACATCTGCTTCATTTGGGGATTACTTTACAGACCTCCCTTAAACTGCAAGGTGTCCTCCATCTTTTGTTAAACATCAAATAACCACCAGTTTCTTCATGAGTATATCAAATTCAAGTGTCAAAGTGAAGGATTTGATAGCTTCTAGCCTTTTCTTAGAGGAATGCCCAAATGCAAAACACATAATATAGTGCCTGAGAAAGGGAAGGAAGTTTTGAAGCCACAGAAACATCTTCACTGGGGCAGTCTGCCATCTACCACATACATTGTATTGAATCAACATGGCAAAATCTCCCTGATAAAAACAAAAATAAACTTTCCCGCTCTGAAATTTATTTAACTTTATTTTGTTGATCTAAAACTCAGCTCAGTTTTATTGATGGTTATGAACTTCTGGCAAACAATACTTGCTGTTGTGCAAACACGCAACAAGCTATAAGCAAGCTTGAGCCCTATTCCACATTGTAAATGTCAACAACAGTAATTCTGAGGAAACTTGATGTTTTGGTTTTAACTGTGTTCAGATGTGAGGCTCCAAACACAATCACAGTATGTCAAACTACACAAAGCTGTCCAAAGAAGATTTATGTAAATCTTGACAAATAAACTGCAGTGATGGAGACAGTTCAAGTGTGCCTCAACTTCCCAGGCACCACTAGTGGTTCTCAAGGATCACCAAGACCCTGCCAGAAGAAACCCTATTCCTGTTGCACTGATTCTCTCTGGGTCCCCCATGAAGTTCCTGTGACTATGATTCAGACAAGTCTGCATGGGAAATGGGCATTAAACAGGGGACTCTTATTCCTGGTAAATGGGATATAAGGATTTGTTCTATCAACACCACTCTATACACCCTGACAATGTGGCACAAGAAGGTACTTACAGGGAAGAGTAAGTCCTGGAGATAATGAGGTGAAGAGTATAATTGAAACTTTGCAGATTTCTGGATATGAAGCAGGATGTGGACTTACCTGTTATGGACACTGGGAGAAGGGTGGGGAGAAAAGAGCTGTGCAAGGTGAAGTAAGAGCAAACGCATCAAGATATTGTTACACCAGATACTTAGAAAAAGCTGCCAACAGAAAAGCAAGGGCCTAGACAAGTGTTCAAGCAGGGTGAGAGTGAGAAATTTAGCCATTTTTAATATAAATTGGCCAAGAGATATGGAAGAACGATATGACACAGACAGCAACAATCAAACAAGGCAACAAGGCATGATATCACAGTCCAACTGCCCCAACTAAAGCTTCATAACTGCACATAATAAACTGCCATTAACAGGAAGTGTAACTTCAAACACAACTTTCTTTAAAGATTGACCTTCCCAAATAATTAAATAGACTCTAAAAACTGGTTTATTATAGATTTGCAAAACTTGAAAACAAAATCCACTAAAAACGTAGCGGATCGACTTTCAACCCAGCCATGCAAGAAGAATCAGAACATCACTGCCGTGCTAAACCAGCCTCAAAAAAAAAAAAAAAAAGGTCCATCTGCACTGAGTAAGTCTAATCAGCGCTGCTGGGCACAGTGAATGCAGTGTATTTACCAGAGCACATTCGCATTCCCAGATCCACTCGATGTGATGCAGCAGGCTCCAGGGAGAGGCAGCGGGAGCGGGGCGGTGCTGACCTCCAGCGCCAGCCGGGCTGTACTGCCGCGCCCGGCCTTCCCTGGCACCACCGCCAACCTATCTTCCCTGGCACTGCCGCCAGCCTGCCTTCCCTGGCACCGCTGCCAGCCTGCCTTCCCTGGCACCACCGCCAGCCTGCCTTCCCTGCCTTCCCTGGCACCACCGCCAGTCTGCCTTCCCTGCCTTCCCTGGCACCGCCGCCAGCCTGCCTTCCCTGCCTTCCCTGGCACCACTGCCAGCCTGCCTTCCCTGGCACCACCGCCAGCCTGCCTTCCCTGGCACCGCCGCCAGCCTGCCTCCCCTGCGCACCACCGGGCTCTGCCAAGGCACCGAGCCCGCTGCGCTACTTTCATACAGAAAGCTGGCCAGCCTCTCCTTCGCCCCGTGAACGCGTTCCCGTTTCCCCAGGCAGCTGCCACAGCCGCGGGACGGCGTTCCCAGGGCGGCACAGCTGCGCAGGGATCGCCTGCCCACACGGCGACATCTGCGACGAGGAATTCCCGGGGCAAATCAAAGCCACCCGGGTGCCAAGGCATTCAGCGGATACTTGCCAGCTCGAAGAAAACTTCGCTGGTTCTCCAGAGGGTGACAGCTTCGTGCCAAATTGTCTCCCCTCCCTTTTCCCCACTGCTTCTTGTAAGAGCTGCACAATAAGTGGTTACAGGAATTTTATTCCAACAGAATATTTTTCCACGGTCAAAAGAGCCTCAATTGTTTTCAGATTTTCCTTTTTTCATTTCACTTCAGGGGATGTTAATATCTGATTAATTTTTAACATAAAATGTGAAAAGTTCAGCAATCTTAAAAGTGGTGAAACGAATTAGACTCCTGTCAACTTTAACGGAGAATTAGGATCAGGCTTCCCAGAATACGAACAAAGTAATATGTTGGCTGTTCAAATATAGTTCCTTTAAAATAATTTCAAGATCTTTCACAAAATCCTTATTTTCATTTTTAATAGATACATGGGGCACAAGCCATGAAAGCTACCTTCTGCCTGCCATTATTATCTACCTTACATAGTAGTTTTATTACCTATATCCTATACTGTAACTTCTGAAAAAACTTTTTTCAGAAGTCCTGACAGAAGCCTCAATATTTATTTAGCTGTAATGCTATTAGAAGTTTTGCCTTCCTCGAAAGGAAACAAAGGTTATTGTCCTGTCCTGTCACTCTGAAGCAGAAAATGAAACACACTATTAGAGTTACCAGTACTTTAACACTTCTTAGTTTAAGTTTCATGTTGAACATTGTCAGATCTGGTACTCAAGAACTATTAGAAATATTTCTTCATGTTCCTTTTTCTTAAGTACTAATTCTTCTTGAATTTTTTCGTTTTTGTTTTGTTTAACTGGACTTGCTGCCCTTCCTTTTATCAAAAAACTCCCATTATTCTTTAAGAGTAAATGAACAGCCATAAACAATATACCCCAGGACGTATACAATAAAACCCTTTGGGAAAGGAATCCTGGTGACAGGAGAGGAAAAAAACAAATTCAGGGAGAATATCACTTCAGTTAAAGCATTTAGAGATAAAAATACCTATTGAATACTGATGGGTTGGATTTGTGAGCCAAGCTAAGAAGCTTGGGTAACAAAAAAGGTTTAAACCTGTTAAGATATTTTGACTAGATGGTAAGTTTGAAAAATTAAGTCAAAAATGGAGGAGTAGATCTTAAATTTTTTAAACAAACACAGAATATGCAAGGATATTTCAGCCTGATCTCCGTGATGGAAGGTTATGAAACCAACTATCATGTGTGTGATCACACAGCGTGTACAGGACAAACAGGGGATCAGGCTCAGCCAGCAGGGGTTTAGGGAAGGCAGGTCCTGCCTGACAAACCTGATTCCTTCTGTGACCAGGTGACCCACCCACAGGATGAGGGAAAGGCTGTAGATGTGTCTCCCTGGCCTGCAGTAAAGCCTTTGATACCGTTCCCCATGCCTTTCTCCGGGAGAAGCTGGCAGCCCATCACTGCACCAGGGGATGTTCAGGTCGGACATCAGGAAAAAATTCTTCACTGGAAGGGTGGTTAAGCATGGGAATGGGCTGCACAGGGAAGTGGTGGAGTCACCATAGCTGGAAGTATTCAAGAAATGACTGGGTGTGACACTTAGTCTATGTTTAGTTGACGTGGTGGTGTTTGGTCAAGGGCTGGATTCGGTGATATTGGAGGTCCCTTCCAACTCTAATGATTCTATGGTACTTCATGTCTGATAGCAGTATAGAGAGCAACAGAAAGGAAATAATCATACAAAAGTAGAAAAATAGGATGATGCAGAACAAAATATTGGTGGATGAAGCCAAAAGATGCTGAAAAAAATTTGGACAGGAAGCCCTTTTGCCATCATTTAGAATTGGTAGCATTCTGGGGTTAGTTCCAGGCTCCCTCCTACACAGAATTTTTGGGATTAAATACAGCAGTCCATAACAATTTAAAATAAATAAATAAATAAATAAATGCCAATATTTTTCACTGTTTCCTGAGTTGCTCCTATTAATCAACTGCTCAAATTCCTTTACAAGAAAACACTCATAGAATTTTAAATAACCTGAATTATCTCTCAGCTGTGTGTTTATGTTTTAAAGAATACTGAAGTCAAGCCTTGGCCCAATTTCTAGTGTGTCCATAAAATGGCTGAGGAAGACATTTCCAGAGGCAGCTGTCCCTTCTCTGGATTAAGCCCAGTTTTCAGTACAAAGGATTAAGAAAGTAAAAAGGTAAAAATGCATCCAAAAGCAGGTATATAAATATCAACAGCATTTAGATCTCTGAAAACAAAAATAAAAACTGTGCCAAAAAGAGGTGCATGCATTTTCTTTTACAGTTTCCAAGTATTTTGGTCCAGCCAAGGGTTTTTTGTGTAGATTTAATCAGCCATTCTTGAAACTGCCAAGATACTTAACTATGAACAAATTAAAGGCCTTATCTCAGCTTCAATTCTGTCTGAAATTTAACATTAGTTTTTCTTTCCTTTCCTTCTAACTTGTGGTGTAAAACTGGGGCACTGTTTCAGAATTCAATCACACCATGGAAGTGTCATTTTAATGGAGATGAAAGAGCAACATTAACTGACATCTGAAGATTCTGACAAACAGAAGTGCATGGAAGTGAGCAATGATTGAGATCTTAATCACTTGTCAGCTGCACATTGTGATGACTTGCATTTTCATCTAATCTGGCTTGAGTAATGAGTGAAATTTTGAGCTAAGTGGTGATTGGCATCCTCTGAATGAATCTTTTCCTCATATTTCATTTTCATGGGTGACTGATCACATCCAGTATGTGAAAAACTGACATCTGTTAATTGAACAGATTTGTGACAGGTGATTAGCTCTCCTTTCCTAAAGAATCCTAGAGCTGTTTAATTGTTTTAAAATGGTAAAGTTGGGGGGTTTGAGTCATCACCATTGGCTGTTGACTCTCAGATTTGAACTTCAGGATACGGTTTCAAAGGTGCAAACTAAAGCTCCATGAACCCTATAGTCTTTGATTTCTGACAGCTTCTCTTGGTTTCACTACCTTTTGGGGAGGAAAAGAAGAGGTGAGGGGCAAAACCACCACCCAGCTAGGAAGAAAAGAGCCTCTCTATGAACAAAGGCCTCTTCCTTCTTTGAGTATTCTTTCAAGGCTGCTTTTTTTTTAAGTTTCCAAACTACCTACTGAAAGATGAAGGGCATTAGCTCTTTTCTGGGGAAAAAAAAAAATTCAAGGGATTCATGGGTAGACTCTACCGAGTGCTCAGCTATTAACTCAGCCATATGTGTTGAAAGCTGAACCTCTCAGTCTACTGTGCAAGAGCCATCCTGTTTACAGTACTGAGAGCCAAAAATACAGGGAACACCAGTTCCCACAGGACTCTTCCCATGGACACCAAAAGCAGATCACCTCTAGCTGCTTATTCTTGCAGGGCAAGGAGCCTGGGGACCTTGGAAATAACCTGCAAGGACAGGAGCTTCCAGAAGCCCAGCCTGAGCCAGGACTGCAACAGCTGCAGGACAAAAACAGCTCCCAGAGGGAGAGCTGGCAGGAGACTCAGGGCTTTGAAGCCTGAGCCAGAGACAGACTGAGGCGCAGAGGTTGCAGGAGTGAGATGGGACATGGAATCCTCCGGAACCCAAACGCGGCTCAGCACCACACAGGCCTCCCAGGAGTGTATTACACGGCAGCAGCATCACATATTAGAGTTGCTGGAAAGGAAATTTTGAGAACTTCTAATTTCCTGGGGATAGGAAAGTTTAAATAGAACCTACAAAACAGAACTCAAGTTTTGGGCAGCTCTGGCCTCTCTTCTGTGCCAGGAAGCCCACTTCGACCTTAGACTGAAGGACAAGTACTGTTTTACACACATTTTTTCCTGTGAGAAGACTAGCAGAATCTGCCAAATAGATGTTTGCTGGTAGGAGCATCTCACAAAGGCCTTTTTGGCTGTTCAGATAACCACCTTTTGTTCTCATTCTTCTGTGCTAACTGCCCTGCCCCTCCAGCCCTGATGCTTTATCCTCTGGAGCTTCATGCCAGACCTATTTTCTTTTCTGCTTTGCCTTTTCCATTTCTCTCTCATGAAAGCTTTCTTTTCAAGATCACTTTCCATTTAGCTTATTCTTTTCTTTTTCTTGGCTGATTCTTTCAAGATATTACCATAATAAATACCTTCCTCTTTGTCTCAGTGCCAGCAGTTCCACAAGATCCTGGGAGGACTACGCCAGCCACAGCAGGCAACAACAGCTAGACTGCAGCTTCTCCCCACACAAATAGAAATTCCTATTTAGTTGTTGTCAGAATAACAAATAAAAGCAACAGCTGCAAGGACAAGTTTGGTGCATCTTTAAGGAACTTATGATGCTGGGGTTAAGTAGCTTCTTTCATTATAAATCAATTATTCTTATAGCTAGTAAATATTCTATAAGTTTTCTCACATTCATCAGAACACAGGTTTTAGAGATTTTGGTAAATTCCTGTAATTATTCTGTCAGTTCCCTTGCTAAATAGTTGTTTGCTCACTGATGAAGATCTCAGGTTCAAACCTCAGCAATCAACTTTGATGTGTCTACGCCAAGGGGCAAAAAAGCAAATAAACATATTTATTCTTAAGAATCTTTAACCATGGCACACACAAGATCCACTAGAAAATATAAGCCAGAAAGAATACAGTGGTGACAGTTATAGCAAACAACTAAAAAATTCATACAACAGTGTATAGATAATGTGCAGAAAGAATAGAGGATTGATTGAGTAATTACATCATAAGGATTGAAGTGGGAGGGAGATTCTTTTATCAGACAAACACATTTATAGAAATACAGACAAGTTTTTGAGACTGGAGGCAGGACAAATTTTGCTTCACTTATATGCAGAGACTGAAGTACTCAATAAATTTTAGACTACAGAAAATGAGAAATTATTTAATCTTGTAGCAATGTATCTGCTAAAACTCACCTAATTCAGTATCTCTTATGCCCATGTATGTTTCAAGAAGCTCGTCCACTTTTTTAATTGCTTTTTCTTCAACTTCAGTTGGCTTTGTTGGAATAAAGGGAGAGAAGAGGAAAAGTATGATTATATCCATGCAGATGTCAAAATAACCAGCAATGTGCCAGTGATTATCCTTACTCCATCTTGGCCACCTAGACTTACTAAATCTGTAGATAAAACACGCTCTTTCACGCTCTTTCCCTCTTCTCACAAACATGAGCTTTCCTCCTAATATCAAGCCACACAGCTCACACATTCAAACTGAACAGGGGCCTTATATCTCCTGACGATCCAGATCTTCACCTAATCCTCATCAGCTTTAGAAAACCCAGAATAAATAACATTTATTCACCAAACTAATCCTAGTTTTCCACAAATTCATGCCAATTTATCTAATTGGCCTCTCCTAACAACAACCCTTCCACAAACCCCATACACTTCAGTATCAGAAATGGAACAAATTCTTCACAACCATCCCACCTCTTTTTTTTTTTTTCCCTCTTTTCAGCACTCCTTGGGCTAATCTACTTTAAACTCATCCCTGTAATCCATGACATCCATAGGTTCTCTGCTTCCAGGTTCTTCAGCCCCATCCTACCCCTGCTAGTCATCAACTTTACTTGTTCTTTTTAATCCCACAAACTTTGTAACATCCACATTTTTCCTTCCTACCTGGGGAGGAATAAATCACAAGCTAGGTGATTAAACTACTGAAGGGCATATACCACACCATACCATTTCCTCCACAGTAGCAGGGCCTTTGGTCCTCAGGCGAAGCGTTTCTCTCCCTTTGGAGACTTTAGCCTCTGACAGAGTTCTGCCCTTGGACCTTGGTTCCAGCTTTTCTAAAGACAAAAAATATCCAACAAAAGTAAAATACCAAACAAAATTACATATATAATACAACAGAATGTGGGGTATCTGTTTTGGTTATTGCAATGTCTTCACATTTTATTCTAATGGAGATCTAGACTATGTAAAAATCTAATTATAAATTAATTGTTCTAAACACAGCTTTGCTGACAATTTCTTGTCTTTGAATTCTAATAGCTGCTCAACTGCACGAAGGCTAGCACTTCCATTGACCAATATATCTAAGCAGGCCTATGGCATTAATTTCATATACGCACCTTGTGTAATTTTTTTTTCCTGTTCTACAGAAAAGTATTTATACCTTCATATTAGACAGTGGCTGAAGTCACCAGCCAGCTGCTGATTTATTCTGGTCTTTACCACAGAACATATAGCAGGTTTAGCATTGCAACATTTCTATCTTTCACCGATGCAATGGTGTAAACACTCCTAAGCAGGTGATGATGAGCCACATTGGGCTGAGCTAACAATTTGCTTATCAGCACTCACAGAGGTGAAGTGGCCATAAGCAGGAGGTTTTCCACTGGTTTCACCAATATTATTTCACAGCTGATAAATGTCTAGGAAGAGTACCTGGTTTACACAAAGTTTCCTTTACCTTAATTCAGCCTTTCTTGTTTAATCCTTTGTAAGGGCACCCAAGTTAGTAAATGGAGCATGGAATCACTTAAGATTTGGGTTTCTTGTTCCAGTATGCAATTTTACATTCAAGAACGGCAAGGTTTTAATTTACTTACTGACATGGGAGTTACATAGTAAATCTGGAAAGTGCTAGAAGAGAGGAGACCATTTTGCAGAACTGCTTTTAATTATCCTGTTTTCTCTAACAGATTATTCCTCCTCTTAACAGCAGGCCTTTCTAATAAGCTCTAATTGAAGGCAATACTTTACATATTGCATTAATTTTGCTCAGATAGATTTCAACTCAGCATTCTTACATAAGTAGTCACAAATCTAGATTATTATGCTGAACAGGTCTTGAAAAGTAAATTTTATTATCTTTCATGATACAAATAAGTAGGTCACAGTCTCGTATAGAAAATCTTTAGGTTAGGATCAACACTTTTTCTTAATCCTTTTATTGCTTCAAGGACAGTTTAAAATATCCTTAAGATTGTCATCATTTCTGCTAGACTTGTTTCAAAAAGTCATTCCTGATAAAAACCCCATAGTTTTCAAATTCTGTCACCATTACCACCTTAAAACTCATGATTTGATATAACCTTTATTTGCAGAGCTTCCGACCAAAACACAGGCTATCACAGAAATTATTTTTCATCTTCCTATAATTAAAATGCAGAGTTTGTGTTATGCTGCCTTTACTTTGTTTCTATTCATATTTCACAATTCAAAGAAGGCCAGGTTGTGACTGGCACAAATCTTTAATTCTGTGCTACAAGCCTTGCCTAGAGTAGCTGAGACAGCCTGCATGTACATGGTAGAAGAATGTCCAGCCAGTAAATTATACTTATTTCACATTCTGCTGAGAGGAAGAAAAATGAAAATCATTTCACACAAAGGCTTGTCTCTTATTTCTGTACCCTCACCAAATTCTGTTGAAATTAACAGGAATTCAGCATCTACTTGTCCAGCAGGATCTGGATCTCGTCTGTCATCTCCTCCGGGGCTATTCTTAGTGCTTAAACTGCAGCTTAAGCATTATGCTTGTCCCTGAGGCCTAACTGTACCTAAGGATAAAGGCAGGATGTTTGAACCTACTGAGCACTGCAATTTGCAAGTTAATTTCTCTAGGGTAGAAAATAACATCCTAAATGTTATTTTGTATTATTATAAATGTTATTACAAATGCATCTTCCAAAAATCTGTCCACAAAACTCTACTTGCCTCTTAAATCAATGTCAGAAAAAAAGTATTGCCATGAAATTAGTGCATTTCCTCATCTACATCACAGGCAGACTAAAAGATATCTTGGTCACCTGACTAGAGTAAATACTATTAAATTATGGCTGAAGTCATCCATCAAATGCTGATTTACCCTGTTCTTTACAAACAGACTGTGTAACATTTCTAGCATTGAACACAAATTATAGGCCCATATTAAAAAAGGTATTGCTGCATGACTAATTGTGATAGACAACATAGGCAATTCTTTGTGTGTATATATATATGTGTGTGTGTATATATATGTATATATATACGCAGTATATTATATATACACAATATATATATATACACACAATATACTATAATGTATAACACACATTTAGTTAACAGCAGTACCAACTTATATACAAACACAGTAGAATCTACTCATAACTCTCATTGTTCTCAGAAGCACCAAAAGCAAAAGGAAAACTCCGCATTTCTTTCATTTTCAATTTCTGCTGCTATTCTGACACCAAGTGTCAAGACTGGTGTATGACAGTAGCTGTAAACCACTAACACATTTAAAAAAATTAGAAAAACATCTAAAACTCTTGCTGCTGTAGTGAAGACAGTGATATTGAATACAAATTTATGGTTTAGTACTACTTTGAAGTTTTTATTACAGGAAAATGCTACCTGGTTTGGGGAGGAGATCCAAAAAACTGGGATACTAAAAATTGTAACTCAGTCTCTATTTTGACTGCCTGAGCAAAACTTCTCATTTGTTTGTTTTCTATATTGATAGAATTAATATATACAAGAATTAGCAGTAGGTATACATTCATCCTATTTAAGCAGCACTTGCTCATAGCATGCAGGTGGCAAGTAGAGACAGAGCTTTGCAATTCTGCATTCTTCCAATTCTGAGTACACCTGCTACATGACTGGAGATCCACAAAAAGGCTGGGGAGAGGGTGAACAGGCAGGCAGGCAGCAAAGGAGGTGCTCTGGGAGATCCCAGACAGGGTTTGCTCCAGACTCCTTCTGCATTAGAGCACAGACCCCAGTAAAGGGTCCAGAAATAGAAAAGTCTGACACACAGAACAACAGGGATGATGAATCAATGGAGCAACAAAAGAGTTTTGAGGATCAGGACATTGGTGAAGTGATCCATGCTTTAAAACTGTGCCTAATAAACAATTCCTTTACTTATTTTGCAACATCATGTAGTGGCAAAAGAAACTGAGACTAAGGCTCAGGCTGAGGTAACCCACACCAGGATGTCTGCTGGAGAGAGCAAGATGGAAGAAAATTCATTCATTAACCTTCCACTTCAAAGAAAAAAACTAAATGTACTTTTTTGTAGTCATTTCATTACCTTAGGTGGACACCTGGCTGCATTCTGAAAAACTCACAATGTAACGCAATGTTGGGATTTCACTATCAAGTTGTCTTACTGAACAAGGTGGACAGTCAGGTCACTCACCAAATGCTTTCAAAGGCTCTACCAACTCCAGCTTAAACTTCCGACCTTTCTCCAGATCTTTTAGCATTTTGGCAACTTCATAATGACGACACCCTGCCACATTTTTTCCATTTATGGTCTCTATGTGATCACCCACGCAGACGGTTTTGGTTTGGTCCATAAGGCTGCCTTCTTTGATTCGCTATTATTTAAAAAAAAAAAAAACAACACCAGAATTAGAAACATTTCTTCAAAAGGTGATAATTTTTAAGAGGTGACACCGCAGAGTTTCAAGAATGTCACTTAACAATATCAATAGCACTGAGCTTATTATTCCAGCAGTGTGTTTTGTCTATAAGATTATCATAAAGCATATTTTGAAAAGCATTATTTTTCAAACAAAGTATTTTAATAAGCATTGAATATGCACTCAGGGAGAAAAAAGAATGCAGCCACACTTTAGAAATAAAGGGTTCTGAATAACCTAGTATTTTTTGTGCTTTAAAACTGATCACAGACATCTCAGTAATGTGAATGATTATTCAAGTTTTGGGAGTTTTCCTATTTAATAGTTTAACAAGCATAGGAACAGAATTTTTCTGTTCTCAAGTGCGGTCCAGGGACTTAGTAAAAAATTACGTACTGTAAAGGGCCGATCTTAATAAGATGCATCCCCAGTGGTGAAACTACTATCTTCCTCAACAAGCTATACAGCTGTATATTAAAGGATATCCTCTGAAATAATAAAGAATAAGAAAATCTTCTAACTGCCATCTCATGGAAAACACAAATAGTCTAAAGGTCATAACAGAAGTTACAGCTTTTATGATTTGTAATTTAAAAAGTATGGAGAAAAACCTTTAAAATACCTCTATGATTTATCACGCTTTAAATTTCAGTGATTCTGTTTATTGTTGTTACATACTGTCATATTTGTTCATCATGTGCATACATCACGTAAGCCATTATTATATGGCTACCGAATAGAGAAGCTATGACGCAGTAAAATAGCTCACATTTTGCAGATACAAATTTCGTTCTAACGTGTTCCTGAGTGACAATCTCTTCAACAAAGACTGATGTGGTTGAGGCTAACTGCGTGAGATAACAGTGAGACAAGGCAGATTGACACATCGCCACCTCCCACTGTAGCAGCCAGCCTGGCTGCACAACCCTCCCAGGAGCTGCTCCCAGCCCCTGCCACGTCTGAGCCCACGCGTGGGCCTCCGTCGGAGAGTCAGTGGGAAGTGTGAGTGCTTGCTGTCCTACACTGCACTGACACGATCGTAAGCTTCAGGCTGAGCTTAACTCCTCCTAACACCAAACAGAAGCCTCGTGGTGAATACGGACGCAGGTATCATACGCACCAGGAGCAAAATGTGTCAAATGCGTCTCTGTTACCAGGACTCGAAACCTGTCCCACCCGGCTTGAATTAATGTTTACTCTACATGTTGAATATTCATTTACTTTCTCTTCTGCACTTGGATCCCAACACTAAAACTGTTTAAATAATATTCACTGGCTGTTATTTGTGTCACTTTTTATCATCACTCCAAGTTAACTGACACAGATGAGCTACATTGTCACAGTAATTAAGATGCAATTGCCTGTATTTCAAGTGCTCTACAGTCCATTGAGAAGCTATGAGGATCTATATTTCCTATGCAACGCCTACTCCATTTGATAATGTCTCCTTGAACACCACTCAGTCATACTTCAAGTTCTACTGCTGTTCTTTGAATGCTAATTTGACTCCATAGTACTTTTACCCACCTGCCCGTGTACACCAAAAACAAATTTATGAAAGCAGAATGACACCAGGTTTTGTTCTCAGTAAAGCAAAATAAGACTAAATTTCATAGGAAAAAAACCTGTAGTTCACTGTCAGGTTTAAAATTGGTCGGGTTACCACATCAAACCTAGAAACCTCCATGTTACACAAAACACAGTAAAATAACTACAACCCAGAGCAACCTTCAACAACCCACCAATTAGTAAATTTAGTATTTATTTTTAATTAAGAAAGGGGTATAGTTGCAAATTTTCAAGGAAAATATATGTATATAAGCAAAATCAGTTCTATGAAATTTTACATACAGTCTCTGCTTAGTCATTTACCGAGAAAATAAAGTTATAAAAAAGATGCATTTTGTATACATGTTTTCTAGGCTGGTTTAAAAGATCCAACAGCTAAATCTGCAACAACAGCAAAAGAAGTAATCTCCAAGAAACTCCTTAAACCTCATGCATTCCCATGAAAACCGCACCATTTTCATTACAATGCTTATTATTAGACCGGTACAAGGAGAAATATGTATTTGCTCAGAGGAGTTTTACACAATTTACTGGAAATTACAGCTTGTCTGGCTAATGCTGTGAGGGTTTTCCAGTGTGCTCCAATTGTGCAGGAGTCTGTGTGAGGGCTGTTCTCTCTGCTTGTTACCAAGCAAGCACAAAGGGAGTGTCACTGCACAGGGCTGCACTCGTGAACACCGCTCACTGAAGCACGGGTTTCAATGCCTTCTTTTAAAATGCCACATTAGCAGCAGCATGTTATGGGCTGTATAGATGCCATCACTAGAAATTCACAGTTCTTTGTCTGTAAACATAAAAGTTAGGCTATGATTTTGCCAAAATGCTTAGTGAAACCTTCACTCCATCTTGACTTCCACAAACATGACCTCAGTCACGTTTTTCCACAGCAAAGATGAGCAAACTGATTTCTCAACCGTGTCTTGTTTTATAGCCATGGTAGCTAAGGAATGAACAGAAAATACAACCATTCCGTACAAGAAGCTCTCTTTACAATGAGAACAGTGATTGGGGCAGCAATAATCAAAGATAATTGCTAAGGCCTCACTAATAATGGGTAATTGGAGTATATTAGAGCAAAGAATCTCAAAAAGGCAGAAAATGTGATTAAAGTTCCTAATACCTAGTCTAGAAAGAAGGGCAGCATCATTTCCTCATCCTCTGCTTGTCCTAAAACATACTGCCTCTGGGTCACATAGAGGAGGAGAAGGAAAGCAATTATGATTAATATATAGCATATGTTACTGCCCATACTTGCTACTCAAGTTCATTGTGGTAAATTATGTTAACCCATATCCTTGTAATTCACCCTATCCAAGGCAACAGTACTGGAAAGCTGAAAAACTGCTATACTTTTCCCTACTCTTGTACAGCACAAAGGCTTCTGCCCTTTCTGGGAACAGCCAGAGACTGAAAGAACATGATCTCATTATCACATGAGTGACAGAAGTTCTATAAGCATCTAATAAATGACATCAGAAAATCAGTTTAAAACAGGAGGGGGCAGATGCAAGCCATATCTTACACCTACCACCTCAGAGTAGCTCAGGAGATACAATGGTCTCTTTGTAAAGCTGATACATGTTACAGAAGCAATGAACAAATGAACTGATTTTGAATGACATGCAGTACAGATTAGCTGAACTAATTTTGAATTATGTACCTAAAGAAGAGCAACCTTATCCTTCACTTACCATATATATGATGATAAAAGACTTTATAGTTCCAAAGGATCATTAAACCAATAATTAACCTATTATAATAAGAGGAGCTTCTATAGGACAAAGTATTTCACTGGTAACTGAGTTTACCTTTATAAAGGCACAGCCAGTTCCATTGTCTGTAATGGTAAGTCCCAGCATATCATCAGTTTTAAGAACTTCCACTTCTTTTCGCTGTCCTTTCACATGGGCAAATATGAAATCTTCAAGGCCAATTTGCGCACCTAAGAGCTTGTCCATATCAACTTTATGAGTGTTCAAAGTGCAAAACATGATCTGTGCAGAAGGAAAGCAAACACATTAACAGTGTATTAGGTTTGGTGAGCTTGATAGGAAGCTAAAATGAGAGCACAGTTCAGGCCCCTGTGACAAGTCCATAGCTAAAATGATCCCCCTTCTCCAGCTGTACCAGGAGAAGGGATACTCTCCAGCACATGCAACAGAAAGCATCAGTAGCTCAAACTGCAGGTATGAGCTGGCAGAGAACATAGGAAAGAGACCTACCTGTGTGAGCAGCCTCTCATGGCCTGTTTCAGCACAGCAGCCCTGGGAGAGGCAGCTTGAGCTGGTACAGATTGCACCAGAGGTCAGAGTGAGCAAACTGAAGAGCCATCACCAACTTTTGCTTCATCATTCACCCATATTAAATTCCACACAATTCAAAGATCACTAGGGACTACTTTAAAACTTGATTAGTTGAAAGCAGTTTAATGAGGAAAGGGAAAAAAAATAGAGCTTATCAAAACAAGAGTCATGAGAGACCATGAAATGCTTTGTTTTGCTCCATGTGTTCCCTCATTCGCTCACAACACGCTATCTCCAATGGAAGTGACAAGCCTTAGTTCCTAGCCATCCCCAGCATGAGCTGGGGTCATCCCTGCTCCAGTAAAAGCAAGGCTCTATGAAAAGGTCAAATTGCTTCTTTATAAATCAGCATTTCTGCGGGATTTCCCTTCAGGCAGTCCTTTTTCTCCCGACACTTATGCCAGTTCTTCAGCAGGGATGTTTCTTGTCCTGGGCATAGGCAAGGTGAGAATAATCCATCTGTACTGCTTGGGAACAGAGAGCTTTTGCCCACCATGGAGTTGCATGAAGGAATTTGGCCAAGCTCAATCTGCCCCATCACAGCTACAAGCTGCCCAAGCCTTTCCAAGCTGCAGCAGGAGAGGAGTGAGGGCCAAGGGAACCACACAGCTTCCTCCCGGGCAGCACTGGAGAGCACAGGGCAGCAGCCAAACCAGAGAAACTGGGCTCCAAGAGAAACTTAGAGAATCCGCAAAATCTGCTTCACTGAGGCAAAGACACAGGTTTTCCACACAGAACACTACACACACCTTTTCCTTCATTCTGGCATCACTGGATGAAAGCAGAAAAATTGAAATGAAAGTCACCAACCTGTTTAAATTGATTCCAGGTCAAACGAAGAGTGGATACTTTTACTAATGTATTTCACAGAGAGCATTCAAGTTTCTGGAGCTTTCTAGAACTTAGATTCTGGAACTATGGGGGATTAAATCTCAAAAGACTGAAAGTTAATAGAGAGATTGTTTTCTTGATGGAGGTCTTATTTTGTTGTTTTTAATAACAAAACAAACAACCCTCCCCACCAAACAGCCTTACTTCAATGGCTACTTGCTTATCTCATCTAATCCATCAAACATCCACTGCAATCTAACACCTTATTTAACAATGAAAGTAGTACCAGCACACCCTTAATAGACATTAGTTTTATTTGCTCAGGTAATGCAAAGGTTTCCAGTTAAACAATACTCTAGATATAACACGACGTAGAGAAATTAATCTGGTTTTAAGTTGAAAATAATAATGATAATGACAAGAATAATATCTAATGACAAGCTCTTTTTTTAAACAAAAAATTAAAACAGATTATATCAAGTTCACATACACATTTTCAGCTATCTCAAGCTAGATAATTTTGCCAGTTTAAAACCAACTCAGTTCATTGTTCCTGTGATGAACAAGCACTGTCTTTGCATTTTAGACATTAGCATCCTTCATCTGACCTTGTCAAACAGACAATCTAGTAAATAATGTCACACCTTTGGATAAAATTGGCAACAGAGCAGAAATGTGATATTTAGAAACTTGATCTAGAGTTTCTCTTTATAGACCTTCATCTGGATGGCATTCCTACTGCAGCCTATAAGTCTTCAGAATTTTTTGTGAGTCAGTTCTGTGTTAACCACAAGGCTGAGAGAGCATCAGCCAGTCAAAAATAAAACTTAAATCACTCTTCATCCTCTTTAGTGAACAAATGCTTTTTCTCAGAACAGATATATGCAAAGAGTAATGTACTAAAGATGTATCTACCCAGGTCTACCACTACACCATCTTCCGATTATAGCATAGCTTTATATGTACACAAATGGGACCTATGGATTCCAAAATCGTATTTTTTCATAGATTTTGTATAAGTTTAATATTGTTACCTAATGACAGATTATATACTTGAATACTTAAATGCCAGCTTCCACTCACTCAAACTTTTGCATATTTTTAATAGTAATTTTCTTATGCTAAAATGAAGCAAGAAAAAAATTCAATGTGCAATTCTCATTGTTAAGTCTTTTCTGTCCTTACCGTAAACCTTCATAGGCATTTGGTCTTTAACTCAGCATACCAGCGCTGTGAATATTTCATGCCAACTTTAGCAAGATATTATAAATCAGAACTGTTACATCACTTACAAAGTGTCTAGGATACCTCCTTCACCAAGAGTTATCTCTGCAGCACTCAGAACAAGGAAATTCCATGTCACTGGACACTAGGAACTTATGCACAACTTTATAAAATAGATTTGTCCAGTAAGATGACTAACAGATTATTCCCTGCATCCATATCTTCAGTTGGAAGAGACCACATTAGCCAATGAAACCAGGGCTATACTGTGTGTTATATAAATAAATTGTATTAGCTAAGATAAAGAGGGTTACATGATGTGTTACATAAAGTATATATGCAGTACCATATTGCAAGTTCTATGCATTAATTATACTCTAATCTCCCATATTGAGCTGACACGTTGAGAAGAACTCAATAAGTTGACTGATAGATTACATACTCAGAAGCTATTGAAAAGGTATTTAAAAATCTCAGATAACTTTACAGAGATCAAAAATCACTTTCTGTTTAAGAGGTAGGGAACTGAGAATTTTAAATCTGAGCAAGATGTAACACCCACTGACATATTTCCCTATATATGTAGATGTCATTGTATCAAGAAATCACCAACTCATTTTCTAGGAATCTTCCTCACTTTATCTTCCCCAAGGAAAATGTGGGAGCCTTGACCAGCTTCAGCAACAAGAAGAGTAACCAGCTCCTCCAGATTCTAGACTCTAGTGTGCTTTTGGTACTGTCAGGTATTCAACCTGGCCAAAACATTCAAAGTCTTATAAAATAAAAATTCACTGTTTTGCTGTTTGTTTTGGGATATGGTTGGGGTTTTTTGTTTGCTTGCTTTGTTGTTGTTTTGGGGCGGGGGGGAGTGGGTTTTTGGGGTTTTTTTTATTTTTTGCTGTTGTTTGTTGGGGAGGGGATTGTAAACAAGTATTACAGTGTAAGTTCTTCCATGCAATTATTTCCGTACAAATATTTCAAATACATCCAATTAAAGTATTTGAAAGACACAGCAAGCATCACAAGCAATGTGGGTGTGACATTTAAGCACTGCTAAGGGAAACAGCAAGCAAACAATTCTTGCCATAGGGTTGGGAGGAGGTGTTCTGTAGGGAGTGTTAAGTTTGCTCATTTAAAGTATTCAATCCGTAGGCGTGATTGTGAGCAATTCGTTTCAATAGATAAGCAAAACAATAAAACTTCCAACATTTGTTGATGAGGATCTCACAAACTTACCCTTTTCTCTAAAATACACTTCAGATGTTTTATTGTTAAAAGGACAGTTTTGTTCAGAAACACAAGTTTCAGCAGTGGCTTCTTTGTTGATAGTCTTTCATAAAAGTTTAAATTGAAGAGGTTTAAATCAAATACTTCTATGAAAGTTTAATGTGGCACAGCCTCACTGTATACTTGACTGCTTAGCATGAGGAGGGAAGGCCTGTGGAAAAACAGCCCACACACAAGCTCAGCAGCTGAAGAGAAAGAGGGAGCTGCACTTCTGCCCTTACTGCTGCCAGAAAGGTCTCTTCCTGAACTACCCTTGTGATGCAAAATTCCTTCTACTGGGAAAGAAACCCCAACCTTCAAGGGCTCCGGACAGACACAATCACTGAACATTAAGTTTAGTTCACCAGGCCCACCACGTTTCACCTTTCAAAGCAAACAAAATAATCAAAAGTGCAAATTGCAAGTAGACAAAGGAAAATCCCTACAGCTTCTATGGGTTACCATGCCCTTCTCATCTGATCAAGAAATAGCCCTGCTACAGCTGGACTTTAATATCCACGCTCTCAGTGCCTGATTAGCTACTCTGAATACTTTAAAGCCCTACCATGTGCTCTCACAGGAGCACACCACCACCAAATGCTTTAACAGACCCACATTGTCCTTTAGTCAGTGCTCGTTTAGTTATCATACAGGCTGCACCCGGCACTTTCACCCTTACGGGGAACATAACATTCCCTGCTACATTCCCAATACTCACAGTGGAGGAGTAATTCTAAAAGGCCTAGTTATACACAAATACTTTCTCCAACTACTTTTCTTCCTTCAACCTCCATGGAATAAATACGGGAAGATATTTCTGTTATTTATGCAAATAGAAACATACACGTAACTAGGCGTGGGTTGTGTTGTTAGTTAAGAGTTGCATCTATCTATTTTATTTTAGCTCTGTGCTTTCTTGTTGAAAGCCTCTTGAAGCAATCAAGTTAAAAGTCAAGAACAATGTGATCTACCTCAAACAACACTCATAATAATTATGCTGGAAATGATACAACTTTTACAGGTTTTTTTATGTAACTTTAGTCAGGGGTTTGTTCTCCTTTGCCCAGGGGGAGGGGAATTGAACTTTCTCTTTACAAGACTCCTCACCGGGATTTAAAATTTAAAATTTAAAATTTAAACGTCCACAGATCGAGAGTAGCCAGAAGATACACAGGAGATAAGCGAACATTAAGGACCATTACCCCCGAACATCACAGCCTGGCAGCGCCAGAGACACCTGGTCTGGGAAAAGAGCGATAAGAGACCTGAAGAGCAAGGACCAAATTAGCATCGAAGGTGAAGGGATCAATAAGCAATAGGAGATCGAATACTAAGAATTGCGTAATTTAAGACCAATGAACAAGAATTTCTTTGGGTTTTGTCTGTATAAGTGTGTGAAAAGTTCTGATAAGGAATTATGTGTGATGGAATGATTTTCACTGCACAACCGGGGCTTGTGTGGATGAAATGATTTCTACTGCACATCCTGGCCAGAATAAAGCAATGCATTAATTCTCTAATATATATTAAAAAAAAAAGTTGTTGGAGAGTTTTTGGGTTTTTTCTGCAGTTTTGGTGACAATGACACAGGCAATCCTGTCATGTTCATTCCTCCTCCCTGTGGAAAGAACAGTCACGGACAGAGAAAAGAAGAAATGCTGGACGTTGTAAAAGTCAGGAGAGGTAGGCAGAAAGGGAAGCTTCTGCCTACCCCTCAGCTCAAAAGGGGCGACAGATAGAAATTCACCTAGGAAGATGGGTGAAGAATAGAATAACTACAAGAAAGGATGAGTACAGGAAAAGCCTCAGAAAGCTACTGTTATGTCTCACTCCTTCACAGATACCTAGCAAACATCCCGTTTGAAGCCATACCCATCTTATCCTGTCCCCATCCTACCCTCGTCATGATCCAGGTCTGCACAGAAGTTTCTGTCAGTGTCTGTCCAACAAATACTGTGTTTTATATAAGCTTCCCTCTGTTGGCAGTCAATCACAGAAACTGGAAAGGATTCTCCAGCAGAAGCTAAACTCAGCTGGTCCTGGGAGATGTGATCCAAAGAGGAAAAGAGGTGCTGTAACCATGTGGAGTCAAAAGGAGAAGTGACAGATTACAAGTGTAACTCATTCAGAATCGTATTAAAACACTTAGGCAGGAATTCATCCAAGAATCCATATTCCTGCCTACCCTGTGGTAAACTCACATATCATATTAAATGTATTCACTTCTGCAAAAGGTATCTGAATGCTCTCTCACAGAGCTCTTCTCCTCCACTCCCCCTCATTATTTTCCAGCTCAGCCACTACAGCACAGGGTAGAGATCTCTGTGATAGGGCCTTTTTCCAAAGGCAGTCGGGTATCACACTGCCCACAGGCTTCAGCAGAGCAGGGTCACCGAAACTTTCCTCCTACAAAAGGCATTTGAGTACCTCAATGTCTTTCAGTGTGCTGAGATGTAGCTTCTGGAATTATTCTTTACACTGGATTATCTGTCCAAAAGCAGCTTTAATGAATAAATAATACCATTTTAAATAAATTCTAATAAATTCATATTTCTCGGCTGTTCACTGATCTATCTTGTCTATCTAAAATTCTGTTGCATTACTCTCTGGTCCGAATTCTTCACTCTGTTATGTCACCTTTACACCAGGAAATACTTTTGTTCACTATTTTCACTTCAGGCAACTTTCTTAAAGCAAACTAAATTACTAGAGTAAAAGATTTTAAGTTCAGTACCTCCAGCAATAATTCTCCATCCATTTTTAGCAATAAGCCACATTAAAAAAAAAAAAAAAAATAGAAGGAATAGAATATTAGGAAGAAAAAGAAAATAAGAAATTTCTCTAGTCTGGCACAAGGCTGGCAATGATGCCCATGATACATGGTGCTTCCTCTAAAACCTCTGAGGGTGTCAGATTATACATCTAGCAGGAGAAACAGGAGCATACCATTCATACAAAATTAAATTTCTCTGCGAAAGCTGTTCTTTCTCAAGTCAGTGGAGCCAAAAGTTCAACAGTGGAAGGAAGAAAACAAAAATAGAAGACAATCTGGTAATTATGAGAACTTGAGAATAAAAGGTATAACTGAGATGGCAGAGAACAAAAGGGGAACAGCAGCTCGGGATGAAAAGAAAACAAAGGAGCAGAAGGTCAGAAAGCAGCTGGAAAGGTCTGCATTGCCTCTTAATTACTTAATGCAACAGTGACCGGTTAAACTGTGTTCACTGCTACTGCCACTTTCCCCTTACAATTCAGTGTTTGAAATGCTACAACAGGCCACAGCAAACTCTCAGGACAAAGCCTGTCATAGTAGTAGTCTTTTTAACTTTTTAAAATGTCATCTACAAAGAAAACAAGTAAAGCTGTACAGCCACACGTAGGCATAATGAAATGTTAGCCTTCTGTTTCAACTCGCCACTCAGAGGTTAAAGTTCACAGAACCACATAGGAAGAACCTGATACGGCCACTACCTTTTAACTAAGAGAAAACAATGCATTTACGAACACAAATGAATCCTTATCCAAACAAATGTTTAGAACATGGCTCAGAAAAAAAAAAAAAAAAAAAAAAAAAAAAAAAAAAAAAGATCAAAAAGGCAGCAGAACTTAAAAAAGAATCCTGTTACAGACTTAAATAACTCCACTTGAACAGTGAGCCTTTTAAAAGTAATTACCTGAAAAAGCAGAAAACATTCCGAACATCACTTTCGGCTAAAATTTTACAATGTCGTCCGATTCAGAGCATTTATACCACATCGCCTCCCCTTCAACGCCTTCATTCCAGACATTTAGCCTCATAAATCCCTTGTCCCTTTTTAAACTGGAATGAAGCAGTGCCCAAGAGCCGCGTCAACCGAGACCCCGGAGTTTTGGGCAAGAGCACCATTGTTTTTTTCCCGCGAGAAGCGTGAAGCAGGCATGCCCACACAAGCCCGGGACGGGATGCCCGCGGGTGGGAACGGCCCCGGCGCCCTTCGGCGCCTCGGCCGGCGCGGTGCCGGCCCTACCTGGGCGGGGTGGATGCCGAACGCCTCTGCGATCCGCGCGTACAGCTCGCGGGCGCTGCCGAAGCCCTCCACGCGGCCCGTGGGGCTGCCGTGCGCCAGCTGCGTGTGGAACTGCAGCCGCGACGCGCCGGCCGACGGCGCCGGGGCCGCCGCGGGGGCCGGGGCCGCCGCCTCGCTCTCCACCAGCTTGAAGGTCTCCTTGGACTTGTCCTTCTTCTTGCTCCTCAGCCCCAGCGGCATCTTCCGCGCCGGCCCCGGGCTCCTGCGGCCGCCGCAGCCCGCGCCGGACTCTGCCCCCGGCGCGGCGCCGCCCCGGCCCCGCGGCCATCGCGGCCGCCAGGTGCGGCCCCGCCCCGGCCCGGCCCGGCCCGGAACGCTGAGGGCCCGCAGCGCCCCCGCCCCTGCCCCTCCCGGGCGGCTCGGGGCTAGGAGCTGCCCTGCCTGCGCTCAGAACGCTCCTGCCCCCGCCACAGAGGGGTCCTTCACCGATTTCCCACTCAGAGTTCGGGAATTTCTGCTAATAGCGAAGTACTGAATACTGACCGGTATAGACTTATACCCTGGATATAAAAGAAAACCTAAAGTGTACACGGACTTCAGGCAACTCTCATCACTGACTATCTCTAAATCTCTATAAATATCTAAGGGTTATTTACTAAAGCAACAGTAACGTAACCAAAGTTTAAGAGACTTCCTATTGTACTGGACAACTGCTCTGAAATACTGAGATTTAACACAAAAAATACTTTTCAAGTATTTGTAACATTTAATGAATTCAAAATGTTGCCTCTACTGTGGAGTAAAACTACATATTGCAGTTAGATGTTCTCATTTACAGCAGACATCTGTGCTCCGAAGTAACCACACTCACCTCAGTGCAACTGCTCCATTTTCAGTAGTGCACTGAATCCACTCGAGAAGCGAAGAATGCAAAATTCATGAGGCAACATTCAGCACTTCTAAAGCAAAGTGATTGAAAGGCAGAGAGAGAAGTAGCACTGCCTCACCACACCTTCTGACTTTCAGAATTAAAAAAACCCCAAACCATTGCAGAGAAAGAGTATTCTGGGCACATGGAGTCAGACCAGGCAGGCAGAGACATGAATTACTGTGAGGCAGCCCCAAGTCAAAAGTTCTTAGCAGATCTAATCAGAACACCTCTGATTACATGAAATTATGTACAGATTTTAAACTCCTTATGCTGTAAAAAAGCATAAAGTAAAAAAAGGTTCTAAGCCAATTTGACTTCAGCTTTTCCAAGATAGCATGTAGTGGATTTAAATGAATACTCAAAAATGGCTTTTATCCAGTTCTAGTTGGATTCAATATTGTTACTAATTTTGTAGGAATTTCCACCTAAAAAGCCCAAGAAAACTGCACAATAAACTTGCTCCCACACTTTAATAGTTGACTGTCCAGTTCAGTTTGAAACCACAAAACTGAAGGTTTCTCTGAATTTGCAAAACTGTGTGTACGTTTTTCCCCACAACTGGAATGCAATTCAGAGAGCATGCTGGCATTCCTTGGATAACACTGCAGTAAGACGAAATGAGGTATTAACTAACAGCACCAAACTATTAATGGTCATCTTGATATTTAGGGGGATTTGCTGGTTTTCAATTTTAAATAAGCAACTTGTTTTAAAAGAAGCCTTTTCCCATTTACTAAAATGTATTAGGAATCAGTGACAAGTATTTGTGTTGTCTCAACTCATTCCTTTCTTGTGAAAATATAATTGAATCTTAAAACCCACTAAATACTGTTTATTAGTCATTTTATTAATGAGATTTACTAAATTAACACAGCCAAGTTTCCACATATACAGAGGTTGTGCAGATTTATTTTAAAAAGAATTCACTGACATTAGCGGTCCTAATTTAGGTATCTGTTGCAAAACTTTCTTCAGTGGAAGTGTGCCTCTATGTTTCATGTGGAGGTGGATGGAGAAAAACAGCTGAAATTGGTACAAAAACTATGCTGATCTACAGCTTGGAGCAATAGCATCAGCTTTTCACTATGGAAGGAAAAAATGTTGAGACCAATGGAGCTGATCAAATAAAACTGTATGGAGCATGTATATGCCATCATTAATTACATGATGTAACAAGTGAAATGAAACCTTTTTTGTGACATTTAAATCGGAGGAGGATGACACTGCACACACGCCTAATTATTTTCAAACCCCAAACCGAGAAAAGCATCTATATGAAATTGTCATAGAAGCCCACTGCTTTGGAAGGAAGGGTAAAGAAGTGTTCAACACTCAGTTTCATCTCTGTTACTGAAAAAGGTACATTACCATGGACTTTTTTTTCCCCCTAATCTACAAGTACTAGTTATTAATATTGCTTGGATCATGGATTAGCAGTTTCAATGATTTAATCAGCATAACACAATGCTGACTGGTTGGTTTGTAGAACTGTAAATGAGTCTGTCTGCTGAGAACGTGAATGAAAAGAATACTGTAAGGGACAGAGACATTTTCTCCAACTACAACCAGTCCTGTCTTCAGACTCCCCTGGATATGCACCCTCTAAGGAAATATCTTCCAGCACTAATTAATGCACAGTAAAACTAGATCAATCAATCCAAATGAGCCACCAGCAACTCAGGATACTAAGTATACAAAAATTACTTCAAACTTTTTGAAGAGAGTTAACAAATAAAACTGCTATTAGCCTTGGTTTTAGAAAGAAAAATAAACCATATACTTAAAAAAAAGAAAAATAGTTTTGATCCTTTTCTCCCAGGTATCTTGCACACTACAGGGTACCCCATTCTTCAGTTTTTCACACATAATACGTGTGATGCAAGAATCCTGGCACGCAACAGCCATAAAGCGTGTGGAGAATGCATGTGGAACAAAGTTACTTTGCTGGATATGAAATGGCACTATCAGTGTTTCACTATACAAGCAGTATCTATCCTTATCCAGGGAAATGCTATATGGTATTTCAGGTGCTGGTGGGGCGGTGTTAGGGGGTTTTTGTTCACAGGAGGTGAACGTGGCAGTTTGTCCTTGATAAAGCAATCAGGCATGACTAACAAGATTGCTGTTCTACAGCTCCTCCCTTGGGTAAGCCAGTTATTCCAGGGCAACAAGCTCAGGGCACTTATACCTTCCACACCCAAGGGGATCAACAATACATCTCTATTTTCACTGTTTAAATAATAGAGCAATTAATTGGAGAAGCCTGGAGGAAACGAATCACGCCATCCAACAGCCTATTGCTGAGCAAACTGACAAATGAAGGGTTGAGATTCTGCACCTCATGAGATCAGGGCTGCTATTTGCTCAGTTTGGGTGCTGAACAGTAAGTGGCTGTATGACAAAGGCCCAGGCTCTATAGGATGAGTTCCATAAGCAATATAGTAAGAACTACTCATGTCAGCTGCAAAAGAGGACTAGCATGGATTTACTGGAAAAATGAAATTGTCTCAATTATATTTACAGTATCATGTGCATGGCTCATATTTTTTAGGTCTAGCACATGAATTAAAGCGCACAGAATTTCACTTTAAGTTATGGAAAATTTCACTGTTTAAGGAAAACCTATTTGACCCCCAAAAAGTCTGCTTCTGGTGAGTCAGACTAGCACAAAAGATACACATACTAGAAAAGTATGGAGTGCATTTATTCAACACACCACAAACAGGCTTCAGGAAGCTTTCAGCACAACTACTACAAAAATGGCTGAGTGAAAGAATGGAATGGTAACCCCCTCGTGACAGCAGAAAACTGTGGAGCAAGCAGAGTATCACTCCATGGCAGGAAGCAGAAAGGTTGTAATGTAGCTTGACCTACACTTCCAACAGCTTGAGGTTATTCTAAAGCTTGATACTGGTGAGATTACAAAAGGATCTTTAGAAGCAGAGTTTTTCAGACTTGCTAGATGAACTCGAAAGCAACAAAATGACTTTTTACTTTCTATGGCACCTAAGCAACCTTTAAGAGATCAAAACCCATCCCAATTTCATGAATGACCATTTTATTTTCATGTATTTCAGTAGTTACAAATATAGTAGTTGACCGAGTATTTGCTGCCTTCTCCCAAGTAGCTTTATTAAATAATCAAGTGGGTTTTAAAACATAGCTTTTAAGCACATTTTTGATTAAAAAAATATTTTTTGTGAATCCTGGATTAGACAGATACTAATGCTCATATTTTGAATTCTACATGCTGGTTTCTAAAACATATACTTTGTTACCTCTCCATAAGAAAAGAAATACAAGCATTTATTTCATACCAGTCTTACAAGTTTTATATTTTGAGCTTGAAAACAGTTGGAAAAGTTTAGTTTGCTATACACATATATATATATATACACCTCTAAATACACAAGATACTGCAATTCTTCAATTTAATACTACTCCTCTTACCTGAAGATGGTTACAAAAAAATAGTCCTAGTTGCTGTAACTTTTTTTTTACAAGTTGGATATGGTTACAAGATCCTGGATTACAAAATGCTTGATTCCATTAGCTTTTAAAATGACAAATAGGTATTTTAAGTTGATATGCTTTAAAGACGTGTAGCTTGTAGCATTTGGCGTCATAACAAAATAAGATAAAGTTAAAAACCAACTTTACACTTTTTACTTAAAAACCACATAAGAAATGCAATACGGAACATACTGAAATGGAAATTTTTTCAACAAACAATATATAGTATTAACAATATGCAGAAGCACTAAGCAGCATTTTTTTTTTCTTTGTGATACTGCTCCAGCAATTGTTTACTTCCTGTCGATGTAGGTCTACAACTAACTGATGATACTGCAGCTGAAAAATTGACTTGAACAATACCCCACAGAAATTCTATCCCTTTAAGTAAAAGAAACTGGATTCTTCTTACACTCATTAAAAAATTATTGTAAATTAAATCCCAACTTCCGTACAATTTACTATCCTCCAGAGTCACATACATAACACTGCTATTTCTTAGGCTACCCAACAGAGCAGGTAACCTCTAAATTTCCACAGGCAAAAGGCTGACAGCAAATCTTGAAATATTTTCTTATGAAGAACAACAACAAAAAAAAATCCCAAACCCTTTGAAAGTGTTGTTAAAGCACTGTATTGTGGTTTTAAACTCAATAAAGTATGCCCACAAGGCATTCTTTCACCAATACCATGCTGCAACCAAGGGAACCAGCCCTGTTACTGTATTATAAAACTAGACTATTACAGAGGGCTTTCCATCTCTATGCAACTTTTAACTCTAAAGACAACTAACTCATATTTGAATTAAAAATAAAAAAAACCCTCAATTCAAGCATATGAAAGTTTCTGGGCAACCCCTATCTCACCTTGACTCTAAGCATACCTTGCTTTAGATAGGACCTAGCTCTTACTTCTTCTTCATGGGAGTCAAATTTGGCCTTTAAAAATAAGGAATACTTGAGATCAGTACGAACTTTAAATACCTGCCCTAGCCAAATGCTTTTATAGGGTTCTTTGTTCATCTTTCCAACCCAGCAAGAAATTACTCTCTCTTGGCATCGTACAGTCCAACATCCCTGCTCACATATGGTCAGCTGGAGCAGGCTGCCTTGCACAATATCCAGTCAGGCTATGAGTATCCAGGGATAGCAACTCCTCAAACTCTCTAAGAAACCTGTTCCAGTGCCTGACCATCTTCTCAGTAAAAAGGTGTTTCCTTGTGTTCAGATGGAATCCCTAACTAATCCCTAACTTGTGTCCATTTAGTCCTGTCACTGAAAGCTACTGAGAAGAGCCTGGCTCCTCCACCTTCATTCCCTTCTGCCAGGTGCCAAGACCTCCCCGAGTCTTTTCTTCCCCTTGCCAGCAAGCTCCAGCTCTCCCAGCCTCTCATACACAGCCCTGTGCTAGAGCTGCTCAACTAAGTTTATATCCTTCAAGTACCAGGCAGTCCAGCAGTCCAGATGGATCCTCACCAGTATCAAGAGTAACAAGGAGGGATCATCTCCTCTCACCTGCTAGGAAAGCTCTGGCCTCTGTTGCCATAAGGCTGCGTTGCCAGCTCACAGTCAGTTTATTGAGTTTGCTGATCAGTTACCCCCCAGTGGAAGAAAAATCTGCATTCCCCCTTACTGAACTTAGAATCTTCTGTCCAGCTCTTCAGCCTACTGAGGCCCGTTTGAAAGGCAGTACAACAGCTGGTGGCACCAGCTACCCCTCCCGGTTTATATGATTTGTAAACTCCATCCCATAATTCAAGTCACTAATGACGCTGACTAGTATTGGCCCCAGTACTGAGCCATAGGGTACACCGCTATTGACTTGCCTCCAACTGGACTTTGTGCCTTTGATTAAACCTCCTGTGCCCCCTCATTCAGCCAGCTTTTAATCCATCCCACTTGCCTCTTATCTAATCTGTACTTCAGTCTGTCTACTGATGTAAAAGGGAAACAACACAGACTGTTCTCTGAGCATCCCCAAAGCTCACTGTAGATGGCAGCAAGATTTCCCTGTTGTACATCCAGACCACCTTTTAGAAATGCCTTCCAGGAGGATTCTTTTCCATCATATTACCAAGGGCTTAGGTGAAGCTGATTAGCCTGTAGATTCCCAAATCTTGGTTTTCTTGAAGAGTGGTATTTTCTCTTTTCCAGTCTACTGGAACACCTCTCAACCTCCCTGGCCATTCAAAGATAAACAAGAGTGGCCCTGCAATGGCATTAGCCAACTCCCTCAACGCTTGGGTGCAATCTGTCACGCTCACCGACTTCCAGGTAAAATGCACCCTAATCCAGTCCTCCACCACCACATGGTTCTGGATTTCCCCTCTAGTCTCAGGGGCCTGCAATTCCTGCATGCTTATTTTAGTGGCAGTGACGGATGCAAAGGCAGCAGAGTACCTCAGCCTTCTCCATGTTAAGGGGCACCAGCCCCACTCGATAGCAGGTTCACCCTCTGCTGTTCATGTCCTTAAAGAATCCCCTCTTGCTGTTCTGCCTGAAGGCTGAGGAACCACCCCACAGCAAATGGCCACTCTGGCTCCTCAGGCCATGTGCCCTTTGCCACACACACAGTGCAGTCCTGAAACTTCTGGGGGCAATAAAGAGAAGGCTTTCATTGCACAGGGAAAGAGTTCAAGAGTCCAAGCTGATTTTTCTGGCCTATGCTTTGTGCAGTGGAAGGCAACATACTGAAATGATCTCTCTCATGTTTTGCTCTTTAAAATATCTACACCTCTGTGTATTTTTGCTATGATCTCAAATTTATGTATAGATGTGTAATGTTATAGACACGGTGAGGATATAAGAAATAATGTACTTGGAGGCTCAAGTACTTTATCAGAACTATGCACTGACTTTGTTAAAAAATTACTGTAAATATATTAAGCAAAATAATTACTAAACTTTGCTGGTTAGGAAGATGTAAAACAAAATGAGTGGTTTTCCCTGTAATTTTTACTGCAGAATTCACCAGTATGACTTCAACTTAAACCCCTTTCTTCTCATGCAGCATTACAGTACTTTCCCCCCACCCATCCCACAAAACAAAAAAAACAAAGATTCCACTAGATGTTACAGATTGCACTTTTAAAGCACAGACTCGCCAGTCTTCTGTATTTCCAGTGTCCTATTTTAATCTGTTGACATACACAGTCTCCCGTTTTATGAAACCGGAAGATTTCGCCTAAGTACTTCTTTTGATGCTGGAGAAATGTTATCTGGGAAAATTACTTCAAACTCTATAATTAAGTCTCCACGCTGGTCAGGATTTTTGGGAAATGGCAAACCATATCCTATAATTCTTCTTCTCATCCCAGGCTTTACCACTTCATTGACTGTCATGGGTATGGTTCTTCCTTCTATCGTCGGCACATTGAAAGAGCTGCCACACAAAGCCTAAAGAAAGATTGTAATATGAAAAAAAGAAATTGGTGAGACCTTTTTGGTACCTATAAATGAATGTGGATTATTAAAAAGCGACTAGAATTCTAAATAGAATTTCTCCTGTGCACTTCTGAGATGTCAAAATTTAAATACAATGTTCCTCTCTTAAAAAGAGAAAATTTCAATTTGTCATTGATTATTACTGAATTTATTAATGTTACACAATGGCTACTGAAGGGTAATTGAGCTTGTATGGCCTTCAAGGACTTTATTAAACAATAACAGAGCTAAGCAGAGTGAACTCCTCATTCATACTTCTCTACAGATGTTAATCTTCTAAATTTCCATTGGAAATTTAGAATTCCATTTCATTTTTGTTTGCTTACATTCCACAGGACCTTTTTTCTAATACGTTATCAACATCTATTATATCAAATTTCAGAACAACATTTAAGTGCCTATAAGAAGAGGCATATCAAATTTCACAGCTGTCTTATGTGAATATTTGTAGTGCCTAAAGAAATCCAAACAATAATTTTGTTGCACCAAAATCATAACTTTACAAACATTCTCATTTATCCAGCAGTTTATTTTCATTACTAGGATCTCTGAGAATAAGATTTTGATTCCTGCAACTTCACCTGATTTAGCATACTTAGCCTACATTGATAATGTCCAATTTACATAACAATGCAATGAGTCTAAATAGGCTTTTATCTGTGAAGTAACTCTATTACCCACATTAACATTAAATATTGTCTTATCTCCCTCCCTCACTACTTCAGGTACTTCACCTCACTTCACACATATTGAAGAATCCTTTAAGGTAGCTTAATTTACACAAAGTTTATAATGAAAGCAAGTTTATTTCTTCACCTTATACTAATTAAGAAGAAAAAATACATTACACACATTCAGCTACATCTTTTAAATGGTGATTATGTTGAGGCTTCAGACTCTTAAGAACTCCAAGAAGTCTTCCTGACTTTTCCTTCAGAAAGCCAATGTGTATTGACTTGAAGCTGAATTTTAAAAAGCTATACCATTTTTGTTGCTATATATAGCTCCTCCTACACCTGTTCACAATTATTCATCTTCATGAAATCAATCTCTATGTAGTTTGAAATCACACTGCAGTAACTTATGAGCTAAAAAGGGAGACTTTGTTTGTAATGAAAATACTTAAGACATTTCTAGTTTGTCCTACAGAAGTAGCAATCATATCACAGCAGCAAGGAGCATATCACATAGGAGGTATTTCTTAGCTTGCATTTGTCACTTCAGCCTAATATATCATTAGCTAAAAGAGTTATGTATCAAGATTTAAGACTTCTCAGCCTTCATTCTTACCCTTCCACCCTTATCCTCTGCTGCCTCTATAGTAAACAGCTTGAAATAATACTCCATTTCTAGCAAAACGGCTATTGTTTCCACTATAAATAAAATGACTCTGCTCTTCAGCCATTCACAAAAGTGAAACTATTTTAAAAAACCACCCAACCTCCCAATCCTCAAATTTCACAGCGACCATACAGCTTTAGCCATTATATCATACTGTAATAACATCAAACATTTAGAGACCTACCACAAGAGAAACTTACCTCCCTTAAGCTGATCTTAACAGGATAGACAATATTTGATCCGTCTCTCTTGAAATGAGAGTGAGGTTTATCTTTAATGATAAAAACAATATCAGCTGGAATCGTGTTGGGCGTTTCATCGCCTTCTTTCGGAAAAGTGATCTTGGTACCTTCTTTCCATCCTCTTTTAATCTCGATCGTAAGAATTTTGTCCTCTGTTCGGACACTTCTACCATCTGGGTTAAGCCTTTTACGTGAAATCCTCATTCTTTTTGTGCAGCCATGGTAGATCTCTTCCAGTGACACTTTCAGTTCATGGATTACAGGGGGATCTTGTTTACGACGTAACTGGCTGCCAACTGTATTCCTTTCCCTTGGAAAACCATTCATACTAAAGCTAGTGAAGGATCCAAACGGATCACCATCCACCTCCATGTCTTCAGTGTCTCTGCCACCAGGCATCCTTCTCCCAAAGAAGATCTCAAAAGGATTTGTGCCACCAAAGAAAGCTGCAAATGTAGCATGTGGGTCGCCATGGAAGGAGTACCGGAAGGTACCACCCTGGCCGTCAGATCCTCCAGCTCCTCCTTTAAGACCTAAATAGGAAAAATAAGCAAAGTTAAAAAACAAATTGGGTATATAAGCTTTCCTGCCATACAGTGTAATGATATCAGAACTGATGAATCAGAAAGATATTTGCAGTGGAGTGAAAGGTCTGTTTTTCAAGGAGGATTCCCCATGAGAATATGAGGTACTAACCAGCAATTCAATACCTTGAACAGCACCAAAGCTTCTGAAGCTCTATAAGGACTTAATTCAGAAGAACAGATATTCTGACAGCATGATTGAAACAAGTTATTTTAATGAATTGGCATCTTAAGAGCAGAAGACAGGTTTGTTTGATTTGCTCTCTTCTTCTGCAAAATGTTTTGGGAATTGCATCCTTCTACAAGGTCACTTCTGGGGAAAATAACTCATTATCATATGCAACATATTCCCTAGCCTCTATAGCTCAGCTGTAACTCAGTGTTAATTAGTTTTAGCCATTTCCATGCAATTTGTTTTGACTAAAAGGTAACATGCCCACAGTCAAGCACATATATGCTTCCTTAATATTCAATTCAGAATCCCAAAATTATCACAGCTTGTGTTCCTATGATATAAAACAGGTACAAATCCTGGGAACTCTCTTCAGTGTAGCCACAAATAAAAGCATCATGGACCTTACTAAGATCCATTTGGGTACAAAAACCTTGAATACACTATCACTGACTGTGCAAAAAATCAGAAGGTTCTCAATAACGTTGTTCTATCTTTCACATGGAGAGATATGAATCTCATTTGTTCCTGCCAAGAATTCTCACTGAAAATTCTCTTGTACTTCCTTTGCTCCCATTCCAAACCAATCTAAAATAGATTTTTTTCAATGCCTCTTTCCCAACAGGTGATCAAGTATTTCCTCTCAACAGTTCTCTTCTGCACTAACCATTTCAGGGTACTTTCTCAAAGCACTGGAAGACTGAAAGTCTTAGACCAACTCAAAACTACAGCTGCTATCATACTTTCATAACCATAGAAAAATGAAGGCTTTCATTATGAGGGAAGCATTCTGTAAATTTGAAAGAGGAGTTTGTTGTTTTTGTTGGGTTTTTTTTTAAGCTCAGTGTTCTCATGCATAGGTTTAATGTCAGGTACCAACACTAACCAACTACGACATTAGAATGCTTTCCCCATTTCAATACTTAGCAAACTATAGCACATCCTTCTGTCTCACTATTGTTAATGTCAAACATGCAGATCAAGGGATTCAGTCTGTGATAGCAGAAGGACACCTCCTGGAATAGCTAGCCAGAAGTTACTGAAGGTACACCCAGTTCCTGGCTGTAAACACAATGAAGTTTCCTCCTTCCTACAAACTCCAACCCTCTGCATTTCCCTTACAACTAATTACACTCTTAGAAGAGCTTAGAGAATAACTGAGGCATCAGGAGGTACTCCCACATTAAACATTCTAAAATATCATACTTTATATCTTTGCCCAAAATACTAAGTAGTGCATTTAAGTGCCCTCCTTTATAATTGTAAAAAACATGGCCCTGAGCAAACAGCAATGAGCAGTCCTACTTGTCACATCCGAAGTTATTTAAAATGGAATTCCTGATATCATACACATTCATGGGAAGGGATGTTAATGACTTCCTCTGTTGCTCAATCATAAGACTGAAAGTCATGTCGGTCAAAAATGAAGAAAAAAAAAAAATCACCCTCTCCAGATAACCATTTTAGGATAAATGTGATTTTTCTGAGGGCTCATTTTCTTGGCATGTTATCACTGTTTACAATTAAAGCTAAAAAATTGCTCTGGTATTTCATGACATCAGCCAAATTCTTTCCTCTCCAGGCAGGAAGCCAAGGACAACTACAGGCTGGACACCTGGGCTTCTGCTCAGAAAGACTGCTTTGCCTAGATCAGGCAGATTGCCCTTAGGCAAAAATCAAAGAAAAGAATACATGCCTTCTGAACTGCATCTCAAAAAGTGCTCTCGAAAGGGAAGGCAGCAGTAAGAGATCACAGAAAGCTATTTACGAGTGATAGAAACTTTTTATGTTCAGTAACTTTTTGTCTGTCAGGTATTTCGGTTTGTTAAAAACCCCGTTAAAATAAGAACTTAAAACTTTACCAGCATTAAAGCCTAGCAATGCATTTTATACTTAAAATCTCACGAGCCAAACAAATACACTGCCTAAAGATAAACACATACCATGTCCTCATATGTTTATTTTGCTTCATTCAACACAATGAAACCGACCAATCAAAATATAACAGAGACATACATACCTTCCTCCCCAAACTGATCATAAATGTCTCTCTTTTTGGGATCACTCAGCACTTCGTAAGCTTCCGCAACCTCTTTGAATTTTTCTTCTGCATGGGGAGATTTGTTCTTATCTGGATGCCATTTCAGTGCTTGTTTTCTGTAAGCCTTTTTGATATCCTCATCAGAAGCCCCTTTTTCAATTCCCAGGATAGAATAGTAATCTTTCCCCATTCCGAGCGTTGGAGAAATTCAGATTTTCCTTGCTGTAAAGAAAGCAGCGTCCAGCGTCTTAGCAAGGTGGAGACGCTAGAGAAGGAAAAATAAAAATCAAACTTCGAATCGAAACAAACAGAGCTGCTCCAAGACAACAAACTCTACGATACATTAAAGAAAGACCAGACGGCTGCTCCGTATTCCATCCCTTCCCCGTGGCTGATTTATAACCGATGACACGCCGGGCCCGGCGCAGCCCCGGGAGAGCCCTCCCCCGAAGGACGTGTCTGCGCTCTTTCTAGAACGCCGAGCAGCGGGCACGTCACTTCCCCGCCGCCCGGCCGCGGCGCTGCGCTCCGGCGCGGCTGCGCGCTCAGCCCCAGCTGCCCGAGTTTAAAGGTTAAAGCGGAGCCACACCAGCGCCTTCCGCCAACGGCAGAATCCAGTCCGCTCCGAAGGCTTATCCGCCCCAAGAGACACGCTGAAGCCCGTCTAGAGTAATTATAGCATTTTACTTCACTGTTTCTATAGAGACAACTGTAAACAACTCTTTTCCAAATATATCAACACGGAGCTGTACAGTTTCCAGTAAAGGCTACGAAGAATTTTACACCCAAATCAACAACAAAGCTTCAGAACGCAACAAGATTTTGTTTCTTTAAAAATAAAATTAAGCTAACCTCAGCCACAGCTGACCACCGCTATGTACTATTAAGCAGTAAGAATAAATCTGAGAAAAAAAAATACCACTTTGTTTATCATAACCCAAGCCACTAAATTAAAGCAGATCAAAACATAAATCCTGTCTCAGCCTTCTTCTATGGGATAGGAAATCTCAAGATTATTATACAAGTATGGCAATATACCGAACAAATACCTTTCATCTTATGAGATGAAATAACAGAAAAACACTTGGTTCTTACACATTTATTTTAAAATATTTAAAATAAATTCTACTACTGAAGTATTTTTCATGCTCCATAGAGAAAATGCTACGAAGTTTCAGCCTGCAAGATTTCTTTCGTACCTCTGTTAAGAGCTATAGGTAAAGAAATTAGCTACATTTATCAGTAGGGCAATGAACTACAGGACAGATTAACACAACTGAAAAATTACTCCTCCCTGGAACAAAGTGTTAAAATACAACACTTTTGGTCATATCTAGACATTGTCAGTACGAAGGCATTTCTAGGGTGAATTATGAAGTTACTATTATGGAGGTAATTAAACTCAGCTGCCTTTCTTCTAACAATAAAGCCCACTAATCCTCTGACTCAGCGAGCATTATATTTGAAGCTGTTTTCTAGAACCTGCTCAAACTTACAAGACTGATTAGAAGAGACAGAAAATGCTTTCTTAACCAGAAAGTACTAGAAAACGATTTGGGACTCCACTTTCACTTTCTCAACTTGCGTCATCCTCCTAATCTTCACACCTTTATCTTTTCCAATGTCTGCAATAGAATTTACTAGATTCCGTCCAGTGTACACAGGATTTGACTAATTATTTATCTGGGTTTTTTTACATTCTCCTTAGAATATGCATGAAAAGGTAAAGACAGAATAAAGTCAAAATTTCACCAGAGCATTTTAGAAAGCAAGAACTTTTAGCATATATGTAGTTATGATTTCAAATGTAAAAGAGGCCAAAGGGTATCGAAAGAAGGAACTGGCTCCCCTTGCCACCAAATCTCTCAGGACTCGCTTGCATTTTTGGCAGAGTGGGAGTCACAGGGTTATAAAATCAATTACCTTTGCAGCTGAAGGAAGAAGTTGTTGCTGAGCTCCACCAGAATAAAGCTAATCTTTTACTAAATCACCCTTTTCTTTTTACCTTTTTTTTTTTAAAGTGTACTTTCAGTTAATTTAAAATTAATATTTCAGATAAATTCTTTGAAATCCACTTCCTAAATTCAACATTTTCCCCACTATGAATATTGTATTAAGCACTATGTCTCCTTTTAAGTATCGCAGAAATACTCACGCAGTGCAATTAAGGTTTATTGAGAGATTTTGTGCACAAACATCCCTCCCATTTTGTAACAACACAGTGATTAATTTCAAGGGTTTCATTAACAGCCACAATAATCAGGATTTCGCCCGAAATAAAAGGTTTCACAGAATCACAGAATCACAGAATAATGAGGTTGGAAGAGACCTCTAAGATCATCAAGTCCAACCTATGCCTTAACACCTCAACTAGACTATAGCACTAAGTGCCATGTCCAGTCTTTTTTTAAACACATCCAGAGATGGTGACTCCACCACCTCCCTGGGAAGACAATTCCAGCGCTTTATTATTCTTTCAGTGAAAATTTTTTTCCTAATATCTAACCTGTACCTTCCCTGACGTAGCTTGAGACTGTGTCCCCTTGTTCTGTCAGTTGCTGCCCGGTGGAAGAGACCAACCCCCACCTGTCTACAACCTCCCTTCACCTCAATTCTTAAAACTTACAGAACAAATTCTGGTAACAAAGTTACACTGGGACTTTTTGCCCAGTATCACAGTGACTAAGTGCTCAGGCATCCTTTCTCTCCCTACAGAGGCGGACATGTATTCTGGCCTGAGTGCCAAGTTATACCATAATGATGTAAGCTATTCCCTAAAAATTCAACTACTTAAGATTCTGAGTGGGATGTACAGCAATGACTGTATTACTTCTACTTCTTGCCCTATATGAGATCTTCATGTCAGAATGAATTTCTACTCCAGAATCCTGTATTTCTTAAGAGACAATTCCAGGAAGCATGTCCCTTCTTCTCCATGTTGAGACCTTCCTTTCATCATACAATCAGAGATCTTTTGAAAATACACATAGGCCACAGTTCCTCTCATATGCATATTGAGCTCTTTAAACAGTGTTTAATAGACAGAGATACTCTCTTAAAAGCAGTATAATTTCAATAAAAATTATAATTTCAATAAAATTATTAAGACTGGTGTGCATAAGATGGACATCTAATAATTATGCTAAAAATAATCTGGGTACATCCAATCATACCAGCACCTCTTCAGACACTGAAATCCATCTGATAAGTGTGGTCAGCTTTTACATCTTCCAATTTTGTCGTATTAGTGCAGCTAGATTTTTAGAACTCCAAATATCCAATATTTGCAGTTCTTTGCTGCTCTTTTTGTAATTTTATCCCATATTCACCTCCAGAACTACTACCTAAAGAAAAGGGAAATCCTTCATGTACTCTCTTCAAGGACTTTTGCCCCGCAGTCCCTACAAATAAGCATAAACAGAAAACAAAACAGCCTTAAAAAAACACAAGTAAACATTTAGTTATACTGCTATAGTCTTATCTTCCCTGTTACCATATATATCTAGAAAAACACTCTTCTAGACTATGAAAAGATTTTGCTTCCCATATGCTTGACTATCTTTTGCTTAAATGCCTGAGTAATTGTCTCCTAAAAAAACTGATAAGGTCATTACCTACACTGTGTGACATATGACTTCATTTATGGAATTATTTTGTTCTTCCGTGAACACTCTGCTTGTTAAATAAACCATTTTGTTTTTTCACTTTCTCCAAGGAAAATCCTTTCAAACCTGTGAAGGCCTGTGGGGGATGGGCTGCTGAAACTCTTCATAAGAGATACCTTTTCGACATGTTTCCTCCTAAATTTGTCTCAAACCAAGACAAGTTTCTGCATTTCCACCTTGATGTCTTCCCCTTTTGTAGTAGAACCTGGAAACATGACAGGGGCTTCTTTCTGTCAGTATGCCCATTTCCCAGAATCCTCGCATTTCAGTCACCTCCTGTTTCAGAGACTGACACTCTGTGTCCAAGTCCCACAGGTACCTGCAGTGTTTGCACACCTGCTCACACCCACTTGTAACTGTGGCACACTGGCACGTGAGTGTGAGCTCACCTTCCACGTGGACTTTCACCCTCAGCATGAAGGAAGGGTGGTTTTGGGATTTGATCAGGTTTGCTCAGGCAGCATTAAGAGCACATAGCCCCAGAGACCCTGCATAGCCACGGCTGCCCTCAGCTGTGACAAGCCAGCAGCAGTGAGTCCTGCAACTCACTCAAGCCTCCCAGAAACAAGTCACCAAACTGCATAGCTATAAAATTGCTAAGGCCATAATCCAAGACTTGATTAAGCAGGCTCCTGAAAGAAACCTAAGGAAATTCTCAGACTTATAAATCCAGTAACATACTTGGCCGGGAAGCCACCTCAAAAACACAACAGATAAAACCCCTTCAACATTAACTTTCTTCCTCACTCTATCATATTAATTCTCCAACTGTTACATCACATTATGACTCAATTAACCCTCTATATCATCAGTTCTTTATTTATACAGTCTTCAAATACAACAGCTACATTCCATTTCAGGCGTACACAGAATAAAGTTATCATCATTTCCGTATCTAAATGATATCTATCTATGAGGCTCTTCGTTATAGTCAACCCTGTAAAACAACTTTCCACCTAACTAGGCAGTCTCAGACCTGCCTCTCTGTTCTTATAAGCTACTTCAGGGTAATGTCACGGTACTCCTATTCTGCACTGAGAAAGTTTACAGCCTGTATTTGTCCAGTGCTCCTTTACATCACTGGTCTTTGTTACAGTATAAACAAACAAATAAATAAAAACAGTTCAAGCTTTTTAATGTTGACTGGGGGGAAAAAATCATACATCTTCAAGTGTAAAAATTACTAAAATGTTAAATAGACTATTAAAAATTTTATTGCTAGGAAAACTGAATGAAATTTTGAAAACATACAAAACTTGCCTAATATAAGCAATCTCTTACCTAGAGGATTTTCTATGTTCTTTGATCAAAACCTGACACTCACTTTTAATATGACACTTCCTTTTTTCATCTAAAAATGTGTATGAAATACATACTAGGAAGCTGAAAATTGTTCCTTCAACAGCTCCACTTCAGAGATAGAGTCTGACTACTGCATTCCACCCGAGTTAGTATTTCAGTAAAAGAATTGTTGCTTTAAAATGTCTTTTCCATTACTCTCTCAGAACAACCATAGTTTAACTCACATACACACGACCAAGAGCTGTACATCTTGTTTGGCAGAAAGTAGGGGCAGGGTCATACCAATTCCAAGTCTTCCAACAGTTGTACTGACAACATCGGCTTTGAATCAATTGCTTTCTTTAAAGAAGCCTTCACAACAACAACAGAGATAAATTGTGGAAACATGAATAATAATAATATACTGAACTCAAATAACAGAGTAATCATAAATTAGCACCAGTATGTTACTTCAAGGAAAAGCTTCTAGGCAGAACAATAACCCTGAAGCTGAATAAAAATGCTCATTATTTCCTTTAAATTAAGCCATTTCTTCTGTACTTCTCACGTATTAAACTACAGAAACAAAACTGAGAAAGACAGGGCTAGATCACAGAACAAATTAAAGAGCAAACAAAACCACAAAGGCAAATTCCAGACAGATCACAACTATAAATACACATGTGCACATAAATGTCAAGGCAGAGGAGCCAAATCCCTCCCCAGGAAAAGCATTCACAATTAAGGATAATATTTGTAAACCCACATTAATGAATGGAATAAATTTATACTAATCTACAAAGGTTTGAAAAAAGTACACCCATATACAATTAAAAATTTTCCTGTAACATCATCCATTGTTTTCCCAGGAAAAAAAAAAAAAAAAAAAAAAACCACCAAGTTGACAACTCTTCTCCTCACCATTTTAACTGGATGCAGTTGTTGCCTGAGCTATGTTTGTACTTTATATACAGTGAATAAGACCTGGTACATGCCAGCCCCATTCATGAATTCTATTATTAAACAGAGTTTCACCACAGAACTATTCAGTAGATGGTCTCATACACAGAAATAAATTTTGGAGTTAACAACAGAAGTAACAATTAGTCGATTTAAAAAAAATTATATCTAACAGAAAATGCAAAGTGAAACCTGCAGAACATTAACAGTTCTTTCTAATTGATGGCCCTAAAAGAAAAGCTTCATTTAGTCATACACTTCATACCCCAGTAAGCACCAAATTTATCAAATTCTTACTTCAGTTCTCCGTGGAAACTGTTACTGTGACACAAGTATAAAGTTAACTGTACATAAGGATTCTGGGGCTGATTTTACATCTAAATGAATAATCATAAAAGCAAAGTGAAATGCCACATAACTTACAATTAAGTTTATTATATACAAGTTATACCAGTCGTAGCATCAACAAAAACATTTTCTATTTTTTATTGGCAATATATCTTTTAAAACAGTGTCTATAATATTACTGGAACATACATGAAATTCCACCAACAGGCCAAAGGATGTATTTTCTAAGGTCTTTTGTGGAAAAGCTTACTTTAAATATACATTCCAGAATTTACATCTCTAGTGTAAAATCTCAAACTAGAGATACACTGTTATCACTTCTGAATCTCAAAAATGAATGTTT
The DNA here is from genome assembly GCF_015227805.2 of Hirundo rustica. Classification (NCBI taxonomy): domain Eukaryota; kingdom Metazoa; phylum Chordata; class Aves; order Passeriformes; family Hirundinidae; genus Hirundo; species Hirundo rustica. The sequence goes on along the minus strand of NC_053458.1, from coordinate 11,982,253 downwards.
GAGCATGCGATTCACATAGTCTTCAATTTTATTTGGAAAAGTCTACATGACAAGATGACTCTTAGCAATCTTTTAAAAATTACTCTTAAATTTTTAATTCATTTTCTTCAGGAAATTATTTCCATTACACACTGATAAGAGCATAGCAAACTTCTGTCTCATACTGATTCCTGTCTACTAAGTCACAATCTCAACTATATATGATAAGCAAAAACACTCTTGGAATAATCCTCCACGTTTTTACTGTTCACCACTCAGGAAGAATGAACAACTATTTGACAGTAAGCAGAGTCCTTGGGACTCAGCAATGATGTACTGACTGAGGAAAACACAACTAACTCCCTCTTGGGAGTTAGTTACACATTCCACAGGTGTTTTTCAATTCCTTACTTAGATTCTTCATCCATTTCAATTCCCACCTATGTATTTTTGTAAAGGGATTCTTACTCAATTTGAGAGGTCAGAAAAATGCCAATCATGCAAAACATTTAACAGGTTCTCTCATAATTACTGGCTATGCCTGCTAATACGAACTTCATGTGGTTAAGAATGTTGTCACACATATTTCTGTAAATATCTGTATGGAAGAGTGCAGTGTCTATGTAAGGAAAGATATCCCCTGTTATTACCAAAAAACGCCCCCACATTCCCAGCAAAGCTGAAGTTGTTTCCTCTCAGAAAATGTTTGATTTTAACAAGTTCTGCGCAATTCACTACTTAAGTTATCAGTCTGGGGCAAAGAAAGCAGAGAAGTGCCACCAAACTTCTTTCTTTCAGTTTTACGTATAAAAAGCCCGGATTTTTGTCCTAATTACTTGCTACTCTGATAGTTATTACTCAGGAATTTAGCCAAGCCTCAAGGAATTCTGCCGTATTTTATTGTCTTTTTGCCAGGGTTGTGATTAAATGCAGGAGATGGTATTTCTTGTTCGGACTCAGATGTTTATTAATTCTTATCTATATTACCATCTCACAAACCATAGTTCTACAGCATTTCTAGCTAACAAACTAAAAATGGTCCCTACCTCTCTCTTCAACAAGACCTTTTAACGATAAACTGTCGAATTAAGAAATTATACCTAAATTTTTACTTTTAACTCAATAACCAACCAGCCCTGGCCCACAATGTGGACTTTTCTATCCAATTAGAAAATACCACCTAGACCATGAAGAAGGTGGTGAAAAAGGACTAGCCTCCACCCTAAAACTTGCTTTATATATACTACTATATTCTAAAACTTTCAACTCTAAAATTTTCCACCAGGTGATATTACAGACTTGTATTCAAACTACACACCCATAATCCCAGTTCTATCATTCAATTTTGGAAGCCTTCTCCACGGCCTCAGGTCAAATGCAGTGTTTTCTTGGGGGTCAGTGCCTGTCAGCACAGAAAGTCTAAAATTTTCAGTGACCAAGGTTCCAACAGAATTCTGTCCTGAAACAGCCCATATGCAAATGAAGAGTTACACTTAATCACATATTTACCACATTGTACTAGTCAGGTTTCTGACTCACGTCACCAACCTTCTCTGTTGGTTATATAACAAGTAAAGATATTTATATGATGAACAGCTTAATGCTTTGTGTATGTTCTGTTTCCCTCTGAGACCAGCTGCTTTTAATTTGATTGTAAAAAGTCTTAGAGCCCTTCTGTTAACTGTTTCAGGCAAACATACTGCTACAATCCAAGTCTTTCAGATTCTCCAGTGCCAACACACTCAGACCCTGAATGTTATCAATACCTTCAAAAAGGACTAATTTACTGGATGTACATATACTTTATACATAGCCACAGGCTTCCAATGTTACACTGTTTTCTCAGCACGAAGACTACACCACTAAATAAAATATATGTTTATAAAAGGTTAAAAAAGTACTGATTAAATCTGATCAGTGTCAAAAAGAACGCAAGATTGCTTGGCAGCCAGAGGAAAAAAAAAAAAAAAAGAGGCAAATTAGGTATTAGGAGATACTAGGACACAAAAACCCCAGAAAACATGACTCTAGTACCATGTGAACACTACAGTAGGAGTAGAACATCTACACCTTAACACTCAGCTATTCTGCCTGCTTCAGCTCCCCAAAACCATGCATATTATTTAAAATAAAAAATGTTCAGAGAACCATAACAGATAATAATAAAAAATGCAAGTATTTCCACATGAGAAACAACTGAGGAGGATTGAATTCTTCAGTCTCCAAAGAACACTGAAGTCAGGTCTGCGAGGACAACAAATGATGGAGAAAGGAAGGAATGAATCGTGTATGGTCTATGCCCATTGCCAGAGCCACAGCGTAATCAGAAGAAGCCAGTTTAAATAATAAAATGAAGAAGTTCTACAAGTGATAGAATTACCTGCCAAAGGACACTGGAGACTCAATAATGGTGTCAGTGGGACACTGAAAAAATACTATGTAAGAGATGCACTGCAAGTTTCTTAACAAAGAAACCAGAGCAGGAATGTCAAACAATTAAAAAAACACTGAAAAAATGAGTAGATCTCTACTTGTTTGTCCTGCAGATGGATTTATTATACAGATCTTGGAAAATAAACTGTGAATTTTAAGTATATCTGTATTGTTTTCCATCTAAGTGAAGTAGAGAGGTGGTGTTTACAATAAATACACTTTTTTAAAACAGGCATTTAGTTACACTTGTGAAGATGCTTCAAGTATTCCTGTCTTCAGTAAAAGAGAGGCTTTGACATTCACAGCCAATGGATTCAGCCCCACTCCTGAAGCACAAAAGGGGCAGAAATACATCTAAAAATATAAGGACAGAATGGACAGCTCATTCTGCAGTCCAGCATTCCCCCCCCACAGCCCAGAGCCAGCTGGCACAAACCAAAGTAACATTTGCTCTGGGCTGGCTGAGACTGGACACAAGGCCAGGCTGCTCAGACCCCGAGAGCTGTGACTGGCTCCCTGCCAGATCTTCCACCAATGAATCCTGGTGTAGGAGAACTTCTGTGATCTAATACTAGTGCTATGTACTGATTAACAGGGAAAGGACAATGGAAAACTCCATACAAGTTTCCACAATAAGCCTTGCTGACTTTCCTTCAAGAAGCTGGAATTGAAGAAGGTGTTCCAAAGGCTACATAACGTCAGTTACCACGATTCTGACCCCCGCCCCAGGAAATATTAGGATAAGCAGTATGTTTTATTTAATATCTACTTCAATGGCTGTAGTATAGTACAGCTCCTCTTCTAGCCTTGCATCTGTAGAAAAAGGAGAGTATCTACCACCTGTAACAATTTATTGCTGTTTACCTTAAGCACAGTAGCAATTCCATCTATAACAAACTAACCCAATGGGTTTTCTTACACTAAACAACAGAATTAATAACCTGCTGTCTTAGCAAAGATACAGCAATACACAATCAGGGCACCTGTCGAATAAAGATATTCCTCAAAGACTGGCTCTTGCAAAAAAGTCTCTTCGATGCTGGCACAGACACAACTCAGACGCAACCTGATCTGAACCAGAAGTCTGCCTTTCCAATGGTTATCAGCCTACCATTAGGATTTGTTCTGTTAAAAAAAAAAAAAACAACCAAAACCCATTACTACCTCAACACACTGCCAGTTTGGAACATTCATTAGTGGAACATAACACATTATAGAAATATTTTCCTAACGATGAATATACTCTACAGGTTTATACAGAAGGCTGACAGACTCATCTAGAATTTTATCACTACTTCAGTCATGTTTCATAAGTAAGGGACAGAAGTCATATCTGCAAGACATTTTTTCTTCTTGCAAAAGCATTAGATTTTTTTCTAACATAATTAAAAAGCTATCTATGAGAAATAACTGAATAAACGTGACAGCAATCACCAGTACAGGTCACGCACAAGAGGAAGAGGGTGAAGGATAGCTGGAAGATGCTCACACAATCCCTATGCAAACTCTACTTGTGTTTTCCTGGGTTTTTTTCCCCTTTAATAATGACGAAGTCACCAGTTTCCAGTAGAAAACAAACTATTTTTTCAGCCTTGATGAAGAGATGAACTGCAAACACAATAAATCCAGTTGAAAAGCGACTCAGCTACACTGTATTGTTTTAATTGCTGTTACACTCATGCAAGATCAAGGTTATTAATGCACTACCAAATAAGGAACTGCCCACATTTTTGCCGTGGACATGTGATCCCACTGTTCTTACATAAGCAAAAGGAGGTGGTCACACGAGATGCTTTTTCCAGAGTGTGCTCGTCAAAATCCCACCCCGCTGCTCTGATTCATGCAGCCAGTTTTACATGCACGGCTGAAAACACACACTGAACTGTGGTACAAAAAGACAGGAATTCAAAAAGGCAGTTCAACATGAAAGGAGAACAGATGTCAGTAAGAATGTACTTCACCTATAGCAGACAGAAAGACAAGCAGTCCTAGTTACATTTACTACATTCTGCTGTAACAGAAGTCAAAATAGTTGCTCACCAGTCTTTGTAATGTTTCAACCACATCCCATAGCTAAGTTATGTTTCATAGCTGGTTTCTCCCTTCTTCATCAGCCTAGAATTTTTTTTTCAAGATAAAAAGCAGGAGTTTAATAGATCTACTTTGCAGTTGGTGTCTTCAATTACTTTACTCTTCTAGATTAAATAGCACATAGCTAGCTAAGAGGTAAAGAAAGTACAACATGGAAAGATAAACAACTCAGCAGAAAAATATCTAGGTGCTCTGGAGTGATAGCAAATTTCAGTATCTAGTCTACTAAGAAACAATCAGAATTCTACAGTTCCATGAAAATTTTCTCTCACCCATAACAGAAGTTCAAACTTTGCACGGGAGCCAGTCCTACAGAGACACATCACTGTAAAAGTGACACTTTTTCTTCTTATCTTTTCCCTGCCCCTTCTAAAAAAATTCAGTACAAAAACCAGTGATGAATCAGAGTACAGCTGCAAACAAATAGTCATGGAAATGATAAAGTTTTATGAAAATATTACCAGTTCATAAGGGCATAATCCTAACAAGACAACCAAAAAGAAGGAAGTAAATGATCTTTTTACCATGTCTGCAGAAAATATCAATCCATACTGAACACATTTACATGCATATTTCTTTTTTGTTTCTTTAAGCTAAACTTATGAAATCTCCTGTTCTTTCGCACTTTACATCAAGTCAAATGATAAAATATACGTGTTCCTTACAACAAAGTTCAAGAGGATTTTCAGGTTAGATAACCTTGTTACAATCATGGTTTTACAGACTGAAGGAATTAAACATTTAAAGCTTCTAACCCATCTCTTCCATTTTTCTTTCCTCAGACTCAGAAAAGATTTACGTTTCTATGTTTGGGGTATTTTTTCTAATTTACACTAAGATACATGCACAAATTGTTTAAAAATAAGATGCTCTGACTCACAAAGCAAGAAATTCAACTGTTAGCTTAATTAAACAGTATCAGAAAGAATACTACTAGAGATCAGACCTGGGTAATAGGGAAGTACACCAATCCCTTTAGAGCAATCAAGCTTTTAGCACTTCAAGATGAGAATTCTGAATATTAATTATGTCTTAAATGAAGCATTTACTCCCTAATTAACAGGACTTGAATGCACATTTTTCAGTGCATTGCTGGCAGAGGGCTATATTAAAACACTTCATCCCCTACAGCTACTACTGCATTAATAATTTGTTCTCCTTTCACAGTCTCCCAGTCGCCATCTCAGCCTTTCTTAATCCCCATTCATATGCAACTTCCACTCCTAGCTCCATTGCCCAACTTATTCCAAGCAGACCTTTCACTCTTCTCCCCCATCAGGGTGCAGATGCCAACAGCAAATTCTCTGTGCTCTCAAAGCTTTTCTTCCCATGACATCGCCACAAAAACACCCAACCCCCTTGAACAAGTCAGTGGCTGAGCACTGATGACACGATCATGCTGACTAATATTATCCAGTTGCCTTTTGCACCACATTCCTTCAACAGTGATCCACAGTCTCTTTGCACACTGGAGCTGTATCTAAGGAATAAGTGAGTGTTCTCTGACTTATCTTCCTATATCTGACACACCCAATGCAACGATGGCTTAATGCAACTTGATAGCCTCCTGTAAGGTAGTCAAAATTTTAAACGAGATTCACAGTGTAAAACATGCAAAGGATCTGAAGATTCTACATTTATACAGCTTCTCTATAAAGTTTTAATACACTAAAACTTATTTTAAGAAAGGCAGCATGACTAAATGTAAGCCAAAACCACCAGATATGATTTTTCTTCCAAACTCACTATGTAAAAGTTATCTAAATACTATCCAAACTGAAAACTGTAATTACTACTTCAGTACACATGTAGCAAATATGAAAACTCCTGACAGATAAAGTTATTTGGATAGAGCACATGCTCACTCTTCTCTCTGCAGCTATTTAAGGGAGTTTTCTACTGATAACGTTGCAGATCCTGGACACACTTTGCCAGGGCAGGAGTAGCAGCTGACAGGATCTGAATCAATTGATCTACATCTCCTAAAGTGATGAAATCATCAGACACCAACTGCAGATTTCAGCAGAGCAGCAATGACTTGCAGAAAGCACGGCAGGCACATGCATAGCATCCCAGTGGTTATCCTTCTCTCACACAGAACATAAGCACTTCCCCTCCCTAGGTGCTCAGTGTACTGAGGCAAAGCTAAACAGAGGGTTGCAGAGGCAACTTCGTAAGAAATGTAATTCTTTACTGATTGATCTGGTGAGAAGTCTTTTTATTTGTACCAGAGGACCACTTATTTCAGGACTGCCTTATCTTTTGGTCTGGTCACCACAGAGCAAAGTTGAAGTGAATAGTAAAAGGGAAAAAAAAAAACTACCAACCCGGCAGAACTCAATGCATGCACGCACTGAAGTGCCTTTGGTTATGCAGAGGATTTGTGTCAGTTCCACACTTTTACACTGGTGCTTTTGCAATATCTAAACTAATATAGAAAAACCCAGAGGGCCTTTTGATAAAAGTAAGGTTTCTTTCACACACAGTATTTGATTATTTCTTTCCTCAGAACCATCCATTACTTAAATCCGTGACAGCCCACACAAATAAAAGCCAAATATTTGACTTGTCAAATATTTACGCAGGCTGTTTCTCAGTAAATACATTTTGTAGAATATTTTAGTTCGATGATTACTGCAAAAAAAAAACAACCATTACAGCCTGAAAGCCATGGGAGATGTCATAATCTAGTAAATTTAGTTAAGGGAGATATCTTCCTCCAATTTCTAAATAGAACAGAGAAGAGATCTTTTAAAAACGCATATTCTTCTATTTCTTACATTGCCAACTATCTATTTATTAAGATTATGAAAGGTAAAAGGTTTATTTCCCTCCTATTCATTCTTCTTTAGTAAGACTGAGTTACTTTATGAAGTGAACCTTATTTTACACAACAAAACCAAAGTTCTCATGCTCTAGCAGCCCAGCACAAACAACTGCTTACATCAAGCACATTTAATTTTCTAAAAGGCAGACCTGATTGAGAAAACACGCAGTGCAGGTAACTTCCTGCAAGAGAGAAAGCAGAACAGCCTGGTGTATGCTGCTCTGACATGCCAGCAACAGACTTGAACTAATTCTGCAGTTAGCACTGTTAAGGAGTTAGAGCCTCACCCCACACCATTAACAGATTAAACAGAAAAAAATTAATCTCATAGGGATCATTTTCTTACCAGAAATATCACCTAATAAAGGTGTATGAAGACAGTGTATAAGAGACATGATTTTCTAGCGGATTGGTTTTCTCCTCTTCAGTTTGCTAAATCTCACGTTTTCACTGTAAAGCCTACAGTGACTTCAAGAACTACGAGGATTGAGAAATAATACATATACTAAATATCACTCTCAGCTTTCAAATAAAGCATCAGCTCAAAGAATAGTAAAAAGCTGCCAAAAAAAATCAACATTCACCTATCATCAGCTATTTATGAACTCAACTAGAACATTTAGACTGTACCAGACAAGTGTTTTTATTAGCTCAAGGCATTGTGACTGCTTAAAAATCATCAGCATTACACGGCTACCGGTTTGTCTCACAGAACTTAGCAAAGAAACACCAGCACATTTTGTAACTGTAGAAGGCAAAGCACACTCACGTTCCCCTTCATCCAGTAAGGGGAGAGTCATAAAACACGTAGCCGGTGGCCAGGAGTGGTTTCTATGTGTCACAGTCAACTACTATTGCTCAATTAAAATTATACAAGTAAGTACCTGCTATACACAGTCAAACTATTAGTAGCTAAGAGAATGAAAAAATATTGTTCAGTAATAGCGGCAAAAGTCAAGCATAAGAATTAAATTCCCACTCTCCAAGCATAATTTTATTCTTTTCCCCACCTCCTCCAGATAACAGAGCTACATTAATGGAAAGTATAAGCTAATTCTTATGTACAGGCTTCTTCAGCAAAAGTATCATAGCAGCAAATTTCATTAATTTAGCTGTAGTAATATACTGTCATCTGCCTAGAAGCACACAGGTATTTTTAACTTTGTGGAATATATATACATACGTACATACATACATATATGCACACTCTTATAACCCTTCTTAACTACACTACCTCAATAGTGTTAAGGGAGCTAAAAATCTAGCACTTTTTAGCTTCCTTTCATGAAGTTACCTGCGCTGGAGAATGCAGGATAATCTAAGCTCAGCAACACTGTGGCTTACAGTCTTATTAAAATTATCCCGATTACAATCGCCTTAAGGCAGCATGTAACTATAAGGCAGCACTGAAAGACAGGGAAGGGAAAACACTGAGAGATATTTTCTTATGCGAATCCAAGAGTCCCTGCACACAGCCCCAAACCACACCAAGTCCAAAACAAGTTTCTCAAGTAAAAGCACTGACAACAAAGAAATACACTCGCTTAAGCCTGGAAGAGACCTGCTACGCTTCAGTTTAAAAGCACACGTGTTTAAAAAAAAAACAAACATGACATTTATGTAAACCAGGAGCCCATGAAGAAAAAATAACTCCACAAATATTCTTTAAAAGTTGTAAAGCATCTCCCAGAATGGTACAGAAGGCCATCCTACAGCAATTCCCCTTCAGTATTACTCAGTCTCTACCGCTATGATTCCTAAGTAGATGTTCTACGACCTTATCCTGATGTGAAGCCTACCCCAACACCGTCATCTATAGTCAGCATGACAGTTCATCCCCACCAGGTCACAGGACCTTAACAGGACCCAGATTAAAGTATTACAGATTCCAGTTTTTCATTAAAACTTGTGCTTGAGCAGAGAAAAAACCCGCAGCCGTAAAAATCGTACGTTAGCAATGAACGCTTTCAGCTAAGCAATAAACAACCGTGGACACCGCAGGACGAAGGAAGCGAAGCTCCGTAAAAGTAGAGTGCCGGTCCCGTTTCGCGGGGTGGAACGACCCAAAAATCCGTTCGAAACGAGCGGCCGCGCCCGCAGGATCGCAGCGGGCAGAGGGCCGCGAGCAGCGGCGGGACGGGCCGCCTGCCGGCCCTGCCCCTCGGCCCAACGGCTCCGCCGCTCCGGCACCGGCCGGCGAGCCGACCCTCGCCCCTCCCGCTGCCGGCCGGGCGCCAAGGCGGATCCCCCGGAAACGGCGCTCACATTACTGTCTGTGGCAACGCCCGGCGGCCGCGCACCGCGAGAGCCTCTCCCCAGGGCACGCTCAGGAGGGAAGAAAGCTCGGCCCGCCCCAGCTTAGGGCACCATCTCTGCCGCTGCCACCGCCCGCTCCTTAGTCCGCCCGGGCACCAGCCGGGAAGGCAGAGCAATCCCAAAGCGCAGTCCGGCGCAGGCAGGCTGCGCTGCCACAGCCCCGGGCCCGTCCCGCGCACCTCCAGCACTCACCGAGCGTCGCCGCCGCTTCAGTCCCGTCCCGGCCCGACCGCGCTCCCGGCAGCCCCCGCAGCGCAGCCGCCGCTCCCAGGCGCGTACCCGCGACTCCAAACCAAATGACGCGAGAACTGCGCACTGCCTCCCCCCCTCCGCGCGCTGTCCGCCCCACCCCGCGCGCAGTCCGCCCTTCCCCCCACGTGACTCTCCCGGCCCTATCAGCAGCGTATCCAAGCGCTCGCGCCTCCCGTGGAAACATCGCGATCTCACCCCCCCCCCCTCCCCCTGCAGGGCGGCCTTGGAGACCCCGCGGGGCCGACTGGGTGGGGCCGAGAGAAACGCCGCGAGGCTTCTCCGCCGTTCTCCGGCGCCCGCAATGAAATCCCGCCCGAGATCTCGCGAGGTTTCGGCGCTCCCCCCGAGCACGATGCCGCGCAGGAATGTGAAAGGCGCGCGCCCGCCGCCATTTTCTCTCTTTCTTGGCAGACAGCGGCAGCGGCCGGAGCGGCGCCGGGGCGGCCATGGCGGACTATTCCACGGTGCCCCCTCCTGCCGCGGGCGCGCCTGGAGGAGGCGGCGGCGGAGCTGGAGGAGTGAACGATGCCTTTAAAGACGCGCTGCAGAGGGCTAGGCAGGTGTGTGTGTGTGGCTCCATCGAATCAATGGGGTCCCGGGGCCTGGAGGCCGCGGTCTCGGAGCCGCGGAAACAGTGAGGGCGCTGCGCACTCGGCTGTGGGAAGTCGGGCCCCTCCGCCATCGTGTGCGCGTTGGGGGGAGCTTTGTCCCGTCCCCACGCCCCCTTTGCGCCACCTGCCCGCCCTGGGTCGCGAGGTATTTGTGGCCCCGCTCCGCCATCGCCCGCGAACAGCGCCGGGATCGGCACGAGGGGATTTCGGTGAGAGGAGCCGGCCCCGCGGGGATCCTCGGGGAGGCGAAATCTCGGCGGGCGAGTAGCGGCGCGTTATCGGGCCCGGCCTGGCGGAGGGACGGCAGGGCGGCGGCTCCGCGGCGCGGGCCGTGTTGTGGCGCCCGCGGCGGCCGCAGCCTGCTCGGACCGGTTGGGCAGCGCCGCGGCCTGCGGAGCTAGGGCGGCCCTTGCGGAAGCTCTTTATCCCGCAGTTTTATTTGTCGCTTCTGCACCACGGGCGATGTTTTCATCGCTTCTCGGGCGAAATATTCGCCTTGTCCGCTAATAAGCGGTCGCGGTTTTGGCAGTGTTTGAGGACCCAGTGTAGTCGGGTTTTGAAATTTTTTGGTGAGGCCTTGCCGTGAGATACCACAGTGTTTCGCCAAGACCGCGTAAAGAAAAAACCCGGTTGGGAAAAAGGTTTTGGTGTTTAAAGGCCAAGTTCTCGTTGGGTTTGTTTTCCGTAGGTGAGTAAAATTTAGGAGGGTTTACTGTTAAAGGATGAGCACAAGTCTTTAAAACATTAAAGAAAATCTCTACAAATAAAACTGCTTTTGGCCTTTTTTTAAGCATTTGGGGTCACTTTAATGTGCATTGTTTAAATCCCTGAAATGTTTCAGAAGATGTGGAATAAATATGGGCCGAACTAATTATTTTTTTTCCTTGGCTCACATCTGCCTTTTGTTTAGATTGCAGCGAAAATTGGAGGAGATGCTGGCACAGCAATGAATTCAAACGACTACGGTTATGGAGGGCAGAAAAGACCTCTTGAGGATGGAGGTACGCACTCGTTCCTGCCGCATTTATATTTGTGGAGTGTGGCCACTGTATCAGAAAGATTGTAGGTGGTGGTTTTGTTTGTGGATTCGGTTTGTTGTTTTTTTTTTCCCATAGCAGAGCGTTAAAACATTTTGTTCCCCTCATAGATCATGACATATATTTTTCATTTTGAGTTTAGTGGGAAAGTTTTAAACCGCTGTGCTCTAACCTGAAGTGAATGTGAGCGTATTTTACAGTATTTTAAATGTGGTTTAAGTGCTGCAAATAGAAAAATGCATGCTGGGGAAAGGGACAGAAATATTCAGGTTGCAGAATTCTTATGCAGGTATCATTGAAGTCTTTCGTGGTTGTCTGGCATTGGTTACAACCTGTAAATTACTATTCAAGCAGGAAGTGCTCTTGAGGCTTGATTGTTGCATTAACTTTTTTACTGTTTCGATTAAAAGTCTTAATGCATTTCATTATAAAAGCATTGGACTTAAAAAAAACACAGGAAAGTAAATTTTCTGCCTTGAAGACACTTTTGTGTATAGTTCAGCCTACAGCATGTGTGAACCCTGATAAGATCATACTTAAATCTTCTGACTTGTTGCAGCTTTTTAGATTTGCCTTACGCTGAAGTAAAGTTTTCTTCTGAAATGTGTGTGTGTTGTCTTCTGTCTTTTACTGAGCATCCACTTGGAACTTAACAGGGTTTGATATGGTTAATATACACTCAAAATCCTAGATGAATATACAGGAAGAAATCTTTGAGCTTGCTGAAATGTTCTAATAGGTCACAAAAAAGAGAAATGCCGGTTTTTTTTTTCGTTTAAGAGGATTGAAACTCAGTATACAGAATGTAACTAAGGCTTTACATCAGGAGTTCTTGTGTCCTACGATAAAGTTTTTTTTTTCTATTGAAGGTGAGGTTTTTAATATACAAAAATGAGCTAATGATGCTTCAGATGATATATGTAATGTATTCTTTTTATTTTATGTGTAGATGGCTCTTGGACAAGTCCGAGCAGTACAACACACTGGGAGGGAATGCCCTCTCCTTTTAAAGGCAGGAATTTTTATTTATTACCTGTGTTTAGTATGTAAACATGACATAAACTAGTGGATCTTTCTGGATTGACACAAATATTTCTTGGAATATGTGGCTGAGTTTTTGCTGCACATGAATTATGATGGTTCATAAAGCCTTTATTTTGGGGTGGGAAGGAAGCATCTGAAGTACTGTCTTTTCAGATATAGGTTCATGATGCCTTTTATTTCTCTAGTGTACAGAAAGGATTTGGACGATAGTGACGTAGTTGCTTTGATTCTGCTTTTTTTTTTGGAAGTTTTATGCTATGAAATGCTTGATATGTGGATAGAGATTTCATATCAACATTCAGATTGAGATTGCATTGCTACGTGATACTGTTGTATTTTCAGATGTTTGGTCTAGATTTGTGGTCATTGTCAGCATTATTGTTTTAAGTTATTGTTGCTTTTTGTATGGATTTGATTTTTTTTTTTTTTTTTTTTTTTTTTTTTTTTTTTTTTTTTTTACTATAGAAGCATCATTAGCTTGAGCAGCCAACAAAGCTCAACTTTGTTCCTTATCTTAGTTGAGTCTCAGTGACTGGGTATCTGTGAGCTGTCTACATACAGTGCGTTCTGAAAGCTGCCTTTTGTTAAACTGAATAGATACATGGAAAAACCTAACATCTTTTCAGCTATACTAACCAATGCTGAGTGTTCGTGAGATTCTTTCTTTTATTCAGATGATCAACTCCCTGAAATTGGAGGAGAAAAAAGAAAGAAAAATAAAGGGGGGGCTAAAATACACTGGAAATTTACAATTCACATTAAAGGTTTAAACACTTAGTGAATTTTCTTGGCAAAAAAATTTAAAAAATCTTAATTTTGCAGATCAACCAGATGCTAAGAAAGTTGCTCCCCAGAATGACTGTAAGTAATTTTTATTTTGTTGCCAGAAAAACCTAAACAAGTGTAACATTGTTTGAACAACAGTTTGAAAGTGTTCTGGTAGGTGACACTTGAATAAGTAAGATCCAAAAAATGGCTGGGGGTTTATGTCTTAATTTGTTGAAGCAGTGGGAATCTGCTTGGTAAAACTGACAGTGGTGGTAGCAGCAGTTGAAAGTCTTTATCATTTTTAAACCTTTTGATAACAGTTCTTAAAACTGAACTTGGGCAAAGTTTTGATACAGTTGAGTTTTGTTATCAAAGGAGAAGCTTAGTTGTAAGCTGTACCACTTGTTTGAATTTAATTTTAACAATGTTTGTTTATAGCTTTTGGAAATCAGCTACCACCGATGCATCAGCAGCAAAGGTAAGAGTTACACAACATCTTACGTAGGATTTTTATTGAAATCAAGCAGTTTGAAGCAGGTTTTTTTCTGAAAAAGTGGTATCAACACATGACGCATTTATTCTCTCTTTGTGTGATCTGTTGAAATTTAGCTTTATCAAGTCCCAAGTCAGACACTTAAAATGTACCTTCACTGCTCTCTCTTTATTTCTCCACAGCCTAAGCTGTGGATTGAACTTAATAAAAAGAAAATATGTTGGCTGGCTTTTACTTCTTCAGTGTAGGTAGCACAGGTAGAAGTTGGAAGCAGATTTGAAGAGAAAAGGGGGTGATGCCATCTTGTTAACAAAAAGCAAAGCTGAATGACCTCAAAACAAATTAAATAGTTGAGACTTCATACAAAGTATTCCTCAACTACATTTGTTACAACTTCATTGTTTTCTCCGCTCATTTCTTACCTGAACAGCCAGATCCATCTATTATTCTTAGGCTTTGGACAGTTCTGAGATACCAAAATTTCCAGTATCCTTTGATGGATATACAGATGAAACTTTAAATGCTACAGTAGCCTTTTCTGTACTGTACATTTGTTAATTAAGACAGTGAAGGAAAACTTTAGACTGATTTGTATGACACTTGAACCTTTTGTGTTGTTTCTGTGTGTTGTCAGCTTATGTAGAACCATGCTTGCATAATGACTTTCAAAGTTAATGGGAGACAAGCCAGGGTGAGGGTTGGGCAGTAGCTTGCTCTGGTTTAATGGGAGGGTGTTTATAAATGTAATGCTGGTTTGGTCTCTGGATGGTCATGTCTTTGTTTAACATTGGCTGTAGGTCTGTGATGACAGAGGAGTACAAAGTTCCAGATGGGATGGTTGGATTCAGTAAGTAGTATGGGTGTGGTCTTGTAGTATAGGGGTGCATGTTAGCAGATGCTGTTAATACAAATAATCTTTCTGTATTTTCTTTCTCCCAAGTAATAGGCAGAGGTGGAGAGCAGATCTCACGCATACAGCAAGAGTCTGGCTGTAAAATACAGATTGCACCTGGTAAATATTGGGGAGGGGGAGTGGTTTGTCTGTTTGGGGGGGATGGGGGGCAGTTGGTAGGAAGTCCAGAAGATTGCTCCTTGCTTCTCATTGCCTGAACCTTTATTTAAGATACAGGTTAATTTTTTTGTGTTAATTGTGACTGATGGGCTAAAGAAATGCAGAACGGGATACACTGATTATGCTGTTTCATTGAATATGAACTTCCAGCAGTTTGTATATTATGATTAGTTTCATAATCTCTTTTTGATTTAACACTACTGATAAGTTGGTTTATTTTATGATTGCAGATAGTGGCGGCCTGCCTGAAAGATCATGTATGCTAACTGGAACACCAGAGTCTGTTCAGTAAGTATTTCTAACTGATGTCAGAACTGTAATCATGATTTTACTCTGATGGCAGCTGTCCTGACACATGCGGTGAATATATTCTTGCTTTGTTCCACTGTTTGGTAGTGGTTACAGGTACAAATGTCCTTACTTTGCATGCTGACTCAAGCAGCAGCTTTAGTTCTGAATTAAACTTTGATGAGAGTAAGTATATTCAAGGACTTTGAGGAAGTAACTTCGTTACATATGCTTGGTAAAGGACCGCATTCTGTATTCCAACATTGGGGTGATTTTATTATTTTACAGTTAGTTTCTGAAGTTACTTTTGCAGATTGATTGAGTTTGCTTCATATTTTTTAGTGATAATAACCATGATTCTGTTGCAGAAACTTTTCAAATTAAAAGCATTGCCAAGCAGAATAGGAGTGGGCAAATGATACTTTCAAGAGTAAGTATTACAAATGTGTGTTTTCTTTCACAGGTCAGCAAAAAGATTACTTGATCAGATAGTTGAAAAGGGAAGACCTGCACCTGGATTTCATCATGGTGATGGACCTGGAAATGCAGTCCAAGAAATTATGATTCCAGCAAGTAAAGCAGGATTAGTTATTGGGAAAGGTGGAGAAACAATTAAACAATTACAGGTATATATATTTTTTTTTCTTTTAAATATGATAGTACTGAATCTGGATTTGAGTGAGTATTGACCTCCCTTTTGTCAAATAGGAGCGGGCAGGTGTCAAAATGGTCATGATTCAAGATGGTCCACAGAACACTGGTGCAGACAAGCCCCTTAGGATAACTGGAGACCCTTATAAAGTTCAGGTAAGGAGTGCCTCACAATTCAGAGCTTTTTCAAATCCATTCTTATGTTGCAGTACCTAAAAGAATTTTTGTTCTTCTTTTAGCAAGCCAAGGAAATGGTGCTGGAGTTAATTCGTGATCAAGGTGGCTTTAGAGAGGTGCGCAACGAATATGGGTCAAGAATAGGAGGAAATGAAGGGATAGACGTAAGCATGGTTGAAAAACTTGTTAAATGTATTTTGAGATGTTAACTTTAAAATGTTAAGCTGGGTAATACCACTGAAAGCTTTTAACCAGATTTCAAAAGTGTCTGTGGCATGTAAGTATTACTTGATCATTGCTGAATTTATGACACTGAATGATGTACAGCAATCACTTTACATTGCCAGCAGTTACGAACAATTTCAAGTAGCTGGAGTTTTTTATCAAATGAGCAAATAAATTATGTATGCCAAATGTACATGTTACAACATTACTGAAATTGGACTTTGGCCTTTACAGAACTATTTAAGTCCATCTGTTAATGCAAGTCACAAGCTAGTAACTGTTCATCAAGGGAGAGGCTTAAAGCTTCATCTGCTAGAGACCTGCATTTTAGACATTCTATAATTTTTTTTTTTCTTTTTTTTTCTTCTTTTTTTCCTGTTTTCTAATTTTTGTGAAGCATAAAATCTACTGTAATTGCTACCCCTGGGAGAACTTCTGAAGTATAGGGTAACTTCCTTTTTAATGGTTTAGTCCAGTATGTGCTAGGCTTGTGACTTGATATTAAAAAATTGATGCTTGAAAAAGCTTGAAGTGGCGTTGGTCTTGCCCTAGTTTACAATTCTGACTTAATTCTAACCCTTTCATTGTGTAGATTTTTTAGGAATATCTGTGTCATCAACATCTTGTTTGGTTGGGTTTTTTTTAGGTTCCAATACCACGATTTGCTGTAGGTATTGTAATTGGAAGAAATGGAGAGATGATTAAAAAGATCCAGAATGATGCTGGTGTTAGGATCCAGTTTAAGCCAGGTTTGTAACACATTCATAAGTTTCTGTGACTTAATGTAAATTTACTGAATTGCATATACTGGAATAATTCATTTTTATTCCAGATGATGGAACAACTCCAGATAGAATAGCCCAGATCACAGGGCCTCCTGACAGATGTCAGCATGCTGCAGAAATTATTACAGATCTACTTCGCAGTGTTCAGGTTGGGTAATGTTGTTCAGTGTTTAAAATCTCCTGCCCACCTTTTGGAAAGACGCAAAGTTTTCAAAAAGTGTGTGTTAACTAATGACAATAATTTATGTGTGCCATTTGAATCTACTTCACAGTTTGGTCTGGAGTATGAATGTTTACTTTTACAGTTACAGTTTTGCAAGTGACCATACTGATTCATAGTTACGGCATTTCTTATGTGGCTGGTTTTAGAGCTGCTTCTTCTATTTTGTATTAATAGCTAATATGCTCTAACTTTTGGTTGTAGTCAGTGTTTAAAAGCTTATTGTTAGATGAGCCTCACTGCTGCATTTACAAAAAGCATGCAGAAATTACATTTTTGTACGTGTGAAAATTTTCTTCTTCTGTATTCTTTCCTCCTTTATCTCTCATATACAGAACTGTACAGAACCTTTCTTAGAATGTAGTTTAGGTCTTCCATAGAAAGTACTGCTTTAACTACCAAAATTGTCTGAATAGTGAATCGTTTTTTTCTTAACAATGATGTCATGTAACCTGCTTGCATTATTTGTTTGCTATAATTTTGTAGAACATGCTCATTTGTTTGTTGTTGCTTCTTTTTAGGCTGGTAATCCTGGTGGACCAGGACCTGGTGGTCGAGGAAGGGGTAGAGGCCAAGGCAACTGGAACATGGGACCTCCTGGTGGATTACAGGAGTTCAATTTTATTGTCCCTACTGGCAAAACTGGATTAATCATTGGAAAAGGCAATATATCTTATATATGTACATTTGTATGTTACTTTTACCCAGCTTCTCTGTGTGGACAAATGCCATGCTAGAGACGTGCATGATGCTAGTAATGCTGAGGTTGTATGTTCAGTGCTTTCACTTAAGGCTTGGGCTCTGTGATCTTCCTGGGTCCCTTCCAACTCAGAATATTTTGTGACTGTGAATTTATTTTTTTTTTTATTTTAATTGCCCAGTTGTTTTGAAGACTTTTTATATACTAATGGTCCATACAACTTCTCTGGATCCTGTAAGAGGAGGAGCCAGTTCAGGGAATTTAGTTTTCTGGCTTTAGTGCACTGCATGAAGTTGTGGACTTAACTATCTTGTCAGCCTCTGTGTGGCTTTTTTTTCATTTGGGCTTCCTTGCCCCTTTATAGGAAGGTTGGGGTTTCAGTTTATATTTACTGATAACCATGTTTGTCTGTTGTTATTAATGTCTAATATTAAGTGTTTATGTAAATTAAAAACACATACAAGATTGTAGAAAGTCTTTGCTGCTGTTTCTGTCTCACTTTTTTGTAGTCTTTAAAAAATAATTTCTTTTACAAGTTTATTGCCATTGAAGCTCTATACTACACTGAAGAGATGTTATTTGAAGTGTTAGAATGTTCTTGAATGGCTCATAAGAATAGGTGCCTTTTCATGTCTTTTCTGCTTCCATTGTGTTGGCTATTTCTGATGTGAATCAGTATATTTTGCTTTGATGTACGTCATAAAAGCTGTGTTGCATTGTAGGTGGTGAAACTATTAAAAGTATAAGCCAACAGTCTGGTGCTAGAATAGAACTTCAGAGAAATCCTCCACCTAATGCGGATCCAAACATGAAGATGTTTACTATCCGTGGAACACCCCAGCAAATAGATTATGCACGACAACTTATAGAAGAAAAGATTGGAGTGAGTAGAACACTACTTTTTTGTTTACTATTGGAGACAATGAAAACAGACCTGAAAACAAGTCTCCTTTGTGGAGATTTCTCTTTCCTTTCACTTCTCAGAATGCCATTATCATCAATTTATTATCTAATTAAATTAATCCGGATTTAAAGTAATACAATAAAATCTTGAAATGGGAAGTTGTTCTCTTCAACATCATATAGTGTTCTTGAAAATGCCACTTTTATGCATATGAAAAAATTGAAAAGTCCAGAGATGTCAGTGATATTAAATTGTGTATTTTGTTTTTCAGTCTTAGTATGTTTGGGTAAAGTCCTAATCTAAGTTACACCTTTAGTTTCACTGCACTTTTGTTTGCGTGTAATCAAATTTACGCTTTTTGTGTGTGGTCTTACAAGCAGGTTTATTTAGTCAGATTTAGATGTATTGATTTTACAGAAAACCTTGACTTCCTCAAGAAGGAACTGAAATAAGTGCAGCTGCTATTTTTAGTTGCTATTACTGCCACAGCTGCCTTTAATTAGCTCTAGGCCTAGAGCTCAAATCAAACTTTGAGTAGCCTGTTTCCTGCGGGGAACTGTCTTTAAAACCAGTCAAACCTTTTAGGCGTTCTTTAAATGTTCAGATAAATGCTGAAAAATGGAGAACCTCAAGGTTTATTTTCATCTCTTTGCTACTCTTGTTACAGGGTCCAGTGAATCCACTGGGTCCACCTGTTCCACACGGTCCCCATGGTGTTGTTCCTGGCCCTCATGGACCTCCTGGGCCACCAGGTCCTGGTGCTCCCATGGGACCTTATAATCCAGCTCCTTATAACCCAGGCCCTCCTGGTCCTGCACCTCAGTGAGTATTGCTTCAGCTGATTCCTTCTGTGTGGGGTGACCCTGGGACTGCCTTTCACTCTGTGTGTATGACGTGTTCTTTTACAGTGGGCCTCCAGCTCCATACGCTCCACAGGGATGGGGAAATGCTTATCCACACTGGCAGCCACCAAACCCACCAGACCCGGGTAAGAAATGCACAGCTGTACTGTAATGTTGGTATATTTCAAGTACATCCATTCTGTCCTTACAAGTATATGCATTGTATAGTTCACTTGTGTTAACCTCATAAAGCTGAAAAGCTCCTGTTTTTCTGGCTTTTTTTCAGATTGTCAGTTTACTTGTGTTTTGCACTTTCTATGTGTGGCTTGTGAAATGTTGAAATTTAATTGTTACGGTTGGAGTATGCTTTTTTACAAATGTTATTGAAACTGCATCACTGTGATACTTCTTGCAAGTCTTGGTTCACTGATTTTGTGCAGTTCGGTTTTTTTTAAATTGATGGTTTTGCATAAAGTTCTTGAATAAGGATGTCTTTTCTTTCTCTAATAGTAAATTACTTCGTATTTTATTTTAAACAGTATTTACTGATTTGTCTTTTAGCAGTTAATGCTATGATGTTTCTAGGTTTTGTTCGGTTACAGTTACTTTTAAAGAGTCTGATACACCAGTATATTTTGTTGAGTCCCTTTTGAGGGCTAAAACCTTGATGAGTTGCTGTTAAAACAGTAAAACTAGTTAGGGATGTATTTTGAGCTTTTGCTTGTAGTAGTTCTGTATTTTCTTCTGAAACCCATCTTTGTAGAATCTGTCTCTTCTGTTTCTGTTTATCTTTGTCAAGACTGGGAATTCTTACTTAATTACAACTTCCAAAGTTGTAGTATCCTGCTTTTCTTTAAGTTTACATCCTTTGGTTGGACTAGAGGATATGGGGAAATGGAACATCAGCCACAGAAGGTATGGTAAGGCTAGATGCTTGAGTCTGTTGTACCTCATTTGTTTGAGGTGGAGTTTCCTCAGAACTTGAGCCAAAAGATCTCCGTATTTTTGTTATAAATGACAGATATTTTCTGATAGCCACTGTTCCTGACATAGGTTCCATTAGCAGAGAAGGGAGCTTTGTGTATGTATCACATTACGTCTTTGCAAGGAGCTGTTGCTGCTTTTAGTTCCCAGACTCCTGCACGAGGTAGCTCTGCATGTATTCAGTTCAGTATTTAAAGTGCCTGCTGACATAATTTAGAAGTAGAATGGTTCAAAGTGACTTAGTCTCAGCATAGCAAAAGTATTTAATGCAAAAGCACTGCTAAAATGTTACAGCCTTTTTCACACCACGATTTTTGTTTTTATGAAGTTATTTATCTGCATAAAGGCTGTGTAAGAAAAAATGGCAAATGCTCCCTTGACATTTTAATGATTCTGTAACTGTTTTATTTAATGAAGTTCTCATATGTGCAGTTGAAGTTGGTGTTTGTTTTGAATAGCATTTCTTTGGATGAATTTTCTACAGTTTTTGCTTAGTTACTCATTCCATTATAACAAATGGGTTATTATAGTACTTTTTTCAGAGGTAACTTTCTCCAGAATCGTGCTTGCTTGTCCTTGTCACATGGAAGTGGAGCTAGTTACTACAGTCAGACTTCTTTGGAAATTTAATTAAATCATCTCTGTGTTCTTCTACTCTAGAGAAGTAGCTGAGGAGAAGGAGGGGGGGGAATTGAGCAATGGCTTATTTGATATTTGCAGGTAACCTTAGAATATAGAATGTGTTAGTTTAAATCTACTATTTTTGATGGAAGCAGTGTAATTTAAAACAGAAAGCAGCGTGTAAACATTTTTTTCTGTGTGCATTTGGGGTGGATACATCTGACTTTTGTCACAGGATTTCGTTTAGCATTAATTTGTTGTTCTGGGTTTCTTCTTGTACGCCTTTTTTGGGGGATTTCTTCATCTTCGTTACTCGCTGCCTTACCTGTTTCATGTTTAGGGAGGATTGTATTTCTCTTCCCTTGTATAGTTACTGTAACGTATCAGTTGTGTCCATGTCCTTTTGTGAAATTCTCTCTTCACTTGGCTGCATTTCTTTGCAGATACTTTTATTCTTTAAGACTGCAAATACATGCTGGTTGTGTAAAACATACTATGTTCTCTAATAGTAGATTTTCAGGTATGGTGGATTGCCAGTCTGGTAATGTAATCAATCTGTGATTCAACAAGAATAAGCCATTCCTAAAGGCTAAATGTGAGAAACAGAGAAATAAAACCCTAGGAAGCAGCATCATTGGCCTACCTAGATGTAGGTAAAAATAAGGAACCATGGAGATAGATGCAGAAGATGGCAACTGTTTCTATTTTTGTTTTAATACTAAAAAGCTGTAAGTAAACAGTGATGCTTAATAGCCATTATTGGGGATTCAGATTCTTAAAATGCTGTGTGTTTCTCTGTTTTACTGTTACCATAAAGTTGTAACTGACAAGCATTGCAAATACCTAGTAAGTCTTGTATTCTTCTGTTTCAGAAATATGTATTTGGCATGCCTCCTCCACCGGTGCCAGTGTCATTAGCGTGAGGTTCTAACAAAAGTAAAACCACTGAAATTGTTTGGTGCTAGAATGATGCATTGCTGCTGCCATTTATTAACATGATTGTTGAAATGAACTTGAAAAAATCAGTTTGTTTATCACGTGTACGATTAATAAGTGGTATTGTAGTAGTAGAGGTTCTAAAATTATGTTATCTCACCAGGTCTATGAAAGTACACTTTGTATAGTACATTGAAACCTGCTCAAAAGTTTATGCTAGAAAGGAAAAAAGTACTTAAAGGATGTACATGGATATTTTGTTTAGATGGATTTTTCCTTGGAGGATAATAAGAATGCCTAGGACAGGATTAATTGAGGACAGCATTCTGTTCATAGTAGTACTGTTATAAATGCTTATAATCTGTTTTCATAGGTAAGCCAGGAACAGATCCTAATTCAGCAGCGTGGGCAGCTTATTATGCTCACTATTATCAGCAGCAAGCACAGCCACCACCTGCAGCCCCTCCTGGTGGACCAGCTACAACCCAAACTAATGGACAAGGTAGATATGAGTGGAATGGACGTATTTCTCCTTGCTGGAGGTGTAAATATCCCATTATATTTCATTGTTGTCCTTCTTTGTCAGGTCAGTTTATTTTAAATAGATGGTTATCTTGGAAAACTGTTGCTTATAGCCTTCAATACTGCTTTTCTTAATTTCAGCAGTAACAAGGGTAATGTATATATCTTGGAATATAATCCAAAGAGAATTTTGCTGCAGTGTGGGCTGACTTAATGACTACACAGAGCAGTCATAAATAAAAGTTTGATGAGCTAAGCTGGTGATTGTCATTTGCTTAAATGGTTGCATCACTTCCAGTGGGTTTGGGACAATTACAGTTGTGGTATTTAGTTGTTTTATTTTAATTTTTGTGCCTGGCTGAGGCTTACCATTTGAATTTTGGTATTTTGTATTGCTAGTGGTATGCACTTCCTTAATCTTGAAAACTTGTCTTTTTTACTGGTAGGTTCTAATTGCAGTAGCTTGTACCACAAAGGTTTACAGTGTCAGATGTGGGTCATGTCACGTGGGACTGTTACTGAAGATTCCAGTCAATTATTTGTATTATGTGTGAAACAAACCCCAGTAATTTTGGTTTAACTATTTTTAATGTAATTCAGG
This sequence comes from Hirundo rustica, assembly GCF_015227805.2. NCBI lineage: Eukaryota > Metazoa > Chordata > Aves > Passeriformes > Hirundinidae > Hirundo > Hirundo rustica. Next base: position 11,958,874 of record NC_053458.1, on the reverse strand, counting down.
AGATCAGCCAAATCCAGCACCAGCAGGGCAGGTGGACTATACCAAGGCCTGGGAGGAGTACTACAAAAAAATGGGTAAGTGTGCAGGGGTTTTTCTGTTGGTTTTTTTTCTGTTCCACATTCATAGTGGAATCTTTTAGGAGACTTGTATATTTTGCTGGATGAGCTGGGGTTTTTTACCCCCAAAAAATTGAAATGCACAATTACGTGTCTTCTGAACCAAATACTGCTGAGAAACAGATTTCAATTTTGTTTTGTTTTTAGGCATTTCATGGTACTCAGCCTAGTAATCAGCTTTACAGAAATACTTCAAACTTTATGAGATGTTGTCTTTGATCATTGGGAAACAACATCTTTTAAATGTTTCAATCTGAGTATTTTAAAGTACATTTCCTAAATTTTGAAATTCAACTTTGCTCTCCATTATGAAGTTGTTTTTCTTGTTTGGTAGTTGTTTTCCAATTCTCTTCAGATTACATATAATTTTTTTTTCTTGTACTTTGCTTTCTGTGTTCTGGGTTACCAAAACATCGTAATTGGTTTTCATTTATATTGTGCCCTTTTTAAAATAGCGTTAGCTTTGCAGCACTCTAGAGCTGTGTTTAAACTGCAGGTCATGATGTTGTTGGTAGCTTTTTTTGTAAAAATGAAATTAATACTCTGGTTAACTTGATTATTTCATTATTTTTTGTATAAGGAGAGTATGTGGTTTTTATGCACTGGCAGAAGGTGTCACTACCTTTTAAATCATGGTCGTGTTCTGTCCGTGGTGGCCTGCCATGGGTACTGTAGGTGAGAGAAGGCTGGATACGGAGCACCAGTGGGCTTAGGAGTGCCAGTGCTTTCCCAGGTATCCCTGGCTGGACATACAGCAGCATTTGGTTTGGGATGTATCTTTGTTTGCACAGGAGGGTTTGGTGGCTGTTCCACCATCTTCCAACCACGCTCAGTTTTCTCATGGAATGTTAAAAGCATTCAGATACAAGATTAATAACATGCTTAATGCCTCATACCAATCTTTCACTGTATTGATAATTATTTGCCATGACATAACTATTCCTTATTTTGGTACAGTGTAAGTGATTAATTCTACAGAAAATATATAATGAGTATTAAGTTCAAGAACTGTGTATCTGACTTAGAAAATTACAACTCCCAGACATGTTATTTCTAAGGTAATAGGCCTTCCTATTTTTCTTCTTCCTGGTTCATTCAGCTATTTCTTTTCAATTTACTGTCTTCGTTATTTTGGCTCTCATTCTGAAATGCAAACTTGTGGGTGGCTTTCACTTTTTTTCCCAAATAATGTAATTTGTTGGCAGACACTCTGCCATCTTTCTAATTTGCTGTCTTGGAAAGCAAAGTCTGGGTTGCACTAGTCTTGCACTTGCTCAGATTAAATAATAGGTAGGTATAAGGTGTTAGGATAGAGTTTTGGGAGCAATTCCAAAGTGGAGTGTGAGCCACAAAAATAAATTGGGAGGTAAAAATAGTTGCTCTTAAAGTTAAAAATGTAAAAAATGCCAAGAGAGTCAAATAAGAGGAAAAACACAAGGGCAGTTCTCACTTAATTCCTTTTGGAATTTTGCCTGAAGGAGAGCTCTTGATGGGCGGACCTAGAGAACTTGACTGTAAATCATGAGAACTTTTTGCTGCAGAATCTTGATGTGGTAGATACCATTTCTCTCTAAAGCCACTTAGAAAAGAGGAATTCAGCTGGAGTTACTGTAATGCTAAGTGGTGCTGGTTTTCCCCACCTCATTAACAGTGTGAAGAAGTAGTAGAAGACCTGATGGACAGGAAGGCTGTCCAACAGCAAGTTCTTGTGGTGTCCAGGTTTTCCAGTGCCATTTGTGCTTCCTGTAGTACTGTAATCTTCTGTCCCCATTGACTTGTGCCAAAGGATGGGAATTCCAAGTCACTTGCTCTTCTTCGACTCAGATTTCTCACAGCACAGATGATTGCACCAAACACTGTTAGGGAGAGCTGAACTGAAACTCAGACTTGTTGAGCTCGGTCAGTTCTATTTTTGCTGTTGAAGAAAACTATTTTGAAAATCCTTGCAGCAAGCTGAGGAGGTTGCCTGTGATATTGCAGTTGGTGTTAATGGATTTTCTCATACTTAGTCAGGTATGAGTGATCTGAAAATGCTAAAACACCCCGGAATATGCCCATCCAGACAATAATAGTGTTTTCAAAGTGGCTTCCTACTGGTGTGATATGACTGTTAATCACAGAGAACACTTCACTATTTTTCACTGAGTAGTGACTTGAATATTACCTGAATATAACCTGAATATTAAGGTGGCAAAGTCCTTGTTTCAAGGGCTACTGCTTTGAGAAGCAAATACTCCAGAAAATCTCTCATGGATAGTGGTTCCCTCTAAACATGAACTCATGATTATTAGTAAA